>NC_083291.1:42490185-42816435 GCF_963506605.1 Zootoca vivipara
TGAAAGCACTGCTGGGATTGCACCTTCAAAGGGATTTTTCTAACCACTGCTCAGCCATCTGTTGGCTCCAGCAAGCCTCCTTTAAGCGTGGAAGGAAGTGGTTTGAATGCAAACCTTTTGCAGGAGAAGGCCACTCCATCTGCAGAAGTGGTTAGGATCATAACCACTTTCTCTAAACGGAGAAAGCAGACCCCTGTCAGGGTCAATTAGCTGATCAACATGCTAAGTTTGTCATAGGTATGAGCTTTCATGTGCATGCACACTTCTTCAGATACACTGAAACAGAAGTCACCAGACCCTTATATATAGTGAGAGGGTAGGGAGGGGTATTACTCAGAAGGGTATTACTCAGACCAGGTTTTAAGCTTGGTAATGAGTTGCAATTCAGCAACTTCTCTTTCCAGTCTGTTTCTGAATTATTTCTGTAAGAAAACAGCTACTTTGAGATCTTGTATAATGTATAAAATGTCCTGGGTCTTTGAGATCTATACAAGATCTCAAAGTAGCTGGTCTGAATAAGGACACTGGATTCTTATCTCATTATACATGATCATGCTTTCTTTAGCACCTCAGCCCTTGCTTTTTCCTGCAAAACCAATTGCAGTCGTTAACAGTAGTTAACAGTCGTCAACAGGTTTACCACTCCTATCAGCCAATCACCCATTCCCACCACCCTTCTGAGTAATACCCCTCCCCACCCTCCCACTATATATACGGGTCTGGTGACTTCTGTTTCAGTGTATCTGAAGAAGTGTGCATGCACACGAAAGCTCATACCTATGACAAACGTAGCTGGTCTCTAAGGTGCTACTGGAAGGATTTTTTTATTTTGTTTTGACTGCGTCAGACCAACACAGCTACCTACCTGTAACTGATCAACATGGACAGGGAACAGACCCCCCTTGCCAACTGCACCTGCTTCACACCTGACATCACACAGATCCATTGTAGAGCAGGCGGCTGCTGCTTGTATGGAATGACTCTGTGGACTAATTTGGGTGCAGCAATGGTTCCAATTAGGTCCATGGTTCAGAGGTTTCCCATGGCTGCCCTGGTAAAAAGCCATTTGCCTTGTTGGCCTTGGGCTTACTCACGGACTACAAAGAATTTTCCCTGGTGGCTTAGAAATGCATGCCCACAAACCTAGGTTAGGAAAGATCTGTAGCTTTGGGGAGGGCAGAGCAAGAGGTTGTTACAGCCCCCCACCTCGCCACTATTTCACTGTTCCTGCCCCTCACTGAATTCCAGTTAGGCACAATGTGAAGATCCAATTAAGACATAAAATCTATTTATTGGTGGCCTGTACCAAAAAAGAGTGGCAGAGCTTGCTTATTAACTTGTAACAACTTCCTTCAAAATCTCATAAATACACCTATATTCCAGTTTCAATGACAGTATGGTCGTGTATACTCAATCTGCCCCCCCACAAGTACCCTTACCTTTCAGAGCCTGTTTGTTGAGCAGGTCTTACGACGCAAGCAAGGTGGAGAGCTCTGAAGCTCAGCACACAGGCTCTGGCATGGTCTTACGAGAACCTCTGGGGCTCTAGAGAATCCCAGAGCCCATGTGCTAAGCGGGACTTGCCTGATAAGTAAGGCGGAGAGCTTCAAAGCTCTTTCTCCATCAGGAAAAGCCAGTACATTAAGAGCTTTGAAGCTCTCCGCCTTGTGCAATTTCAATTGGCTGGCTTTCAACCAAATCGTGCGTAAGATGCAATTGTACTATACAGCTATACTAAGGTTTTAATCATGTATAAGTTAACCATTTTCAATTAGTTCTCAGCCCTAACATTTCAGGTAACAGACTCAACAAAGACCCTGGAGCACTGAATCCATTAGGGATGAGAAGACCGTCTAAAGGACTAAAGACTCAAAGGACCATCCTCTGGTGACTTGTGGCAACAGTTCTCCTTCGACATCCTGTACCTTCAGCGCAAGAGCAGACCCCCCGGAGGGCTCCTGTGCTGCTGCGCCCATTTTTCTTCTCGTGGTGTGTATAGCGCAGCTTGCGGGTGGTGGTGCCATCGGAGAGACGCACTTCAATGTTGGGCAGATCACGCCAGTCTGAGCCTGGGGCCAGAGGAATGTGTCTCATCCGAGCAGCCACCAGTGCACTCATATCCTGGGAAGACAAAGTCAAGTGTTCATCCCCTGCACTTCAGCTCCCAGCATCATCAGCTTCCCAGTCAGAATCCATTAGGGCCACCACTTACACCTCAGTACAAAAGGGACTACCCTTCCCCTGGTAGGAGACTCCTCAGTGGCACAAAAGGGCACAGTGGAAGCACCAAAATGTTCTTTGGTCTTTTTCTCCAGTAGCAGAGGGTCTGCTTTGCATGCAGAAGGTCCCAGGTTCAATCCCCAATGGCACCTCCAGGCAGTGCTGGAAGAGAAGCCTGCCAGTCGGTGGAAACAATGCTAGATGGGTCAACGGTCCAACGCTCTATGAGGCAGTTTCCCATGTTCAAATTATGTGGAAGCCTAAGGACTTTGCTTCAGAATTCAGAATGCAGCTATCAAGAGAAGCTCTGGACATCAATACAGTGGATTCCACCCCATCACCAGATAACCATAGTAAGAAAAAGTGCTTCACCTTACATATATGATCCCTGAGGATGGGCTGATACTGAGAGCCTCGAATTTGCCTCTGGAACCAAGATTGTGGCTCCCCGTTGTAGGAGATTTCAAGTGCTGATGCCCCATTCCTGATTTCAGGAAGGTCAGACATGGTGTCCCGGACTGTGATGGTTCGGAATGGGCCTGAATAGGTCCTAGAGGACAGCAGAAGAAGATGCTTTACAGATGAACTCCTGCCTGGGCCTTCTTCTTGGGGGGGGGGGCTTGGCCCCCCTCATACCAGGAAGCCTTGTTCATTAGCAGGCTTTGGCCGAAACTTGCTTCCATTGACAAATAAAAAGCCTTACTTGAGAAGAGTAGTTATTCCCAACATTTAAAAAGAAGTTTCAGAAAACAGCTTAAAGATTATGGCTGCTGGCCAGCATAAGGGAAGGGAAGGCAAGGGGGTGAGAACTTTTTGCTGCACGGCTCTTGGGAGCCTTTCCTGCCCTCTTTACATATGTGGGACCCTGGTGGAAGGCAATCTGCACTCAGTGAACAGGGCTCAAAGCACAAGTGGAGGGGTCTCAGATACACCTGTCCCTTGTAATGTAACAATCGGCTCAAGCATGCAGCCAAAATGTGAATGAGAAACCTGACATATGTAAAAAAGAGAGAGAGGCTTATCTGCAAACAGTAGTGATCTTACAATGAAACTGTGCAGTTTAGATAAGGTACTAAAAAGAATCATGTTCAGTGTGATTCTAGACATGCTGATGCTGAAGAAAGTTTAGGAGCATGGATGGCAGAGAAGAGCCTTTGTCAGGGGATCCTTGAAAGCTGAACTCAGCCATGATCTGTTTTTTGTCTTTAAAGACACCACAAACATACATGCACACACCATGAAATTGCCAACAGTTAAGTTTGAAAGACGGCCGTTACCTTGTGATATTGCTAACAAACTTCTTATCATCCACCACCACACTGAGCTGGCAGGCTCGGGGAGCAAAGACATGCAGGGGTTCAGGGAACATGGGCAGCTTCTCTCCTGGGGCTGCAGCCAGCACAATCGCTCTCCTGCGTGTTTGGGCCACACCATACTGACCAGCCTGGAAGGGAGGAAGATTAAAACACACACATTAATGCGGAGGGAGAAAAGCTTCAAACTTTCCTAAAAACTTGTAATTTTGAATTTATTGCCTTGCCTTGCAGTATTCAATCAAGTTTGCCACAATCTACAGCTAGCACCAGTTCACCACCTGAAAAGCATCTACCCCAGCTTGGAATTCAATATCTGGTGGTAACCCTCCAGATTCTGGAGGGCCACACAGGTTTCCCATCCGTGCTCTAAACTCTCTTCAAACTATCAATGCAACCCAAGAATTGGGATACTGGGGGTTGGGTGGGGAGGGAGGGAGGGAGGAAGCTCAGCAAGACTACCTAACAGCTCTCACTTTTCATGGCATTCTGGTTCGACTCCGAATCTAAGAGGAATCTTTCTCCTCCTGAGAACCTGCAGAGGACACACTCGCTGTGAAACGCCCCCTGCTCTGACAGAGAGGCTGCCCAACTAACATACCTGCAGAACCCCAAAAGTGCACTGGTATCCCATCCGGACAAGGCAGCGCAGGGTGAGCTTTAACACCATTGAGCGCTTGAAGGAGACAAAGTTCCTCACATTCTCAAGCAGGAAGAACCTCGGCCTGTAGTAGTCACAGTAGCTGGAGAACAAGAAGGGTCATAGGGGTTCAGTTGTGGACTCTTTTCCCCTCTCCAACAGCAGACAGGTTTCCTCAGCCACACTAGGATATGGGGGTAAGTCCCAGCCCAACCACCTCACCCACTCTCCCAGTACAGCCCCAGGTCTTACAAGGATTCCAGCCATTGTGGGCAGAACATTCACCCATTCATAAAGTGAACACATTACAGTAATGAATAACAATGCAGTGGTACCTCTGGTTAAGAAGTTAATTCGTTCTTAACCTGAGGTACCACTTTAGCTAATGGGGCCTCCCGCTGCCGCCGCGCTGCCAGAGCACAATTTCTGTTCTCATCCTGAAGCAAAGTTCTTAACCTGAGGTACTATTTCTGGGTTAGTGGAGTCTGTAACCTGAAGCGTCTGTAACCCGAGGTACCACTGTAAAAGCATTTTATGATGCTCTGGAGCAGGGGTCGGCAAGGTTTTCCAGCCATGGGCTGGATCGGACAGGTGCAGCGGTGCCGGAAATCGCTTCTGCACAGAAGCGATTTTTGGCATGTGGGCATGCTCAGACGCGGTTTCTGGTATCTGTGCGTGCCTTAGCAGGAAACCCCCAGATTTTAAGCCGTTTCTTGCTGTTCTCCCGAATGGAGAAAAATCCCAGAAATCCCCCGGATTTCCTACCTGCCAGGGAGCCTCCATTTTGGGTGCCACTCTTCCCATGTGTGGGCACCGGAAATTGGGCAGAGCTGCACCAGAAGTTGCTTCTACGCATGCCTGGTGGCACCACCAGGAACCTGTGGCCCTCCAGGTGTTGCTGGACTACACCTCCCATCACCCCTGATTACAGGCCATGCTGACTGGGGCTGTTGGGAGTGGAGGCTAACACCCAGGGGGGGGGGGGAGGCACAGGGTCTCCACCCTCACTAACTGCTTTGGTTTCATTTACAGTTGCAAGGCCTAGAAATGTACCTCCTCACCTTCACCTCCAGCTTAAAAAAAGAAAAGAATCCCCAGAGATTTTTCAGGAAAGCTGAACTCTGTAGTCACTGTCACATTCCATGTTCTGTCCTCCTGTGGAACTACAGCACATACACAACCCTGGTTCAGCTTTTTATAATGGTCTACACTGACTGGCAATGGCTTCCTATGGTTTCAGATTGGGTGAGGGGGACATTCCCAGTCTACCTGGAGGGATTAGGGACTGAACCTACAATCTTCTGCATTCAAAGCATGTGATCTACCGCCGAGTAATGGTCCCGTCCCCCCCTAGAACTTATATTGTTGATTAAGCCACTGTCACCTGAGGAAGGAGACCACCAGGGAGTTCTTGAACTTTGAATAGGTACGCGAATTGAAGCGGTTCATCCCACTGAAGCCTTGGCAAGGTGGTCCACCGCACAGCATCTCCACGTCTCCCTTTTGTGGCAGCTTCTGACCCAAGGAGTTGGTCTTCTCCCCAGACATGACCAGCTTGAGCAGGACATTGCAGTCCTCCGTGAACACTGTCGTGCCAGGATTGTTCAGGCGGAAGGCCTGTGCTGCTGGTTCCCACATCTCGATGGCCCACAGAGTCTCCGAGACTTCTGCCATTGGGAAAAGAAACCAAAAGAGGAAGAAGAGCTTTACGCTCCCGCCTCACTTCCAAAGCCGGGCGGCAGGGTGCAAAATTCCCCTCCCCCCTGCAAACAAAACTGAATCTACCACTGGCTCCATCATCTTGGCTGCTAATCCTGCACTTCCTAGCCTCCCAATGGCTTTTTAAAATGGCCTTGCCTGCTTGGTGGAACCCTTCTGACAAGCCTCCACAGCCAGAGAAGACATCCAGGCTGCGCAACTTTGATGGCTTAATCTCAGCAGCTTCAATCTCACTCTGCTCCATTGCTCCTGAAGATTTCCCTTTGCTTTTACCTGTGTCAAAAACAGAACAAAACTGGGGTGAGAGGGTGTTCAAAATTGGGTCATAGCAAGGCAGCTACACAGCTTCCTTCCAGTAGCACCTTAGAGACCAACTAAGTTTGTTATTGGTATGAGCTTTTGTGTGCATGCACACTTCTTCAGATTCTTCTTGGTATCTGAAGAAGTGTGCATGCACATGAAAGCTCATACAGTAACCAACTTAGTTGGTCTCTAAGGTGCTGCTGGAATGAACTTTTTTATTTTGTTTCGACTACGGCAGACCAACACGGCTACCTACCTGTAACTACCGGTAGCTACACAGCTGCCACCCTGATCCCACAGGGTGCAGGACAGGACTTGGACTTTTAAGGTCCCCTTAAGAGCCATTTTAGAAAGTGATACACTGTAGTGCAAGGGAGATTTTCAAGAAGTATAAGAGGCTTTTGAAGGCCAGCTGCTGGCTTTCCATAGGGAGCTGGGGCACTGCACCTTCACCTCCCTCCCCAACATGCAACAAAAAGGGGGGGAGCCTCTCATGGTTTTCCTTCATTTTATTCATGCATGCAAATGTACTGAGGGGAGGAATGAGGAGGCACAGTTTGGGCAGCAGAACAAAAAGGAATGGGCACCCTACTTTAATCTACCAGGGGGAGGGGTGCTATCTTTTAAAAATGACCCCTGCTGCAGTGAATGCTGCAGGGAAGAAAGATTCAAGCCCGGCCCACTCTCTGATCTGCTAATTTGCTACTTGCAGGAAGTTTTTCATGCAGGGGAGCATTTAAAAGACGATCCCTCCCTGCGTTCTGAAGTGCAACAGCCCATTCTACAACCTAGAAACTCCGCCCTCCTCATTCCCCCCCCCTCATTCCATCTGCAGACATCTCCAGCTTCCCTGGATAACTTGCACCCATTTGAGCAGCCCATCTAGTCCAGCATCCTCAGATGCCTCTGGGTGGCCCACAATGAAATCCTCCATTGCCCATTCACTGGATGGACTTGGGGCTTTGCCACATGATCAGATATGGGCCCCCAACTACATTTCCCTTTTAGTGTGTTATTAGCCCTCGGAGGCAGAAGTGCTATTTCTTAGACAAGCTGTTGGGATATTTGGCAACTGGTGGGCAGGGAGAGCAGGAGCCTCATGTGAATGGCTCCCCCACCCCTCAGAAAACCCCACTATAGATTAGGCTTTCATGCAGTTATGCAAAACGAGAGTAAGGAACGGGGTGTCCTGTGTCTTCATTTAACAATACACTAAAAGAACACAGGAAACTGCCTTCAGCCACTGGGACAGGAAATAACTACCACTGGATTGCAGGCCCTTACAGCAATTTTCTAGTTACAGGTAGGTAGCCGTGTTGGTCTGAGTCGAAACAAAATAAAAAAATTCCTTCAGTAGCACCTTAAAGACCAACTAAGTTTTTATTTTATTTTTTCTAAGCAATTAGAAATTAGACTGAAATATATAGCGCTAGAGGAGTCTCAGATGCTTGAGGGCAGAGCAGCTCCCCTCAGCAGTCAAAGGTTCTCATGCCCTGCAAAGCTCTCTGTGTCTCCACATGGATTAGCACAATCATGCAAGCAATCAAGTTATGAGAAAATGCTAGTCCTACTCCAAGAACACATAACAAAATTAACTAAGTTAGGTTCATTAATTTAAATGAGTCTACTCAGAGTAGGACTTGGTTGAACTCCACCCAATGTTGCAGTATCTGATATAAGTTGCTAAAATCATTTTTCTGTCTGCAGAATTACTGGATTCTCTCCCCCTACCCTCAGCCTGCCTCCCTGCAGGGCAGCATTTACACAGCCTTCCTTTCTACTTCCAAAGGTCTCAGGGAAGAATTCAGCACTCTTTGGCTTTCCACATGGAACAATCCCCTGCTCTCCTCCCCCGCATGCTGTTTTCCAGGCTCCTGACCCCCCACGAGGGGAAGGGGGAAGTCTTTGCACAGCCTGCCACTAGAAGGACTAATTAGTTGAATTAGTCACCCTGTGACTGTGCTGGGCTCAAACACCAGTGTGATGGAGGCAGTTATGTACTGAATAAGCACCCACCTTTCCCTTTCCCTTTCCCTTTATTTCCAGAGCTACGGGCATGATATGGGGGGTCTTCAAAGCTTTTCGTTTTTGCATTATATGCCTAGAAAACAAAAACATAAATAAGAATAAACTTAACACTAAACATTTTGGCCTTCAAGCTAGCCCAGACCAAGCACAAAACTTTTCTGAAAGTTCCTTGGGCTCCCATGTACATGGCTGGGACACGTGGACAGAGTGGGAAATTAATGCTTTAGACCAAAGGCTCCAACCCACCATAAAACAGCTGCCTCAGGCAGTGGATTTTGGATGCCAGGCAGCCGCCCAGCCTGACCCAAGGGGAGCATCCTGCTAAGGGCTTCTCCTGTCCAGCTCCTGTCTCTTTATCTCAAATGGGGCTTACACAGGGGGCATTTGCCAGTGAGTAGGTCTTCTTGTTCGGGGTGGGGATGAATTTTGCATCTTTGACCCCAAAATGCCTTGAGCCAGTAAAGACTTTAGCAGCCTTTGGCTACTAGCGGGCATGCAGACAATTCATCAATGCCTGCACAAGTCAAATTGTGCCATGGGAAAGGTCACCTCTAGGAAGTAGAAGCGATCAGAGCCACTGGCAGAATAGTCCTGGATGTTTTCTGTCAAATCTTCCCCATACACCACCGTGCAGCGGCCCTGCACGTCTTTGAACTCTACGGTGGCCTCTTCATCGCTCCAGTATAGTAAATTGATGTCTGCATGGTAGCTGGCTTTCACAGACTTATGGGTGTTCTCTGGCCTGGAAAAAACAGCAGCACAGAGAAGTATTTTCTTCTGGGAAGAGAGCAGGTCCAAACAACAAAACATGCAACGTGAAATAAATGATGCTTCCTCAGCCATGTTGCTTTCAAAGGTTTTTTGCCATTGCCCTGGTATTTCAAAGCAGTCTTACCTGCCTTCAGTTCTGCCATCCACGTTTTGTCTGGGTGTTGATTCGGTCACTTCACTCCTCTGTCCCAAGTGGCCCTTCAGGTGCTCTTAGGACTACAATTTCCATAATCATACCTGGCCACTGGCCATGTCAGATTGAGACTGAAGGGAGCTGGGCATTCCCTGCACTGCTTTTTCTCCCATTATTTGTGGTCCGCCCCATAAAATAAATAAAACCCTGAACACACTGGATATTGAATTACAAACACTTGTACTATTAAATTCTGTTTCATGCCCAAGCTCTCAAATATTGAATATTGGTGTTTTTCATTTTAATGTACTCAGTAAGGAGCCAAGCTAGAAATGATGGAGCCACCACATCTGACCAATCATCTCTCTGTCTTCTGCATGAATAAAGCAGGGGAGGCAGAAGATTATTTTTCTTGATCAATGGTTTCAGGAAGCTGAACAGGCCCACAAGCCCAGCTCCAATACTAGGAATGAGTCAGGTTGAGATAAAGGTTGTTGCACTTCTAATTGTGCTTTGAAAACATGTTTATTCTGGAATGCCTGCAATGACTCATTTTTGCATATGCAGATTTGATCTTAGGCCATTTCGGATTTTACTGTATTTATAGTAATATCTGTAAGCGGCCATATGAGATATTTACTTTTGAGAATGGGGTAGCAGACACTCCACCCAGTCACACTGCTTTTCACATGTTCACATCATAGTCTAGTGTAGGCCTAACTTTTGCCATTTCAGGTGTTTCTCACTACTTTATCTTAGAAGGCACATTAGAATTGTGTATTTTACTCTCTACTGCTTTTTTTTTAAAAAAAAATTAATTAAAGATTTTCATAAACTACAAATCAGCTGTACTTAAGAGTTCAAAATAAGGGTTTTACTTAAATGGGCTAACACTGGTTTCTTCCACCCTTCCACCTTCATTTCAAACACTTTCCTGACATACATTTTGGTGTTTTCTTCTCTGGTGTGCCAGCCAGTTGTTTTTCTAAGTTGAGGATTTTTCCCTCAGTCCCACTCTGCCCATGTACATCTTCCTTAGACACCCTTTTGTTACCAGGATGCAGGGACTCCCCACAGGACACCCGCCTCCTGACATGTATCAACACCATCACCATAACCAAGCACCATGTAAAATCCTCAAGCCTTCTTCCAACCATTTGTTCTCTCAAAACTTCCTTTATGAGGTCTGCTCCCCACGTCTCATGTCCAAAGGGGTTAGTGTGTTAGAAGGCCTGGGTTCAAATCTTCACTCTACTATGAAGCTCATTGGGTGATCTTGGGTCAGGCACTCGCTCTCAACCTTATCTACCTCACAGGGCTTTGTGAGGATAAAAGCGGGACGATAACAATGTATGCCACCTTGAGCTCCTTGGAGGAAGGGTGGGGTGTAAAAGGAAGGAAGGAAGGAAGGAAGGAAGGAAGGAAGGAAGGAAGGAAGGAAGGAAGGAAGGAAGGAAGGAAGGAAGGAAGGAAGGACCCCTCTTTATAACTGTAAGCTGCCCACTGTTTGCTAGTCCTCAATAAAGATTACTCTACACTCCAATATGTAGGGCACATACATCCTAACCCCACTGACCTGCTATACAGTGGAGGAGGAGGAGGGAGCCTAAGTAGAAGAGACACAAAGTGTGTCCACGTTATTGATGCAAATAGAGGATTTCCCCACACTGCTAACAGCAGCTTCAATGAGCAAGAATTTTCATCAAGACCACAATAAGGGGGAAAAGAGCTAAACTGCTCCTGCCTGCCTGCTGCGATCCTCATTCAGCAACTGATCTTAGCATTTTTTAAAAAAATAACACGTTAAAATGCAAAGATGCATTTGGTTGTGGCCCTGTTTGGTCCTGAATCCAAATATTGCTCCTTCTCCTGAACAGCAAGTTACCAGGATCATATATCTTTGTTTTGCTTTGCAGGGGGAAAGGTTACCTCACGGGCAATCCTGAATGCAAGGTCCTTGCACCCAGGAAGACATGCAGTTTCCCATTTAGGGAGATGCATATGGAAGATGCCTTCTGTATCCCCAATTCACAAACAAAGTCTATTTTTCCATCTTGCTGGTAAAGCCATCCTGGTTGCTGTTTACCTGTAAAGTTTGTATACACGCAGCTTGATTTCTGCTTCGTTGGGCCTGCCATTGCTGCGAATATTGCAGTAGATTGCCTTGATTCGGCCGATGCGATACGGCTCAGGTGCATCCTGGTTGCTGCCTTTGATATATTCAGAATACTTGCGGTAATGCTCAGGATGCAGTTCCTCATCTACTGCCTCCTTTTTCTGCCGCTTGATAGGGCTGGCAAGCCTCAGGCTGGGGAGAGGGGAGAAAATGGGAATAAAATAAAAACCAGGGCAATCAATGAGCGACACAAAGTCAACGTTTCTGCAAATAGGAGGAGAGTGACTTCAAACCAGTATACCGGTAAGTGTGGGCAGACAAATGGGCACAAAATGGGCCTGCTCAATGATTATGGTTGATTGGTTTGCAAGGCTGTGCTGGGGACTCTTGACTGATTCAATAATATTTAGAAGGCTGCCCTGAAGATTTGCAATGTAATTGCATTTCTTTCTTAATTCTTTAACTCCCACAACTGTATCCCACGAGTCCCCTTTTAGTGACCCTTTTCTTCTACTGTTGATGTTTAAATGACGTTTTAAGATGTGATATTCTGAAAAATAAACATTTTAAAATGCGTTGGGCTGGTATGAATCAATTTGGGTTTTTGATTCCTTCATTATCAATTAAGGAGCCAGCCCTATACTAAGCAGCCCCTGCTCCTGCTCCACCCATAAGCCAGTTGAAAGACCAACCTGAACAGGAAGGCATCTGGTAGGAGGAAGACTCCATCTCCCACTCGATACTGCACTCCATTTTTCACTGCCATACTGTAAAACATCTTCCCTTCCGACTCCTCCTGGGGCTCCAAGACTTTGGGGATTTCCTTCTGCCTCACCTCATCCAAACTTGCACAGCTCATGCAGAACCTGGGAGGAAAGCAGATGGATGCTTGGATTAGATTGAGTGGAGGAGGGTAGACACCAACAAACCCTCACCTTCTAGCGCTACATTAATGGGACAATGTAAACAGTTTGGAGCATCCAAACCAATGCCATAAAGTTCTATCGCATCCAAGCCTTCTACCCCGCTTTCAATATTTCCCAGCTACACCTTCTAGTCTGGTGCACTAACCTGTATTTGTTGTCTTCAGGAGGCGGAGTCTTTGGCGGAGTCTCAAACCTGGCATACTCTTGATCATACCACATTTGGTAGAAATAGGTTCTGCCATCATCTTCCACCATTTTGATCTCCGTATCAAGCCCTCCCTATGGGAAGAAGATTTGGGGGTGGGGTGGGGAGGAGAGAGATGAAAGCAAGCAGATTATCTAAACAGAACAAGAAATGGCCACTATGATTTCCGCATGTGCACATGCACACAAACACAGGCAGAAGCCACAAAAGCCAAGTTCAGTTTGTCTGAGGAATTCCTGGCTGCAAGGATGTTCTGAATGGCAACACATGGACAGGATGCAAAAAGAAAATGTGCTGCAATAGTTATGGTGGGGGAGGGATGAGAGTCATGCTCAAGGTATCCCTATGAAGTTGGAAGTGTTTAAAAAAAAAGGATGCCACAACAGATGCTGGCAGAAGCAGAAAGAAAACTGTTTGGAGGTGGGACAACCTATGCTGCAAGACCACCTTGCAAGGGGACTGAACATAAAGTCACAGCTCCTACTGGAATTACCAGGAGACTTGATCCTTCCAGTGTCTTAGAAAAAGCTGGTGCTTTGCCTGGCCCAGACCCCTGACTTGGGGCCCCCAGCTCTGGCATAGTAGCTGCCATGGGCCGCCGCTGCAGTGCTGCCTCCCAAAAGCTGGAGCCAGACATAGTGGAGAACTGTGAGCCTATTAGCCTGGCACCTCCCTCCCCTCCAGAGGGAGACAGGAGGGCCACCCTTCCATCAAAGCTGCCAGAGGAATGGAATTTCTCAACATACCTCTAGGGACCAGTTCTCTGAGGGAGCCTTGTAAAGGACATTGACTTTGCCGTGAATGTAAGCCAGCTGCATGTCTTCGCACTCATCCACCAAGAAAAGTTCCAGCGGATCAGATGTTGCTCCCAGAACGGTGTCAGTGCCACGGCAAAACCAGTGGGCATGGAACATCGGCCCAGTGCTAGCATCTTCCCACATGGCAGTGACTCTGCGAGAAGGAACAAAGATGAGCTTCAAACCAGAAATTAAGGCAAAGACATCACCCCCCAAAAAAGATGTTTTGTCCCAAGCTCTCCCAGAAAAGGTGGCCGCTGAGAATCCACCAAAGAACATGTGGGGTGGGCAAGAGGAATTTACCTCTAGTTCTGTGCAAGTCAAAGGGTTAGAAAGGCTCCAAAAAACCCCCAGTAATCCTTATGAACTTTGTAAGGTAGGCCAGTGGACCCCTTTATACTGAAGATTGGGGGTGGGAGGAGAACTAAGGCTGGGAGAGAGCAGATTGCGTAAGGCCATTTGAAAGGCTTACAGCTGAGGCCATCTTTCAACCTAGGGCTTCCTAGTTCACAGCTCAGCCCCCTAGTCAGGACATTGCAACAGCTTATAAGAGAAGCCTATACTGAACAGGTGGAGACCACCTTCTAGGAAGCAGCAGTGGGCTCAGAATAATTCACACCAGTAAATGCAATCCCCCTTCCATTGGCTTCTCTCTTTCTAAAATCCTTGGTAATAAAATACATATTGTATACAGCCTAATAAGCAACTTGCCACTATCCCTAAATTATAAACAGGACAGTTTCTGGGTAGCCTTTGTCCAAGTTACACGATGGGACGGAAGGTTGAGTCCAAGCCCAGCCCCTCCACCAACAGCATGACGGCACACCTTGCCAAGTAAAGAGGTTTTGTGGGGTCATCCGGGCTGACAGAGACACAGTCACCAATTTGCAGGGCCTCTGAATCAATGCACACCTTCTGGTAGAAATCCTTTTTGCCATCAGTCTGCAGACAGAAAGAGGATAGGGTCAATGAGACAGTAAGACGAGAAAAGCACCAGTGACGCCCACCTTGCTTGCTGTCATCACATCTCAGAGCTCCCTCTGTCTTGGCAGAAGGGATGAGAGCAGAGGTTCCCAACCAGCTAATTACTGAGGACCCCCTATTTTTCAAAAGTCAAGCCATGGACCCGCTACTTCTGAATATTTTGATAACTCTATGGTAGTTAATCCTGCAAAGCAATTTTTTGAACAAAATGTGGGTACCCCCTAAAAAGCAAAGGATTTTCAGTATACTAAAACAGACTAGGGCTGAGCAATATCTGGCTTTCAACATCGTGATATATCAGCAGCTAAACATCATGATATTCTGATATATCAAGGTGTCTGAAACTGGAGATCAGGCATGGGGATGGGGGAAGGAGCAGTCGGGGAGATCGGATGGGTGAGGGGAGGAGAGGAAGTGGAGTCTCCTCCACCACATGGTTTGAGTGGGAGTGGGAGAGGGAGGGGTGGATCAAATCATCCACTGTGGCCGCTGCTGCTTTCCTCCTGAGAAAAGCTGCTCTGTCTCAGTGCCAGGGGAAGGTAGTGCCACGGTGCCTTGGCGTGAGGGCGACCAGCTGCCCATCAGCGTGAAGGGAAGGCAGCACCTTGCAATCGGTTGCCCTGTTTCCCCTCAGCATGAGCAAAGGCAGCTCAGATCAGCAGCGTTATCAGCTGAGATCATCGTGCAATATCGGTGGTGCCTTGAAACTGGCTGCCCTGCGCTCCCTTGCACAAGGAGCAATATGTTACTGTGTATTGCTGCATCAAAATCATTATCGTGGTGTGATTTCAAAACTGATTTTGGCCAATATATTGAAAAATCACACAGCGCTAAAGCTGAACATAAAATTTGTGATATTACCATGTAAAAAATGACAAAAATTTAGTTGGGGCAGGCAAGGGATGGGGCCACAGACCCACTGGGTGCATTTCATAGACCCCCAGGGGTCCCCAGACCCCTGATTGGTAACCACTGGATTAGAGAATGTTGCCTGGGCACAACTGCACCAGGAACCAAAGGTCTCTGAATAGCGTGTATTCATTTTTCTTTTCATTTTCTGCTAAGCATGTCTCTAACTCTCATGGTTGCAAAAAAGAAAAAAAATGGTTTTGGCTTCCTTTAATTAGTTTGTGCTTTAATGTTTTTGGTTTCTGAACTGCCTAGAGAATGTTTGTTATGGGTTGGTTGGCTGGGAGACAGATGAGATATGCTAGGCATTTTCCAATATTTAAAGGATATCTAAAGCATGTGACATTCATCACATGGAAAATGGAGCAAGCTTTTTTCTCCTGCTCTGTAGGGTAGGACTTGAACCAATGGCTTCAAATTAAAAGAATAAACTCTGGCTAAATATCAGGAAGAACTTTCTGACAGCAAGAGCTGTTTGACTGTGGAACGGACTCTCCTTTCTTGGAGGTTGTTAAGCAGAGGTTGACTGGCTTCTGTCATGGATGCTTAGTTGAGCTTCCTGCATTGCAGGGGTTGGAGTAGATGACCCCTGGGATCCCTTCCAACTCTCTAATTTTATGTTTTTAGTCTGTTTTTAGTATACTGAAAATCCTATGCTTTTTAGGGGGTACCCCACATTTTGTTCTAATTTTATGATTCTATCAAAAAAATGTAGCAAGTATTTTTTTTAAAGACAAAAGATGTGTCTAAACCACAAATGATAGGCACCCAGGAATATCAGGCTCATAATGTGGACACCTAGTGACTGGGAATCTAGCAAGGCACCACAACATTGTTTTACACTAGGGTTAGCCAACGTGGGGCACAAGGAGAAGGGGACAACAGAGGACGAGATGGCTGGACAGTGATTTGACAGGGAAACCCAGCCAGATGGGCGGGGTATAAATAAATTTTATTATTATTATTATTATTATTATTATTATTATTATTATTATCATCATCATTAAAGCAACCAACATGAATTTGACAAAACTCCGGGAGTGCCTGGCGTGCCCTGGTCCATGGGGTCACAAAAAGTCGGACATGACTAAACAACAGCAGCAGCCAACATGGTACCCTCCAGCTGTTGCAGGTGTCCATCACCCTTTAGCTCCAGCTAGCATCGCTAATTGTCAGGGGTAATGGAAGATTTAGTCCAGCAACATCTGGAGGGCAACCTGCTTGGTATCCCCAAATGACACGGTGAAGTGCAATACACAAGAATGAAAAGGTTGAACTCAAGGGATCTCTGTATCCCCCACACAACTTGGATGTGAGACACCAAGCTATCCCTTTTCCAACTGCTTGAACCGCCTTTTCCTGTGCAGGCATTATACCTTGACAGGCTCTCCCACCCAGGAAATTCGGCTCTTGCTTTGCTTCTTCTTCCTTCCTTGCAGCATCTTTTTAGGCGAGGGCACTTCAGGGATGTTATCATCCACTTCCTCATCTTCATCAGCTTCTTTTACGGCCAGATTGGGACATCTAAAACCAATTTTAAAAGAAATACAATGTGCAGCTGAGAAATGGAGGCCTAATTTGGCACAGCCATGCACACACACTCCCCTCCCCCCAAACCCCTCAATTCTGCAATGTGTTCATTTTGCAAGCAGATTTCTCAACTGAGATATTATACCAACAGTACAAACATGTTTTGTTTAACATACTGTAATCCTGGCTAATTTAGTTTGCCTGAATCATCTCATTTCTACAGTGCTTTACAATATTTTGACACTGAGCAGCATTAAATGCAGTCCTTATTGCTGTAGAGAGGAGTTTGAAGATGAGACTAAAGATGCAATTGCTCAGAGACAGAAAGGCAATTTAAAAAAATCCTCAACTCATAACTGTTCAATTCACATTGATTCTAAATCCATATACAGTGGTACCTCGACTTACGAAGACGATCCGTTCCACGGCCGTCTTCGTAAGTCGAGGTCTTTGGTTGTCGAAGCACCGCTTCTGCGCATGCGCAAAGAGTGATTTTTGCATTTCTGCGCATGCGCTGACCGCGCACGTCACTTTGCGCAGGCGCGGAACGCGCACGCATGGTGAAAAGACTTCCAGGGTTGTCGACTTCGGAAGTCGAAACCTTCAGAAGTCGAAGCGTTCAGTTGTCAAGGTACCACTCTATTTTAGGATTCAGCAAGTTCCTCACATATCTTGACCAGGGATGTGATAAGTTGTGTGGTAGGTGGTTTGTTTCAATAAGAGTGGTAACACAATTATGTGCATTATGTAAACTTGAGTGCACGTATAAGTTTTCCACTGTTGGCTCGGCAAAAATGGACACAAGTGGATGAATCTCTTGCCCAAGCTTGCAGGCTGTTCCCCTTTAGGTCCTTCAAGGCAGAGGTCATAATTACCTTCTCATTATGCAGGCCTGTTTTGACTTCCCAGTGCCACCAAACTTAATCATATCCTGGCAAGCTTTGCATTTGCCACACTCTGGCTGTTGGCAAACCTGGAAAGAGAGAAAAAAAGGAAGGAAGAAGGAGCCGAGACAACATGCCTGTGGCCCAACACCTGCCAGGAGACAAGCATCCAAACTAAGGGTAGTTCACAAGGAAACTGTGGATGGGGAAGCAGAATGGGCAGGTGTCTCACAAACCAACATAGGCTCCACTGTGAAGAAGACTCAGCAAACTCTTACGAAACAGTAAGATGCTGACCCAGCTTCCATCGGTGGCAATTCCTAACAGGCCTCTAAACAAAGCAGAGTCTCTAAAACAAATCACAGCCTTTAAATAAAACAAAGGACAGTAGCCCAGGAAAGGGAGGAAATTACCCATGATAAATGTTTTGGACTACAACTCCCATGCGCCCCAGCCAATTCCATGGGAGCTATAAAGTGCAAAATATCTGGAGTGTGCCAGGTTGGCAAGGGCTACAAGAGAGAGAGAGAGAGAGAGAGAGAGAGAGAGAGAGAGAGAGAGAGAGAGAGAGAGAGAGACGGAAAGAGACAAGAGAGATGGAATGAATTTGGGGAAAATGTTAAGAAGTTTGACTTCTTCCTTAAACTTTATATAAAGTCTTCCCATGGCAGCCTGCCTTGTAACCTTTGTTACTACTATCATTTCACACCAGGAGGATAAAAACATTCATATTTTCCTAGACTTTTAAGAATTGCTGAAGTTAGTTTTTTTTTAAATTTGGGCATTTTTTTAGTCCATTTGAGTGGATTGCTGCTGCTTAAGTTTGTTGTGTAAGGATATATGCTTTACTTTATTTCTCCCCACCCTCTGCCAATGTAGCTTTTGCTGTTTCTCACTACTTTAACCATCTCAGGAATGTGCAGGATAGAAATTGTGTAAATAAGTTCTGAAATCAAGGGTCATATGAAATATGGTTGCCACCCATCCTTTAAAAAACGGGGTTGTCCTGTTTTAGGGGCAAAGAGTCCCCTGTCCTGCCTGGCGCCCAATTTGTCCCATTTTTGAAGTCATAAAAATAAAATTGACATTTGTTAGCTCACCCAAACTTGCTTGTCTCATGCAACCAGAATTGCTAGGTGCTTAGGAAATTGAGCCCTCCCTCCCCTCTAAAACCAGCTAATTGGCGCTCTAGGGTAGCCAACAGTGGAGCAGCAGCCTTTTCAAAGGGGAGAGAAAGAGTGTGGTTGTCGGAGGCAAGGGGGCAGCATACGGCTGAACCTGAGTAAGAGTGTTTAGTTTAGTTTTGCTTGCAAGATGAAACACATGGCCAGGCATTTGGGGAAGGGGGCTTTCTTTGTTTTGATCTACTACCTTTTTAACATAACAATTCTGTCCCAGAAGCAGCAGCTGCATGCTGTGTTCTGAACCAGACAGCTCTGTATTTGAAGAATTTGGGAACTGTTTGGCCAGGAGCAGCATGCTGGCAAAAAAAAAGTAGTGTTGGGGAGGGGAGTTCCATAAGGCAGGAAATGAATGTGTCCAGGAGACCAAAAAGAAAAGATGAGGAAGCGCTTCTCCTTCTCCTCGTGCCAATCATGGAGCCCCCCTTTCCCTGTAAGCAAAACAGGGTGTTTGGGTTAAAAAGGCAGCCTCTCTTTTTGTTGTTACCTCACAAACCCCACAGCGCCTGCGCTTCAAGGCGTTCTCTTTGTCTTCCTCCTTTTCATTTTTCTCTATTTGCTCAGAGAAGAAGGTGTCAAAGATCAAATGGACCAGCTTTGTGGTGGTTGCCTTGGTGGGGCCTTTGTCCTTGTCGATCTTGGTAGGGTGCCGGATGGCTTGCCTTCTTGCCGCTCGCCTAGGAGGAGGAGACAGATGTGAAAAGCTAAGCACCTGCAGGATACAGGGAAAACACTGGAATCCCCCCTTTCTCCAGCCAACTTGGTGCCCTCCAAAAGTTGCAGGGACTAAGCACCCCTCACCCATGGCTGGGCTACCTGGGACTGATGGGAGCTGTAGCGCCACCAACACCTGGAAGGTACCACATCGTCTACGGTATTCTATCCTCATATAGGCAAAAGGGAAATTCACCCACGTGCTCCTCTAAATAGCACACAGCTGATCTGCAGGGGGAGTTCTAGCATAGTGATAGAGGCCACGCTGCTCAAGGAAAAGGT
Organism: Zootoca vivipara; assembly: GCF_963506605.1. NCBI lineage: Eukaryota > Metazoa > Chordata > Lepidosauria > Squamata > Lacertidae > Zootoca > Zootoca vivipara. Next base: position 42,509,841 of record NC_083291.1, read on the forward strand.
CCCAGGCTCAACCCTCATAGTCCCCAGGTGGGGCTGGGAAAGACTCCTTTCAGAAATCCAGCTGGCGTAAGGACTGGTTTAGATGGGCTGACTCAGCATGAGGCGCTGCTGTGCTGTGCCAAACATCAGGTCACATGATTGAATCCTTCTCCCTAAAAAACATTCCCTGCACATAGAAAGAGACAGTACCAAACAGAAAGTCTAGAGCCCACCTCCCGAACATTGAGTGTGGGGAATACTGAGCACCAAAGAATGCAGAGTGCAGTTGCTGCCGTACCTTTTGCCTAGCGTGACTCCTGCCAGTTTTATCAGGTCTCTCATGCAGGGGGTGATGAGAACAGGAGGCTCGTCACTGTCTCCTGCCTCATCATAGCTTTCCACTTGCTCTACCACAAACTGGGCATGTCGGAGGAGGGAATCTTCTGTGAAACGGTTGAAGTTTAATCCAGCAGGAGGGACAGTAGTCTGGAGACAGAATTAGAGGGAATTTAACAATTCTATAATAATAATAATAATAATAATAATAATAATAATAATAATAATAATAATATATTATTTATACCCCACCCATCTGGCCGGGTTCCCCCAGCCACTCTGGGCGGCTATTGGTTTTCTACTGGTTTTAAACTGGCAACTCAGGAGAAGAATGTTAAGCAAGAACAAAAAAGCATTGCAATAGCAGGTTCATCTGTTCTCTCTCAACTGCCTGGTGTTCAAAGATGGCTGCTCAGCCATCTCAAGATGGGGACACACAATGGCAGTCTAAACTACCTCATAGGGTTATTTTGAGCACAAAAAGAATTGAGATGGATAGACAATGTATGCTGATCTGAGTTCCTTGACATCGGGCTTCTTACAGACACAAGACACAGCTGCCCTGGTCTGCTGGACTAACCTCTATCTTGTTCAGCAGGTCCTCATAGCTGACATCAGGGTTATTTTGCAAGAATTCAACAACAATTTTGCTCATGTAGATCTTCTCCTGCATCAGTGCAAAGATGGGGGCGTATTCCTCACTTGGTTCCATCAGGATATAATCTGCAAAGGCTAGAATGCAATGCAAATGTGTTTCCCAATGAACGAGACTTGGGTAGAAATACATACTTAGCCATGAACTGAGTGGATGATTAAGCAACATGTGTGAGCACCTAAGAATGACAAAAACTGCATTAGTGAGCAAGACCAGAGGTCTAACCCTGCACCCTGTTCCCAACAGCAGCCAGCCAGAAGGCACAAAGATTGCTTGTCCTCATCACAGGGCCATCAAGATACACTGCCAATGAACATGGAGGCTTCATTCAGTTCTCATGGCTCACAGAGATATATTTACAGAAGGGTAAACCCTGGCAGTTGCCCAAGACAGAAAATTTAAGAAGGCATTTGTAAGGTTGATATGAATCTCATGTAATATAATTTGAATGCAAGCGTTGTTTGTATGAAAGAGAATAGAATGAGGTTTGTAACAACTTTAATACATGTATATTTAATGTACCTCACCGGGTCAGCAACAAGGCCAGCATCTTTTGAGTTTATGAACAAAGAAAACTGGTAACTGATGGGAGCTATTACGTATATATATTTTTGCAGGTGCATAACTGAAAAGCGAATTATGTGAAACAGATACCAAAAATCTGTATTATTGGAGAAGCAAATTTTGTATAACAGTAAGCTCCTGTGAAACTGACAAGAAAGTTTTATTAATGGAGAAGAAGCAAGTTTTATAATATGAAAAGCTCTTGTAAAAAAATAATAATAATATTTTTTGGAATGAATCTTATTGCAGTAATTGCCTATTACTATTGCCTGCATGGGTTACACCCCTTTCTGCTGATATCTAGTTCATATTTGGAAATGATTAAATTATTAGCAACAATGTTTTCCTTGTGGCAAGGAGTTCCATAGTTCAGCTTTCCTCACCCTAAGAACAGGCATTTGTTCTGGAGGTATTGTGACTCATTTAAGACAGAATTTGTTGAACCAGTAGGCTTTATCTTTTATATCAGGCATAGGCAACCTTCGGCCCTCCAGATGTTTTGGACTACAATTCCCATCATCGCTGACCACTGGTCCTGTTAGCTAGGGATCAAAACATCTGGAGAGCTGAAGGTTGCCTATGCCTGTTTTATATATTTCTCTTCCCACATGTCTCTCAAAGTATTTCTACCCATCTCCTGCTGAGACACTGAAGTCCACCTGAATGTGGCCCAAGGAGCACTGGGGAGTCTCAGTCAACGGCTTGAGAAACACTGCTCTGAAAGAATGCTTTTCTCTTTTTAAGTTGAGCACAACTTGGTTCTTAAAGAATGCTTCTACATGATGGCACTCGGCTGTGGAACTCCCTCCTCCTAAACATGTAGGCAACCAAGCGATGTAGGCAACCAAGCATTCTCAAATCTCTAAACCAGGGATGGGGAGCCTGTGGTCCTCCAGGTGTTGCTGAACTACAGTGCCCATTGTCCCTAATCACTGACCATGCTGGCTGGGGCTGATGCGAGTTGTAGCCTGGCAACACTGCTCCAAACAGTTCGCCATTCCCTGAGGTCAATTCCTTGGTAGCTCCTGGACAGAACATGGATGTAAAGATGTGCGGCAGCATGTCTTGCTCCTTGGCTGGTCAAGCACATGCGGTCGTGCTGTGAATTTGTGAGGATTGCTTGCTCACATAAGCAGCGCCCAAAGTGGTGGAGGTGATCAGGGACGAAGTGGCACAATTAGGCCACTCAATTAAGCCCCCTTGGAAAGGGAAGGGGATTGGCACCCCCATTTTGAGCACAGCATGCAAAAGAATTGGGGTTGGTAGAAGAAGACACTTTTCATCTCTGCCAGTAGTTTCTTCAACAAATCCCAGACTGAGCTGGGAGTTCTGCAGGGCCTGGGTCCCCCCTGTCTATAAGAGTCAATGGCTTATAGGGGGTTGTTGTTGTTGGGGAAAACTTTAATTTCAGATAATATGTAATATTTTTTCTGCTGTTTATATATTTTTGTATTTGTTCATATTTATTAATACATTTTGGGGGGCCTATTAATATTTGTATGGTTGTTTCTTGAATTTTTTTATATTTTGTAATTGTTGGTGAATTATCTTGAAATATTGCTGGTATTTCATTACGTAGATTTTTCTAGTTACAGGTAGGTAGTCATGTTGATCTACCGGAGTCGAAACAAAATTTAAAAATTCCTTCCGGTAGCACCTTAGAGACCAACTAAGTTTGTCACTGGTATGAGCTTTCGTGTCCATGCACATACCAATGATAAACTTAGTTGGTCTCTAAGGTGCTACTGGGAGGAATTTTTGTAGATTTTTCTGGTGCTGTTGTGAGCCATTCCAAGTATGCCCTGAGCATGAAAAAGCAGGACACAGATAAAACTGAAAGGGATGATGATTTCCTTGAAAGCTTACCTGTGGTGAATCCAATCAAAGCCTTCTCACCTCCATCAAAACCAGTGATCCACCATGCATTGATGGGGCCCATCTTTCTGGCTCGGACACCCCCTGAAATCAGTGATGAGAATGGAGAGGCATCATATTTTAAACTCACTGAGTTGCTAGGCCACGGTGGATGCATGTGCTTTAATAAGCCCACGCTGAGCAACAGGAGCTGTGCAACCACCTCTGGCTTTTTCTCAGGGTTCTTTGCTTCCCTTGGAAGCTTGCAAATACAAGTGGGCTGACTTCCTTTTCCACCAAGTCACCAGATCCACACCTGCACCAAAACCAAGGCACTTAATTGGTCCGTCTTACCCTTGGGAAGCTGCAAATATCTTGCTCCTTGATTTACAATGGCTAATTAAAGACAAAACGTTTGACCTTCCTGTCATGAATGAACCATGCTTAGCTAATTAGGAGCATCCAGTGGCTCGTCTAGTAATGCAACAAGCAAACACGGGGTTAAGTGTACTTGCAGCTTCTGAAATGCTCTCCCACCACCTGCTTGTCCCACCACCTGTACTCTGGACTGCAGCCCATTGTGACTTGACAGGATGGGTCCAAGGAGCGGCAAATGCCTCCATGCTGTAGGGGGGTACCAAAGGCTTTGGGGAAAGGTGTTCATGTCTCTCCCCCTTCTCAGGTCACCTGGGATAATGGTCTGGATGGGGCCCAATAAGCTGGAGCTGAATTCCAACAAGACGCTGGCTCTGCTGATCGTTAATTAATCGTTAAATTAAATAGGGGGGGGGTAGGGAAAACCTCCCTGAAGGGCCACACTTACCATCCAGACAAGGGTTATCATCATATATTGGCTTTACTGCACCACTGAAGTAGAGTTCGATATTCCTTTCTATGAGACCAGTATCAAATGGGCACAGGTGGCCTTTTCGATCATAAACACTGCACAGAAAATGAAAAGGTTGCATAGTCTTTGGTTGTCTATACCCCTTTCATTTACAACAGCCAACTAATAAACCTCCAGTTTCCCATCAATATAGCTGTAACGTGTGTACAAAGTGCTTCTGCAGCTATTGGGGCAAAGGGTGGCAAACCAAGTGATTCCAGCTTAAAGAAACTGTGTATTCTGGGAAGCAGGTGCCCCAAGGATCCCTACCAGTCTTCTGTGGGGATGCTTGGAGGCTACAATGGAGCACACAGCCCCTAACCTAGGAACACATTGGCGTATCCTCAAGGGGTTGTGTTGATTAATAATGTGCCCCATACTGCTGCACCCTCGCCCCTGCCCAATGTCAGCCCTTTCTGTTTGGCAAGCAAACACACACAGCAGCACTGTAGACCTCTGGATCAGAAATAAATGGACATTCAAAGCTTTCTTTTTTGAGCAGACTGCTACCTGCTTCTATGTGCTTCCTTCTGCCCTTATCACCCTCTAGTTTCTAAGCCTCAGGGCATCCTTCCTGCTTGGAGTCTCAGAGATGTGGGGAGGGGCAGTCCTCCAGGCAGCAAATTTTCAGTATTCATGACTCCTTCCATAGTTGTCCCACCTTGAGATTCAATTACCTAGGCTTCGCAGTGGTGCCTGCTAATGTGGCATGCTCTCAATGCTGCTGAACTACAACACCCATCAGCCCTGACCACTAGTCATGCTGGCTGGGGCTAGTGGGAGCCAGTGTCCAACAATAAAGAACAACTGGAAGAGCACAAGTTAACCACCCCTGCTTAATGGCAAGTCAGCACGAGGCCTCACCTGAAGGAAGTCACTTTGTGCTGAGGCAGGTCATCGTAACTCTCAAACCCATCTTCGTTGGCATCAAAGATGGACAAGCGCTCGTCTGTCAGCATCTCAGGTTCATCCAGCTAGGAAGATACAACATTGTGCATTTTATTCTACACATAAACCAGCAAGACAGAATTCTTATTGTTCATCTGCAAAGGATCTGCTTACGGCATCATCAGGATCTCCTTGGAAGAACTTGAGATCAGGGTCATCTAGGTATTGCCTGCATTCAACACACTTGGGAGGTGTGGTCTGGAAGAGAAAGATACAAGGAGAAAATGCAAGGTGGTGAATTCAGGTAACCAGGATCTAAAAATGGTGCTGCCAATAAGCTTCTGATGTGCCTGAATAACTCTGGGTATTTGTTACTTAAGTGACAGTAGACACTACCATTTCAACGTAAAACATTTATAGGTCCTCTTACAAAAATCATACTAAAAACAGCAGGTTCGCTCCAGATGTTGCTGAACTCCAATTCCCATCATTCCTGATCACTGGCCATGCCAACTGCGCTGATGGGAAACGGGAGTCCAAAACATCTGAAGGGAACTAGGCTGGGTAAGGATGATAACAGGGTCAGTGAACCTGTGTCTCTCCAGATGTGGTTAGACTCCAACTCCCATCAGCCAGTGTGGTCAGTGATAATGAGACTTTGAGTCCATCACCATCTGCAGGGCAAACCCCATCCCTGGTTTAAAAGCTATTACTGTACTGCTCTGGGTCACTGGTACCTGGCCAGAAAGGATGCGCAACAGGTTTCATGCGCATAAGTGGCATTTCTAGAAAATGCAGGGATTGCTCACTCATAGTTGGCTAAATCTAGCTGAAAGGGGGAGACAGCATTTCATCAGTCCTTACATTCCATTCCACTGTACCAGCCATCATTTATGGAGCTCTTCCGAATGCTTGGCTGCTTTTCTGACTCATTTGTAAGAACAAAACACGCAAAGCTATGCCACTTTCGTTCACTATTTTTCTGTTCTTAAAGACAGTAAACCAAGGCCAAGATATGGTGATCAGAGCAAGGCTGATGCAGTATATCTGAACCCAACCAAAGTTCCACCTGACAGAGGCATTAAATGCCTGTCCTGAAAATCAGAAAAAATAGTTTCTTCTTGAACTGCTGATGCTCCAGTCATTCCAGGGCGGAGTCTGTGCATATGCACACCACAAACGTCTAGTATTCCAACCAGATAAAAACAACACTTACTTACCTTAACAGGTGGCACAGTTTTAACCTGGACTGCTTCTTCTTTTATTTCAGACCTGGGCAAAAAAACAAAACAAAACCCTCATACAGTGCAACAAGTTGGGTAATATAAGCTATCACAGGAATAATATTGTTTAAGTCACAGGATACAGAGACTTTGATAAGTCCTTGCAGTAACATGCTTTCATATACTGTACAAAGAAACTTTCAGCTTAAAGAAACTGTGTATTCTGGGGAGCCATTTTACACCCTGTACTCTCACTTCCATCAATGCATGAACAGGGCAGAGGCTGACTGCTCCATTTCATCATTCTGTGTTTCTTTATTTAGCCTAAGGAATGAAAATAAAGCGCTTCTGACCTGGTTGGGATTCCTGATGTTCCTGGTCTCTAAACAATAGTTTTTCTGTAGGGTAATCAGCCTGAGGCCCTCTAGATGATTTAGGCTACAACCCCAACATCCGACATTTGGCTCTGCTGACTGGGCCTGACAGGAGCTGTAGTCCAAAACATCTAGAGAGGACCAGATTCGGGGAAGGAACCGATTCTCTCCCCTACGCCTCCTACATGCAAATTTCTCCTTTCTTCCCATCACAGAGCTAACTAGTGCATCTGTACAGATGTTTGAAGCTAGCCAAGGAGGAGTGGCTTGGTGTTATCCGAACACCCACCGCAGCCCCTCTCCAAAATATGGAGATGCTTCATTTCTCTCCTCAAGCGAGAGGCAACATTTACAGGGCTTTTCCCCCCCCCCTTCATTTTAGGGGTGCAACGGGATTGCTTTTTCTTTGGACAAGACAGCCAGAGCTCAAAAGAACATGAACTATCACTGCTCCCTCTTGCACCTTTTATTTTACATGGGAGAAAAGGAGCCCAATGAAGCCCAATTGCTGCTGTGTTACAGGCTCTCTTGCACCTCCCCTCTTTTAATAATAATAATAATAATAATAATAATAATAATAATAATAATAATAAATTATTTATACCCCGCCCATCTGGTTGGGTTTCCCCAGCCACTCTGGGCGGCTTCCAACAGAAAAATAAAACACAGTAATCTATTAAACATTAAAAGCCTCTTTTCCCCACATGCAGGGGTGGGTGAGCAGCCGGCAGCTCTCAGCCCAATTTCAAAAGCTTCCTGCAAGCAATCAGTTTGAGCCTCCAGCAAGAACAACCCTTTTCCCTTCCAGCTGCTCAATTGGGGGCGGGGGAAACAGGGGCAAACTCCTTGCTTTTAACTCTTGCCACACCCAACACTGGCATGTGCCCCTCAGGAAATCTATTTATCATCATCATCATCACTATACTACTACTGCTACTACAGTTACTACATTTATATCCCCCCCTTTCTTCCAAAGAGCTTAAGGTGGCCTGTGTGGTTCTCATCCCCACAACCATGTGAGGCAGGTTAGGTTAAGAGACTGTAAGTGGCACAAGACCAGCCAGAAAACATCATGGCTGAGTGGAGATTTCAACCCTGGTCTCCCACCACACCAGTGGCTTGAGTGTTGGATTTAGACTCAATCAAACCCACTGAAATAAAGTCATGGTCAAGTGCAGGCATAGGCAACCTCGGCCCTCCAGCTGTTTTGGGACTACAACTCCAATGATCCCTACCGGTAGCTAACAGGACCAGTGGTCAGGGATGATGGGAATTGTAGTCCCAAAACAGCTGGAGGGCCGAGGTTGCATGTGTCTGGTAAAGTGGCATTTATTTTGATGGGTCTTCTCTAAGCATGACGTAAGTTTGGCTCCAACACCCCTAGTCTGTAATCAGCAAACTATCCTAGTCTCCTCAGGTAAACTGCTCTAGATTTTTGGGAACTGGATTGAGGGACGGCCATAAGTAGATAGATATTTGGACCCAGACAATACGGCTGACTATTGCCCAGTCTCAAACCATCCATTCTTGGGCAAGGGGATTGAGCATGTGGTTGCTGAACAACTCGACATGCCTGCAGGATGTGGACCATTTGGATCCCTTCCGATCAGGGTTCAGGCCTTAACATGGGACTGAAACTGCCTTGGTCACACTGGTCAATGATCTCTGATGGGCTAGGGACAAAGGTGAAAGCTGTTTCCTAGTTCTGCTGGATCTCCCAGCAGCTTTTGATACCATCGATCATGACATCCTTCTGGACTGACTAGAGGAGCTGGGAGCACTGTTATACAGTGGTCCCGCTCCTTCCTTTTGAGCCGTATCCAGAAATTGGTTGGGGGATGAGTGTTCAGACTCCTGGGCTCTCACTTGTGGGGTGCCTCAGGGTTCTGTCCTCTCCCCCATGCTTTTCAACATCTATATGAAGCTGCTGGGAGAGATTATCAGGGGGGTTGGGCTGAGTGTTCACCAATATGCTGATGATACCCAGCCCTACCTCTCCTTTAAATTGGAACCAGTGAAGGCAGTGAATATCCTGTGTGAGTGTCTGGAGGCAGTTGGAGGATGGATGGCAGTTAACAGATTGAGGTTGAATCCTGACAAGACAGAGGTACTGTTCTGGGGGGGACAGGAACCTCCCTGGTTTTGAATGGGGTGACTGTGCCCCTGAAGGACCAGGTGTGCAGCCTGGGAGTCATTTTGGACTCACAACTGTCCATGGAAGTGCAGGTCAATTCTGTGTCTAGGGCAACTATCTATCAGCTCCATCTGGTACACCAGCTGAGACCCTACCTGCCCACAGACTGTCTCAACAGAGTGATGCATGATCTGGCTATCTCCTGCTTATTGCAATGCGGTCTACATGGGGCTACCTTTGAAGGTGGCTCAGAAACTACAGCTAATTCAAAATGCGGCATGTAGACTGGTGACTAGGAGTGGCCGCCGGGACCATATAACACCAGTCTTGAAGAATCTTCACTGGCTCCCAGTACATTTCCAAGCAAAATTCAATGCTTTGGTGCTGACCTTTAAAGCCCTAAACAGCCTCAGTCCTGTATACCTGAAGGAGCATGTCCAACTCCATCATTCAGCCCGGACACTGAGGTCCACCTCTGAGAGCCTTCTGGTTGTTCCCTCACTGCAAGAAGTGAAGCTACAAGGAACCAAACAGAGGACTTTCTTGGCAGTGGAGCCCTTCCTGTGGAACACCCTTCCACCAGATGTCAAGGAGATAAAGAACTACACAACATCTGAATGCAGCCCTATATCTGGAAGTTTTTAACGTTTGATGTCTTACTATGTTTTTATATGTGCTGCATGCCACTCAGAGTGGCTGAGGAAACCCAGCTAGATGGGTGAGGTATAAATAATAATAATAATAATAAAGTTGTTGTTGTTGTTGTTGTTATCTGTCATTTTCTGTGGTGGTCATGTGTCGTAAATGTTTAGTTTTGGCCTAAGTTTGTTCCCAAAAACAAAAAGATAGTGTTGCTTTTCGTGTGCACTGTTGAAAATGGTTACATTTCTTGCTAGCAAACCTATGTGCAGAGAAAGCTGATGAGCTCTCATTTGCCCAGTCACTTACCCTTCTTTGGCTTCTATTTTGATTCTTTTCTCATCTTGTTCCTTGAGAGCAAAAAGGAAGATGGTATTGAGAAGAAATAAACATTTTCTCTTTCTTTAAAATTAGGTGTGAAGTACAGTATTAACCTTCTAGGGCAGCCTTCACCAATCTGGAAGCCTCCAGGTGCTCCCACCAAGCTGAGAGGAACAGAAGTCCCAAACATCTGGAGGGCACCAAGTTGGCAAAGGCTTTTCAAGGGCCCATAATTTATCCCCACTCCTGGGTGAAACAGCAATATTAAATCCAAAATTCCAAATGCAAATGAGTATTCAGAAGTTGCATGCATACATTTCAAGCATTCTGTTGGTGGTGGAGTAAACTAATAAAGCAATCAGCATTTACCATCTCTCCAGGCTGCTCCTCCTCCTCTTCCTCCTCCTTATTTTCTACACTAATTTCTTGTTTCAGGTCTCCATTCACTTCCTCAGATTTGCGTTTATTGGATCTATTGCAAAAAGGAATTAATTTAGGTAATGTTATTTTGACAAGATGTTCACTGTGCTTATTAATGAGCATGGAAAGCTAAGAAAAACTAAATGGGTTTTAACTTTACAAACCATGTTCAAATTACGCAGCATGAACTGGATAGGCAAAGATATGTGACATTTTAATTTAATTCTTTTAATTGTTTTTTATTGAAAATGTTCAATATACATTTCCATCATTAAATATCCACTATTGTAGCCGTACATTCATCAACTCCCCTCCTTCCCCTTCCATGGTTCTTTAAATTTTCCCATATTTTCTGCATATTCTAAGAACTAAAAAAATCCATTTAATTTAGTCACCCCGTCCCCCCTGCAATTATATCTCTCTACTGTGTGTTATACTGTTGAATTTACCTTAATGCTGCTAAGGTTTTCACTTTAAGAAAAACCCACATATAAACAGTCACACCAGGTTTACACACAACCTACTCACCCTTTGGAAAACATAGCTACAATGGTTGGTTGCTTGCTGGAACTACGGGTGATCCTTGAACTGCTTGGGGATCCTGCAGATTAATTTAAAAATAGAATCAGTTGCAGTTACCCTACACAAAAGGTTTCAAAGTGCTTAAAGCAGATTACACCCCCCCTGGCCAAGCCCAAACAAACCCATCTTCTGTTACCATCTGCAGAATCTTAATCTGAAACAGACTTGAAGGACAGACATGAAGGCATATATTCCTTACAAAGAGCTTGTCATCACTATCTGCAGCAGCCTTCCCCAACACAGTGCCCTCCAGATGTCACAGGACCCCTGATGCTTTTGCCAAAGGGAAAGAAAAATAAAAAGGGAAGGGACTCGGAGCTATTTCAGATTCCCAGGCTTGTTGAATTTTGAAACATAATTTGCATTCTCAAAATCATCATCACCATCACTTCCTATTTTCCTTTTAAAAAAACCCAAAATGTTTCACGCTATTAAAGCAGGATGAAAATCTTTCTGTATGCAAGGTGACAGCAAGCCATTTCATGAATAGGAGCTAAGAGCAGATCCTGCAGATGGCTCCTTTGGTCCAGGCTGAATGTAAATGAGAACCTGCTATGCTCTGCTAATAAAACTAGTCTAAGGCCATCCTCTGGCAAACAAGTCTACAGAAGTAACTATGCCACATCGTTTTTCAACTAACCCATTGCCCTCATTTATTTGAAACCTAAATAATGAGGGGGAGTGGGGAGAGAAACACCCTCCATTTCCAGAAGGTTTTGGCTTTCCTGCCATTTATGCTATGTATCCAGTCAAAGTAGTGGAGGCTCCCAAGAGCCATGTTAAAGCAAGTCTCTAAATGACGTACTTCTGTTCTCACTGTTGGACTTGCTCTTCCTGCCCCTGCGGGCTTTGGGCATAGAGGGTGAGGCCAACGGTGTGGAGGAGCAAGACGAAGCTGCCTCCTCCACCTCCATGGTGCTGTCCTCTTCTCCCTTGCTGCCTGTTCTCTCGGGCTCTTCATCACTGCCATAGGCACCATTTTCTGTGCAGCCGTTGGGCTTCTGGCCAAGCTCCAGGTTACCTCCATTCTCCAAAGCGAGTTCTTGGTGGAGCAGGGTTTTGACTTTGGCCAGGTACAGTTCCTGCAGCAAAGGGAAAGAGGAACAGGCTGAGCGCAGTGGACTTTTCAAAGGAGGAGGGGGGAGATAAGAAATTCTGAGATCCCGGTTCAACCTGCTGCGTCTTTCCGCTGGGAGCAAAAGAGGAAAGACGCAACCTGCCAGCTCGGGTGAAGGCAATTTGAGCTGCCAATATATGGTGGATGGGGAGCAAAGACGTATCGGCAGCTCAAAATGTCTAAAACCGATACTGCAATGTGAATGCCACACCAGTTTCAGACAATAAATCGGATTATTACCCAACTGTGGAACACAGTGGGCAATCTGTCCATGCTCCTTTACAGCAAATGAACTGCCTGGCCAAGATATAAATCACAGTCAGATCTACACATACATCCTTTCACTCACACAATATTTTTGACATGCAATAACATGCAGTATGCTGCCAACGGCCCTGAGAGCTATAGATGTAGGGCGGTATACAAAATTTAATAATAATACCCCCCCACACACACACAAACTTATTCTCACAGCACAACACTATACAGTGGACGCTCAGGTTGCGAACGTGATCCATGCAGGAGGCACATTCACAACCCACAGCATTCGCAACCCACGTCTGCGCACGCGCAGGTCGCAATTTGGCGCTTCAGCGCAAATCGAGATTTAGCGCTTCTGCGCACGCCCCCAAACCTGGAAGTATCCTGTTCTGGTACTTCCGGATTCGGCGCAGAGCACAACCCGAAAAGACGCAACCTGAAGTGGCTGTAACCCGAGGTATGAGTGTAGAGTCCACATGCCAGGGCAGAGTGTGAAATCAGTGTTAGAAACAGATATGAAGGCTGGGAGCTAAATGGTACCTTAGAACTAGGTTATGGGTGCAACAACTTAATGTCTAGGCACACTTTTTATAACAAGAATATAAAGCTGGAAATGAATGAACTGCAGCTAAAATCTCATATTCATGTTTCACATTGTCTAGTCCTCATCTGAAGACTTCAAAAAACAAAGCCATGCTTCCCTTGCCCACCCCGCTGACATTCTTAAGACGGTCTCTTCTCCAGTCTTCAGATAGTAGCTAGAAGTGGGGAGGCTGAAAAGGTCCAGCTTTCCTTCCACTCTGCAGTTTTAATCTGAAATCTTAGGCACAGTACTGCACCCAAAGTTCAGAAACTGCTCAAGCTAATGAAATTACCAATCACAAAATGAGCTGAGAACAATGGGAGTTTCAAACACTGTGTGAAATAGCCCTTAGCCTACAATGCAATGTCCTTGAATATGTATAGGAAGAGTCAGAAATATATTATATTGGCAATTGCCTAATAGAATACTGTGGAGTTATCATCCTAGTTATGATCCTAATGCAGATTCATACAACTAAATGCAATCTAGAGCAATCTATGGAATTTACAATCTGCCTTAGATTAAAAAAAAACAATTTATATGCTTTTCAGTTTCCTTCAAGGCAGTGTAAGAAACTAGAAAAGGAAAGCTAGGAACCATGTGGCTCCTGGGACTTGTGTTCTAGGTGCCAAAACAAAATGTCTAGGTGCCATTTTAATTTATTTATTTTTTGCTGTGCTACCCCATAGACCACCTAATTCGCCCAACAGTACAGCAGCAGCAGTCAATCAATCAAATCAATTATTATTATTATTATTATTATTATTATTATTATTATTATTATTATTATTTTGCTGCCAGGTGAATCAGGTGGTCTGCAGGGAAGCATGGCCACAAAAGACATGTATTTTACTGCCACGTTACCCCACAAACCATCTGCTGATCTGCCCAGCAGAATAATTTATTTCCCACTGCTAGCTAGATCAAGAGTGAATGAAGTTATTATCTCCCCACCTGAAAAAAGAAATAAATGAGTTGATAACTGCAGCAAACTGGAGAACCCTTCTCATTTTAGAAATCCAAATGGGAAGGCAAGCACAGTCAAACCCACAGGACAGTATCTGAATGAAACAGGAGGAAATGACCCATCCCTAAAATTACCTACCTCTGAAAGCTCCTCCTTGTGAAACTTGGTCTCCAGGTCTTTCAGCTGATTCTGAACATCAGCTTGCAAGAAGCCGTGCATCAGACTCAGTTTTTCCTTAACACGTTCCTAAAGACAGAGAGGCAGACAGAGAGCATATTACAACTGGCAACTCACACCTTCTCAGGGGGGGGCTGCAAGGAGGCACTGGCATGACTCTCCATTAAAAGGGGGAGGGGGAACACGCATGCACTCACTCTTTCACCAAGACCATCTTCATCCCTTTCTAGATCTTTTAGCCTGTTTAAAAACAAAAAAACAGTTCCTCATTAGGAAATAGGCTCTTACAGCTCGATCCACACCAATGGAGCTTCAGAGGGCTGAGACAGGTGGCATCTCACCTCCTGGGTGACACTGGGGTAGGGAAGGGGGAAAGAGGGGCTTGGCAGCAGTATGTGGGACACCAACACACGTCTCCCTGCTGCCCTCATGACTGGGCAATAGGACTCGGGGGGGGGGGAAGCTGCGTTTATTTGCAGAAATGGAGAACCTGCACCCCTCCAGATGTCTCAGGTTCTTTTATCTGCACCATGTCATCTATCAATAGTACCCAAGGGCCACCTGGCTTACAGCAGAGCCTAAGGAGGTAGGTTGGCTGAAAGAATAAAATAAGTTACTTCCACCTCCCTTACTCTAGTCCCGTTAATGGTTGGTTCTCCCCACCAGCGCTGCGAAAATGGATGTCTCCCTCAGCTGACACCAGAATTTGGTCATCCAAGCCCAGGAAGGACAAAGAATCCAGGAAGAAGCCAAGCATACCTTAGCATTCCATTTTGTTATTTGTTTTGTTGTTGCTTTATTTGCCATATGCACTAAGATGGCAATCCAACAAAACCATTCTGAGGGAAGGAATTGGAATTGAGTGGGATAGAAGCCTATATAGAAAGATTATCCCTTAGAAACAGCTGGGGTGGGGGTCTAGAGTGTTCAATTTAGGGAGGAAATCCATGCTACCGCCCCCCCTTCACAGACCCACAAACTGAGAGCATGTTCTAGCTGGCTAGCAAGGATTATTTCAAATCTGTGGAATGCTTCCATCAGCCCCAACAAGCCTGTCCAATGGTCAGGGATGAACGGGAGTTGCAGTCAAACAATGTCCCACAGGAGAGCCAGTGTGGTGTCGTGGTTAAGAGCGGTAGACTCGTAATCTGGGGAACCGGGTTCGTGTCTCTGCTCCTCCACCTGCAGCTGCTGGGTGACCTTGGGCTAGTCACACTTCACTGAAGTCTCTCAGCCCCATTCACCTCACAGGGTGTTTGTTGTGGGAGAGGAAGGGAAAGGAGAATGTTAGCCGCTTTGAGACTCCTTCGGGTAGTGATAAAGCGGGATATCAAATCCAAACTCTTCTTCTTCTTCTTCTTCTTCTTCTTCTTCTTCTTCTTCTTCTTCTTCTTCTTCTTCTTCTTCTTCTTCTTCTTCTTCTTCACTAATTTCCCAGGAAGTGTTGGCTGGGGGGCAGCCAAAGCCAACCTCAGCCCTTCAGAGGCAGCACCTAGACCAGGGCAAGCCAGCCAGCATCTCCTGTGGGACATTGTTTGACTGCAACTCCCGTTCATCCCTGACCATTGGACAGGCTTGCCGGGGCTGATGGAAGTTGAAATCCAACAATATCCAGATGTCACCATGTTGGCAACCCCAACCTAGACCCAGAAGGAAGCAGCAGTGGAGTTGCTGACATGCCAATTTAGGTTCCATTGATGAAGGCCAAGGGATAGATGAATCGTAGAATTATAGAGTTCCAAGGGACCACAAGGATCATCTAGTCCAACCCCCTACAATGCACTTAGAAAACCTGTTTCCTAAAACAGACGCTGTTGTGAAGTAACTATGCTTCCCTCTGGTCACCTTCTTCCTGTACTGGTGTATCTGTATTGGTGGATTCCCATGGAGACCTTAGGCTTTGAATTCCACTCCCCCCAAAATCTATGCGTCCTCTTCTTAAGAGTCAAACATTTCCAGCTGGAAGCCAGAAATCTACAAAATGACATATGAAAGTTTTCCCTCAAAGCACATGATTCAACAGAGGCCCCAGCTACATACAGGCACCAATATATTCCAGAAAGCAACTCTGGAGACCCTCTTCTGCACTTTCTGTCATTTCCGGCTGTGTACAGACACACATGCTTGTAAGAACAGGACCAAATTTTTCAGAAACTGACTAATTCCTTAACTCCATTGAGGCAAAAGGTTTCTCTTTGGATGCCTACCAGGGAACCACCCCCTCAACCAAAAACAAAGAGCTGCTGACACACTTTGCCCCAGGACATGAGCCAAGGCAAAAAGGGCGCCACTTGCTTGCACTTTGCACATTTAATTCCTGTCCCATTGTGACATTCCCTGAGGCCAAGGCAGGGCCGCCACATGCAAGGGCCCCCCCTCCAACACTGCATCCAATTTTGATATTTTTTCCATGTCTCTTTTTACTTATCCTACAAATCCAAAGTGGCCCACCACCACATCCTTAGCACACTAGTCTACATTCTTGTTTTACAACTTAGTGAACTGTAGGGAAGAAATCTCTGTTAGGTGAGAAGTCCTTTTCTAAATAATTTTTTATTAGTTTTCCAATATTCCCTCAATAATAGCCAAACTATAACAATATGAATTAATTCCCAATTAATACAATTATTCAAATGCCAACCAACTTCCAATTAATACATTTTAGTTAAAGTGGCTCCCTGCAGGATGGACTGGGTGCAGTTCTGATCTTATGTCACTGTGTTTCATAATCCCATTAATGTCAGTTATATTTCAGTTATAATAATAATCCTTTAATCAACAGCTGCATTAATTAATGATTTCCATTTGTGTTGTTATATTATATAAATTTATAAAACTTCAAGTGAGGAACTCAAACTGTTATCCTTGTTCTGTCCTGCATGTGAAAAACTGTTATGTCCATGGAGATTCCCTTTTGACCATACAGTGGTGCCTCGCTTAACAAATGCCTTGCTTAACGAAATTTCCGATTAACGAAAGGTTTTTTCTAGCGGAGGTTGCCTCGCTAGACGAATTCGTTTTACGAAAAATTCGTCTAGCGAATCGCGGTTTCCCATAGGAATGCATTGAAATTCAATTAATGCGTTCCTATGGGCAATTTTTTTAAAAAAAAATTCAATGCATTCCTATGGGATTCGCTAGATGAATTTTTCGTTATAAGAAAAGACCCGTGGAACGAATTTAATTCGTCTAGCGAGGCACCACTGCATATGGTGTTGTCTCTTTCACTTGCCAGCTCATGCTGCCTCCCATCATGACTTGGGGCAGAACTGAGTCTCAAAATTTCTCAAAGGACTTATCTCTCCATCCCTTGCTTCAATCTCTCAGAACAGACAACATCCTGCTAACTGAGCCTCTTGGGCTTGCCGGATCAGAAGGTCGGTAGTTCAAATCCAGGGTGAGCTCCCATTGCTCTGTCCCAGTTCCTGCCAACCTAGCAATTCAAAAGCACGCCAATGCAAGTAGATAAATAGGTACCTATAGACTTAACTATTCAGAGGTCCTTTACCGTTATGCCATTTTTTTCTTCAGCCTAGGCAAGTGGGCTATTTTCGAATGTGCTGGAGATTTTCCTTTGCAACTCTCAGTATCTCTGCAACACCACTCCCACAGCCCCGTTTCCTTTCTTCCTTACAGCTGAAATTTATGACCAATTATCCTTTATCTTAAATTACATTTTGTCAGAAGCACAAACAAATCTTAGTCTCTTTTTCTTTTTTCGATGTTTTAAGTGGAGGTGGGGGGAAGGACACATATGTTTCCAGCATACTTCAGATTCCCCCTCCCCCTTCTTTCAAGTCACACAGTCTTCATTCTTGCTAATTAATCTCAAGAATACTCCAATTTCTTCCTTCCTCACTTGTAAATATTTTTTTCATCTTGCATTCTAGAGAGGGTTGCCGAATCATAAATATAAAAAGAAGCTTAGAATAAACAAACCATGGGCTTCCCTCTCCCAGCCGTCTCTCGCACTGAATAAAATCTTATTTCAGTTCATACCTTTAGATCCATGCAACTGAATGTCCCACAGTTTATCATCGCATCTTTTTCCAGCACCCCCATTACTTTAAAGCCAATTTAAAAATCCAATTAATGGGGTGACCTCTGCTTCCAGAAAAGGAGTCTGGGGTGTTGTGGCAGACCAAGTGCTTCTGCCTCCAGTGCTTTTGCCTGTCCTCACATTCCATGGGGAAGCAAGTGCCAGACCTCAGGGCAAACAGCGGATGAAAGTCCGTTCCTGTCAAGCCCAGAGAGGAATTCAGAGAATGGTTTAACCCCCACCATTCTCATTATCTTTATCTGCTTCTTCTCCCTGCAATGTCAAGGAAGTCGTCAATTCCTGGCGCAGAATGGAAATGGAAGCCTGTTAGGCAAGAGGTCTTGCTGCTAAAATACAACTACTTCCAATGCCTTCTCTCCTTGGGGAAGAATCTCTTTGAAGACTCCTGAGAGAAGCTGCAAATCTGAATTATTTTTTCCTCAAATTTGACATTATCAGACATGCTCAACCGACTGCCTAACTATGACTGAAAGCGCTGAATGTATACCTTGCTTAAGGTCAACAATGCAAATCTACTGGGTCAAATTCAGAATCCTAAGAAATGCCACCTACCCACAACCCCCTTGCCAAAGAGAAATAGAAGTCTGAACTGTTAGAATAGAACTTACAGGCTGAGCAGCTGGCCCAGCATCCCTCACTCAGAAGCCCCCTTCCAAATGAAAGCACCATAGACCAAACTTGTGTGCAAGGCAACACAGAGATGGGAAATAATGGAAGCTGAAGAGGTTTTGTTTGAGAACATGTTTCTGTGTTGGACAAAAGTCTACCATCAGCCCCTCCTCTTCCAAGAATGATATGTTCCCACTGAGGGCAGACAATCGAAAAATGCGGAAAGGGGGGAAATAGTTTAGGAAAATCCCAGAGCTGAAGTTTAGAGCCACCACTGGCTCTCATAAGGGAAAGGCAAGCGAGTTCCTCCCAGACTGTTGACTCCAGACAATAGCAGAGCAGCGGTTGCTGCCCCCGTGCACTGCTCTGAGAGGGAGACTCAGGAAGTAGATACACGAACAGATGCACCATGTGGCACAAGTTACAGCCTCACAACTGTAATGGTGGGCAAAATGCACATACTAGAGCCTTCAAGGTGGAACGCAGGCTAGCTTGCAGGCAACTTAATGAGAAGCTGAAAAAAGGAAAGAAATGAGAAATAACCATTTCCTTCTTTTGGTCTCTGCATGGCTGTGCAAAGGCTAGCTTGTTTACTTTCTAGATTCCATTTTGCAATCGGGCCCAAAGGACCACCTAAGTTGGCTCTGAGAGACATGACACAGACATGACAGACCCTGAGCTACAACTTTTCTAACTTTCACTTTTCTCCATCTGAGGGAGAAAAGTGAAAGTTAGAAAACAGAATACAATTAAAGATGTTGATAAATATTTGCTACCAACAATTTCAGAAATAAGACCAAAAGCTCAAAAATAAGTTGAGAAACAGTAACGGTCTGCAGCATTACTTCAGTGTAAAGAAGCAACTGGCATCCTCTGGGTGAGAAGAGGCTAAGTAGCTAGGAAGAAATCCCAATGGAGCAAGAGAGGGCAGCGCCGACCTCCCATCCCAGACCCAACCCCTTTTGGCAGCAGAGCAGAGTTATCAGGTTCAGAAGCAGCAAGCAGAGGACAAAGGAAATTGTTTTGAAATAGACAGCTACTATTATGTGGAATGACAGGTAGGAAAGATTAGACGGGGGGGGGGGGGAGCTCACCAAAAAACACCTCCCAAGGGGAGCGGAGGGAAGGGCTCCATTGAAATTCAGTGGACATTCGAAAGTGGAGAACCAACCAGCCCTGGCTTCCTCTTAACCCTTCCTCTCAAGACACACAGGCACATTCCCGCCAAGCCAGGCTTTCCACTAGATCAGAAACTCTCCTCCGTTTCCTGCCCCATGTGCTAAGTGCTGCACAAGGAGAGAAAAAGGGTCCCAGTGAGCAAGGGAAAGGCAAAGCCCCCAGAAAACGGAAGGGCCGCTTTCGGCTTCTCTGCTGATTCTCCCCTTTGCACCCCAACGAAGAAAAAGTTGGGGCACCAGCCCGTACAGAAGGGATGGGGGGGTGGAGGGAGCTGAAAGTTGGCAATTAATTTCTTGGGGACATTTACCGACAACTAAACACCCTTAGTTTTGTGATTTGACAGCCATAGCAATGCAGGTCTAGGAACACCCGTACAATTATGCATTGAAAGGGAAATAAAAGGGGAAACCTCCCCCCTTTCCGGGAAAGCGCTTTCCTTACTGGGGCACTGCAATTCTCAGAGGGGGAGAACTCGCCCCCCATAGTAATGCGGGTCTCCAGGCAGTCGATGCTCCCTCCGGCAACCCCCTCCGCTCCACTCGTACAGGAAACCAAGGTCGGTGGGGCAGAATCCCAATTTCGGCTTCCAAGGGACCCCTTCCTCCCTCCCGCCTTTCGCTCCCCTTTCGGAAAACTTTGCTTGGAAGGTGTGCTGGCTGGGAGGACACGGAGCAGGGAAAGCGGGGCGGAGGAGGGACGTTTCGGGGGGGGGCGAGGGAGGGAGGGAGGGGAGCCCCGGGGAGGGGAGGCCGCGCAGAGGGACCCCTCGGCCTCGGCGGGAGCAACGCGCCCTCGGGGCGAAAGCGGGAAGCGGGGCTGGGGACCCCTCGACGCGAGGCTGGGCGGGGGGAGCACCTCTCCCCCCCCCCCCGCGAGGGGATCCGCACTCACCGCCTGCGCAGCTCCTCCGGGGTCAGCGGGGCGGCCCGGGCGGGCATCGGGACCAGCAAGGCGGCAGGAAGGCAGGGAGGAGACGGATTCGCGCGCGCGCGCGTCGGGGAGGGAGGGGGCGGAGCGAGCCTCGAGACAGACCATCCGGAATTGGGGAGGAAGGGGCGGGCCTTCACCAGCCGCCACTCACGGAGAGGGAGAAACCAAATAGGTGGGGGGGGGGAGCGGAAGAGGCGCGAGAGAGGACTCGGCAAGAGGTGATAGGGGAGGCCGAAGAGGCGGGTGGGATGTACCATTGTCCTGTCTATCTGTCTACGTACAGTATATGTATATACAGTGCAGTATGGAACTGAAAGGCCGGACCCTGGGGGGGGGGGGGTTGTTTTCGGGCCTCCTCGGAGTCCGGATCTCCCGCTTCCGGACAGACTCTCCCCTGGAGCCGAGGCAAGCGGGAAAGGCAGCCCTCAGGCCCGGCCCTTGGGCGAGAGGTCCGCCTGTCCCCGTCCGGCAAGGGCGGCAGCCTGGCTTCGCTCCGCGCCCATGGCCTCCTCCACGCACCCCGCGTTTCTGAGACTCCGGCCAGGCGCAGCGAACCGAGGCCGGAGCGCGGCTGGGAGGCTGGCACTCGGGGTTCAGCTGGGGGTCTATTGCGAGGTTGAAACGCAGGGGGCGCGGGACAGCGAGAGAGCGCGGCTGCCGGGCTGCCGACAGGAGGCCAGGATCCACAGGAGCAGCAGATTCCAGTGCGGATCATTATTCCACCTCCCCCCCCCCTGTTCCTGATGTCGATCTTCACTCCCTCTTCTTCCATGGCAGGGAGGGGAGAGTACCATTTTTTTCTCAGGTACCAAAATGTCTTGGACCAGACCCGACCCCCATGCAGGAGTGAGGAGCCTCCAGCCCACAGGCCCCACGCCTCTCTGTCATTTCCTCAAAATTCCAGCAGATGGCCCTGTTGCTCCTGGGAAAGTGCTTAATGAAAAATAACAAACTTTAATAATCCTATATAATAAAGTGCAAGTGTCTCTGCATCCAGATTCCCTGTGTCCCGTTTTCCGCGCTACTGAGCATGTGCCCCACGGACACAGGGATTGGACGCAGAGACTGCGCACACACACACACACACGCGCTCTCCTCACCCCACCCCACCCCCCCATCCCTCTGCCCTGCACTGGCTCAATAAGCAGTTAAAACAGAGGCCACCAGGTGGAAGGCAGGAGCAGGCAGCAAGGCCCCTAAGCAGGGCAGGCCCTCTCTCAACGTGCCCAAGGGCCTGAGGAGGAAGCCGGGACGACCAAAAAATCGAGGCCCCGGCTTCTCCTCACTAACAGGCCCAAAATTGAGGCCCAAACAGCGCAAGCAACCTGGAGACCCCCGCTGGGCCGGAACGGCCAGGAAAGGCGCGGGGAGGCCACCGAATGTTCAGCGCCAACCGTGGGACCCTCAGAAAGCGCCGGGGTGGGCGCAAGCCCCCCGGACAGTAAAGCTCCCTCCCGAACGCAGCAGGCGACTGAAAAACAGCAGCGGAGGCCAACAAAAGTAGCGGGAGCCACCCCCACCCCCCGAAAAACTGGGCGTACACCCCGGAGCAGCCGCCTGGGCCATCCAGGAGCCAGAATTCGGCCACTGGGCCCTGGCAGCAGCAGCGCTATTGACGGGAAAAAAATAGGAACCAAACGGCAGGCGCAAAAAGTGCACGAAAACAGGGTGGGGAGGGATCCGCACTCCAAACACAAGCTTCGGAGGGGGTAAAGGAAGAAATATCCCCCGCACCCCCCAGCCGAGCCCGGGCTGTAAAGGTAAAAAAAGGGGGGGGACTTTGGCTTCGGGTTTGGGAACGGGGGGAGAAAATTAGGGATAAATTAAGGATCAAAGGGAGGGGGGAAAGGAACAATAAATTAGACAAGGAATAAAAGCCCCCCACGCGCCGCTGCCACCGAAAAAGGCTGAATGTTCTAGCGCCCCTTTATTTTATAAGTTGACTGTATTTCGGTTGGAAAGTTTTTGTATTTCTTCTTTTTTCTTCATACAGTACATATTGGAAAATAAAAGAGTTTGCTTAAAAAAAAATCCACCATGTTGCAATCATGGGTTTTGGCATCCAAGAATAAAGTTGCACATTACAAGAGGCAAATTATGCAAAGAACTCCTCCTCTAAGTGTGTCCCACACTCTGTTCTTCTCTCACTATAATGAATTTATAATTTGAAATAAATTGCTAATGTAATGCTGAGCTAATACAAGAGCCCCCAAACCTGGTGGGGCTATCAATGGTCCCTTGATCTTTAATGGCACAGCTGCCCTCGCACTTCTGGTGCTGCCTAGGAACACAAGAACTGCTGCACTAGGTCAGACCAAGGGTCCCATTGCCAACAGCAAGGACAGGTCCCAGGGTTCGGAGAAGCGCTGCGCAAGCGCTTCTCTGAACCCCAGGATGTTCTAGCGCCAGTTATTGAACGGGCTGAAATACACTAATAATAATAATAATAATAATAATAAATCCCTTGTAATTATTTTTCCCACCACACTGTGTCACTGTATATCCAAACATACATTAAACATATATCCAAACATACATTAAAAAGAAACAGACAAACAAATAATACATATCACATTTTCAATCTCTTACTTTGTTTAACATTATCTTGGTGACTTCCTCAAATCCCTTCCTTCTGATTTTCATAGTTTCATACTAATAATCATAGCAGATTTCTTCATCCCAATTTTGTCTCTTATTCTTTAAACAAATATTCCAAAAGCTATACTTAATCTCTAGACTTATCCCTTTCCCTTAACATATTTTCCACCTTCTTACCCCCCCTCCACAGGCCCCTTCCTGCCACAAGAGAATCCCATGAAAGGTGGGCAATCGAAGGTGGTCCATTTTATAATTGGGTTTGTCCCCACCTCCACCTCCCTCCCCCCCCAGAACCCCCCATTTGATACAGCAATTCCATTATACAGCCAAGATTTCAAAACCATTTTTCAACCTGCCTTTATTAAAATTTTGCAATTTCTTTTCTCAGCCCACCCCCACTCTCTCCCATTTTAGAACCCAAATCTTTATCCTCCCCTCCTTCTGCCTCTCCAACCCCTCAATTTCACTCCCTTGCCCAATTGTATTTTTCCATTCTTCCCAATTTCCCCATGAAATCAGTTCCCATTCTTGATCTTCCATTTCCACAAAGTCCATATTCCACAATGTATCTTGATAATTCTTCTCTTCATATTGAGCTCTTTCTTATTTCTTTACTTTGTCTTGTTGCACATCATCAGGAACTTGTTTTTCAATTTCCCTCTCATTCTCAATACTTTCTTTTAATTCCTGTACCTGGTCCGAAACACTTGATAACTGTAGGCTGAACTGTTGCTGCCCCTTTGTAAGGTCTCCCAATAGTTTTAACACTGTCTGTTGGAAAACAGATGTTCTGGATGTTGACATTCTTTCCAACTCAAGGGCAGAATGGAGATGAGTTTCAATCTTCCAAAACAATAGAATCCATCTTGGCTAGAAATTTTCCCATAGTCCTTATACCAATTCAATTTTTTCACATATCATCCAGAATCAGTCTCAACTTTTATTGACAGCTGTTAAAATTACTTCTCAATATTTCCTCGCTGTTGCTCCTGGGCTGCTGGCACCAGGGTTGAAAAGGGGCTTTCCCCCCCCCATCACCTTCTTTCACGGATTTTCCTTTTTAGCAGAGAAGTCTACTCCCCTACCGTGTTTCTCATATTATAAGACACGTCTTATATTTATTTTTTCCTCAAAAAAACACACTATGGCTTATTTTCAAGGGATGTCTTATTTTTTTCCTCCTCCTGCCGCGGCCGGCATTGCTGCTGCGCCTATCACTATGTCTTATTTTCGGGGTATGGCTTATATTCCTTGAATGCTTAAAAATCCTGCTATGGCCTATTTTATGGGTATGTCTTAAAATATGAGAAACAGGGTACACCCTGCTTTTTAGGGGGGAAATTAAGGTCTTTCTTTGGGGATTTAAAATCTCTTCAACTTTGTTTCCAGCTTTATGACATTTTACTGCTTCCTAATCAATCAGTGGGTAGAGATTGACTCCCGTTTTTAAATCTCTTCCCATGGACCAAATTATCCAATTAAAAATTAAGTCCAATTATCCTTTTACTCACGACCTGTCCAAATTTTCTCCAATTTTTGCTTTGTGAGAATCTATCACTCTCCGCCTCCAGCATGAAGCTTCACTCCAGGGTAACGCTGGTGCTCAAAATGGCCCCCGCGACTACCACCCTTCTCCTCTAGCGCTCTTATTGGGGCTTACCGGCGAGTAGGGGAATCACGAAACGGGGCGCCGCTGAGCTCTTCGTTCCCAGAACGCTCTATCTGGGGCTCTTACGGGGCGCCACGTTGCTTTCACAGCCCTCCCCCCCGCCTCGAGGAGCCGGGTTGCCTCGGAGCTCAAGGCAAACCCCGCCGGACGGCACTGGCGATAGACCGGAAGTCAGAGAGTGTTAGGATTCTTGTCCCATGCTTGCAGTCATGGGATTGTTTTTCTCACATGGCAGTTATGTTTTTGTTCTACATAGTGGGAAGTGACGGAGACAGGATGTTTGTATTACTGTGTTCTATGATGTGGGACTATTGTCCTTTGTCTCTTTCTCTTTGGTGTCTGAAGAAGGAGCTGAGTCAGAATGCTCCAAGTGCATTATATGTAAATAAAGTAGTTTAGCCAAAATGCTGTGCTGCTGAGTCTGTCATGCGAACTCTGCAGAATCTTGAAGTGTGCTGATGCCTCTTGGTATCAGTCGCTGTGATGTGCGGGCTGGAGAAAGCTTTTGAAGCTCCCGAATAACCGACCAGGAGGGAGAGAACATGCCAGTCAGGCATGTGTATCTGTCGGATGCCTACTCATGCGTAGGACGCTCCTGACAGAGAGTACTTTTAAAGCAGGCATGTCAAACCTGCGGCCCTCCAGATGTTTTGGCCTACAACTCCCATGATCCCTAGCTAGCAGGACCAGTGGTTGGGGAAGATGGGAATTGTAGTCCAAAACATCTGGAGGGCCGCAGGTTTGACATGCCTGTTTTAAAGTCTAAAAATAATGCATCCTGTATTTCCTCGATGCTTATTAAAAAGACCATTAGCGGGTAATTGTTTATTCTTTTGTCAGCCCCTGCAAGTTTTACTCCATGCCAGCTCTGCAGGCGGGGAGGGGGGCAACATAACTGGGCTCCTGAGCCCCATGGGGTGCCACAGAGAGTGTGGTTGGTCAAGAGAGTTGTGGACTCAAAAAGGTTGAAAACCTCTGCTATAGACCATGTTCTCTTACACTGGCCCTCTTATCAGCATGCTCGTACAAAGAATATTGCCCCGATGCTCTTAGAATAATACCCTGAAGTTCAAGTTTGGAATTGTTCAGGAAACAGAAAAACAAAACAGAAAGAGTGATAGTAGAGACAAAAAATACAGAATGGTGGGAAAAATAATTATAGCAGATTTAATATTTTTTTAAAAAGTTTGTTATTTTTCATTAGGCACCTTCCCAGGAGAGGAGCAACAGGGCATCTGTTGGAATTTTGAGGAAATAACAAGTACTGATTCTTGTCCAATCCCGCCGCCTCAGGCCTACCTCACCCCACCACCTGAGGCCTAAGCCACTCTTAGGCCTCTCCACAGTCGCCGACCAACCCCTC
Organism: Zootoca vivipara; assembly: GCF_963506605.1. Classification (NCBI taxonomy): domain Eukaryota; kingdom Metazoa; phylum Chordata; class Lepidosauria; order Squamata; family Lacertidae; genus Zootoca; species Zootoca vivipara. The sequence goes on from NC_083291.1 coordinate 42,536,209, forward strand.
CAAGCCCGCCGCCTCAGGCCTACCCCGCCCCACCGCCGCAGGCCTAACCCATTCTACAGCCTCCACCCACCCCATGGATTCCACCCCCGCTGATCCCAACCTCTCCCGGCACCCTCCACCGTCAATCCTACCACCCCCAGAGACCAGGCCACCTCCTCAACATCCCTAGGCCTCTCCACAGTCCCCGACCACCCCTCCAATCCCGCCACCTCAGTCCTACCCCGCCCCATCGCCACAGCCCTAACCCGCTCTGCAGCCTCCACCCACCCCACGGATTCCGCCCCTGCCGATTCCGAAACCCTCCGTCGCAGATCCCGCCACCCCTAGGGACCAGGCCACCTCCTTAACATCCCTAGCCCTCCCCACAGTCCCCGACCACATCTCCAATCCCTCCATCTCAGGCCTACCCCACCCCGTCGCCTCAGCCCTAACCCTCTCTGCAGCCTCCGCCCACCCCACAAAGATTCCACCATCAAGAAGGAGCAGACTAACCTGGACCACCCAAGGAACCTCACCTCTCCTCAACCCGCCACCCTCCCACCCCCCAAATACCAGGATCACCCAGGGAACCACACCTCCTCTGGGTGGGGGTTACCGGGAAGAGGGAGGTGGGGGATTCACAGGGATAAGCCGACGGGGGGGGCAACATAATAGATCATAGATGGGGACAGGGTGGGGGCGATCACAGGGATTAGCCACAGCAACGCGTGGCAGGGCCAGCTACCGTGTTTCTCATAAAATAAGACGTGCCTATAAAATAAGCCATGGCACGATTTTCTCAAAGCAATAAAATATAAGGCATAAGGCATCCCCCAAAATAAGACATGCTGGGGTACCGGTACCATACCGTGCTGGGAGCAGGTCCGGATGGCACTTCCGTAAGGAACAGGAAAAGGAAGGTGCCTGTCCTTGCCGGAAGCAGATGCACAACATGCGCCACGTGGAGCTCAGACGGAGCAGGAGCCGGCAGAAGCTGCAGCACGCCCCGTGCCAAGCCCCGACCCTGCGGAACACACAGTGCGCGCCGCGCCAAGTCCCAACCCAGTGGGACCCGGCAAGGGCAGCAGCGCACGCTGCACACACAGGCACTGAACGGCGCACGTGGGAAAAGGACTTCCGGGGGTTATTGACTTTGGAAGTCGAAACCTTCGGAAGTCGAAGCGTTCGGATGTCAAGGTATGACTGTATTCTGTTTCCTCCATCTAGTTTCCCCTTTTCCATTGTATCTTAATCTACATTATACTGTTAAATTTACAACAATCCTGCTAGCCTTTTCACTTGCTTACAATTGTTTCCCTGATACTCCACAAACACTTTCCATTCATCTTCATACACTCGTCCTTCTTGTTCTCCTGCCCTGCTGGTTAGGGCTGCTAGCTCTGCGCATTCCATCATTTTCCAGCTGCCACTCATCCTTTGGAGCCTCTCCCACCTTTAACCTTTTACAGTTGAAGATTGGCAATAATTTATTCAGTGTTGCTGAGAATATTGTATTGAAGATACCTGTGGTGGGACAGGAAACCATTCAATAAACAATCATACATATTAATTTTGTTTACTTTAAGCAGAGGCTTGACAGCCATCTGTCAGGAATGCTTTGATGGAGTTTCCTGCTTGCCAGGGGGTTGAACTGGATGGCCCTTGTGGTCTCTTCCAACTCTAGGATTCTATGATTCATAGATCTCAGGGTGGTTCACAACATAGAATTACAATATAAAATCACATTAATGGGATGTGCCAATTTTCATGATATGGCTCTGAGTATGTACACATTTGGAAATGTGCAACAAGCATCTGAGGAGGATATTTTGAAACTGCAGGTGGGGAACAGATTAAGCATCTTTATCAGAAATGGCTCTCCTGAAGTTGATTTTCACTTAAAACAAAAAGCCTCAAACAGCATTTGTGTTTCTGTTACTTGAGTTTGCAGCTAATATGTAGTTAGGCAATTACTAATATTTTAAAGTTTTCTAAAATCGAAGGAACCCAAACGCTAAGATTTTCCAAGTCAGGGAGGTCTCCAGCCTTGGATAATATTATTTTATATTATTTCTCTCTCTCTTTTCTTACCTCTAGCAAGTCTATAATCTTAGATTTGGCAACAAGAATAGCACACAGTATTCAAAACAGGGATGACCACAAATGAATAAGAGAGAGAGTTTATGATATATTTATTTCATTCTAATAATTTCATTATAATTTCTACATTTTTTCCCCTTTTTCCCCTTTTCCCTTTGTTATTTTTAATAAGCTTTGTAACCTGGCCCCAAGCATTTTGCTATTTCATTCATTTTCTCCTGTAACTGTTTAAAGCAGAAATAAAAAAAATCCTTCCAGTAGCACCATAGAGACCAACTAAGTTTGTCATAAGTATGAGCTTTCATGTCATAGGTATGAGCTTTTCGTGTGTCAGATACTAAAGAAGTGTGTATCTAAATAAGTATCTAAAGAATCTAAAGTATCTAAAGATGTGTGCATGCACACGAAAGCTGAGCAAACTCTAAGTAGCGTCTCTAAGGTGCTACTGGAAGGATTTTTAAATTTTTGTTTTGACTACGTCAGACCAACACGGCTACCTACCTGTAACTGTTTAAAGCAGTAGTTACAGGTAGGTAGCCGTGTTGGTCTGAGTCGAAGCAAAATAAAAAAATTCCTTCAGTAGCACCTTAAAGACCAACCACGAAAGCTCATACCAAAATAAAAACTTAGTTGGTCTTTAAGGTGCTACTGAAGGAATTTTTTTATTTTGTTTAAAGCAGGTATTGGCTAACACCCAATTTATGGGTTCCTTTCAGCAATCTACCTGCTGCATTTTGTATCAACTAAACTCTTATGATACATTTTAACGACAGCACCATTTAGACCATATTTATTTCTATATAAAAATATTTATATACGGTACCTCTATTCTTAAAAAATACCAGAGCAGTTTACAGCAGTTATGCATAAAGCCATGGTCAAAACCATAGTGTTCTTTTAAAATTGGAGATCAGCTAACTTTTATATTGCTGTATTCCTAGAACATGAGGGAGGTGGTGCTGTGGGATAAACCACGGAGTCTAGGGCTTGCTGATCAGAAGGTTGGCGGTTCAAATCCCTAGCTCCTGCCAACCTAGCAGTTCGAAAGCACATCAAGGTGCAAGTAGATAAATAGGGACCGCTCCGGCGGGAAGGTAAACGGCGTTTCCGTGCGCTGCTCTGGCTCGCCAGAAACAGCTTTGTCATGCTGCGGACAAACGCCGGCTCCCTCGGCCTATAGAGCGAGATGAGCGCCGCAACCCCAGAGTCGGACACGAATGGACCTGATGGTCAGGGGCCCCTTTACTTTTACATTCCTAGAACAGATATACTGGCCCTGGTAAACTGATTAACAGGAGTATTGTTATAAAGGCATTGAACTCCTTTTTGAAAAGAATCCAAAACAAAGGAGTGAAAATTTTACCCCAGGCAACTGCAAAGCTGGACTGAGACCAGTTTCTGAATTTTGCGCATGCCAACTCTGCTTTATTTTATTTATTAAGATACTTACATACTGCCTATTTTGCAGACAGTATTTTTGCAAAGACAATTCAAAACTATGCAAATACAATGGAAACTTAATCAAATCAAGCAGACAGTAAAAATCTTTAAAAGTCTACAGCGGCTAACATCATGTGCCAGCAAAAGCCCCAGTGAATAATAAAAGTGTCTAGTGTTTAGTTTGTGCTGACATTGTATCACAGTCATACTTGCTTGTCATTCGTAGCATTATACCGTATTTGCACTAAAATCTGAAGCCAGTTAAGTCATTCGGCAAATAGAAAGCACTACTGCTTGGGCAGCAGGTGGGGCTATTCACTAGGTTTTGCCATAAAACCAGGTCCCTTCCTGAGATCACTCACAGCCAGCAAGTGTCTTTCTACTGAAACAAACTCCTGGACTCTGAAAGTTCATCTGCACCATCTCAAAATTTGCTTGTTTCTTCATTTTTGGGGGTAGGAAGCACATGACACCTACAGGCAGGGTGATTTGTCAGGTTCTTTGAAGCTAAAATCCACTTTTCAGCTAATTGGTATTAATGTGACATTTTCTAAATCCACTACATGCCACTGTGCCATGTGATATGTGTTTGCCATATCCCGGTTTTGGGGTTCTTCCATTTCCTGTGTCTCTGGGCTGCTCCCCATGCCCACTCCTCCCAGCCTCTGCCCTCCTCATCTCTCTCTCTCTCTCTCTCTCTCTCTCTAAAAAAATTATAATAACTTTATTTTATACAAGAAATAAAAAATGGCAAGAAACAGTCCAAAAATACAGTAATAAATAAACCATACATAATAGAAATCAATTTTCATCTCTTCAAACACCCCCACCACCCATCCCACCACCCACCCTGTTGTGCTTTCCAGCCAATCTTATATTGCACATTTCTTGTTCTTTACTCATGTATATACCTATATCCTCACTATCCATTTTGATAGTCATTTATTGGAACCTTCATAAATCTATTGAGAGGTCGGCTTTCTCCACAAAACTTGCTATGTAATCTTTGAACTCTTTCCTGTCTTTATCCTTTTTTTGTTTATTCCTTTAATATCTGCTATTTTTGTTACCAAATTGTAATATGATATCATTTTTATTTGCCAATCTTCTTTACTGGGTATTCTATCACCCTTCCAATGTTTCACTATAAGGAGTCTGGCCGCTGTTGTCGCATACATTATAATACATCTATCTTTTGCTGGAATTTCCTCATCCAGCATTCCTAATAGAAACAGTTCTGGCTTTTTCTTAAAGGAGTATTTGAGCATCTTTTTCAATTCTTTGTAAATCATTTCCCAGTATTTCTTAATTTCTTTACAATACCACCAAATATGTATATATGTACCAATTTCAGTGTAGCATCTCCAGCATACATTGTTGCTTCCCTTATACATTTTCACTATTTTTTCCGGCGTTAATGCCATCTATATTGCATTTTCATCAGATTTTCCTTCAGATCATAATTGGGTGTAAACTTCATATCTCTATTCCACAGATTTCCCCATTTATCTAACATGATCGTTTTCCCTAGATCCTGTTCCCATTTTATCATTGTTTCTTTTATTTGTTCCTCCTTGGTTTCCCATTCCAATAGTAAAGCATAAAGATTTTTAAATATATTTATCCTTACCCCTTATTAATATTTTATCTAATTTCAAAATTTCTTTATTGAAGCCAATTTTTTAATCTCTTTGAAATCTTTGGTTAATTTGAAAAAATTGCAGCCAACTAGTCAAATAGGGTTTAATTACATTATAATCATTTAAATTTAATTTCCCATCTATCTCTACTAATAAATCTTTATAAAATGGCCAATTTGTTCCCATATTCCTCCTTCTCACAGTAAACAATTTCCAGGGGTGATATCCATCCCGGTATTTTAGGTTCTAGTATGCCATGGTATTTCCTCCATATTTTGTATATGGACTTCCTTCTACAGTAATATTATTCATAAAAATACTTTGGGTTTTTAATTTTCTTCCATTAAGTACCAATGCCACCCAGAGCTCAGACCCACCCCTTCCAAATCTAATACCTCATCATTTTTTAATTCCATCCACTCCTTCGTCCAATTCAGGCCTGCCACGTCATGATATAATTCCAAATCCGGGAGTCCAAATTCTCCTCTTCCTTTATGATCAACTAATACTTTATATTTGATTCTTGGCTTCCTGCCATTCCAAATGAACTTAGTAACATCCCGCCTCCAATCTTTGAAACATTTTGCTCCGCCCAATATTGGTAAATTTTGAAAATAGTAATTCATTTTGGGGAGTATGGACATTTTAATAATTGCTATTCGACCTAATAGTGAAATTTTAAATTTGGACCAATTTTCCATTGTCTTTTTTAATTTCTCCCATATTTTTTCATACTTTTCCTGAATTAAATCAATACATATTTCATGTTCTTTTTTATTTCATTACCTGTTAATTTTTCCAAATTTTGCTTTTCCTCAATTTCCATATTTTTACAGCCCTTGTTTAGGGAGGCTTTTAATGTTTAATAGATTATTTTATTTTTCTGTTGGAAGCCACCCAGAGTTGTTGTTGTTGTTGTTGTTGTTGTTGTTGTTGTTGTTGTTGTTGTTGTTGTTGTTATCATTAATTACTTCCTGATCTGAAAAGTCCCATGAGTGGTGTGGTTTCATGGTTTTCCCCCCTGGCACCCAGGAAGGCTACAGGCTGCAGACCACTAGAGAGATGATTTGAGGAATGCCAGAAAGGTCCCTCACAAATACCCCTCTGCCACCATGAAAGTATGTTAAGCAGGATAAAAGTCTGCATCACACCTATAAGAATTTCACTCTTCCCTTTGATAATTTTTGAATGCAATTTCCTTTCTCATTAATTGATGGAGAATGGTACTGAAAGAAACAAAGGAAGCACGTTTTTGGAACAGCACCACTAATGAGAACACTTCTTGAACCTAAATGGAAAATCCAGGGGTGGCCCACACACTGGGTCCTCAGTCTTTCATAAGTTAAAAATGATCTCTGCTCAGAGGCTCATAGCTGACAGTGGTCACAAGACTGAAGCAGGAGCAAAGTGTAGTCTCCATTGTCAGTCACTGTTCCAAATGCAAGAGACAAAGACACATTAAAGGGGTGATTGGCTCAGCTGCAGCATAGCAGCATTACTGGGGCAGTCCAGGGGTGGTAACTGAATCATTTATCTGAAAGTGGGGAGGAACAGAATGAGGTGAAAAATAGACTTGAGTGGGTTAGGAAGGCAAAACAAAAGCAAGCAAGCAATCAAACAAACAAGAAACCAGCAAGAATTAGGGGCAGGCAGAGGGTCTACGGTTTACATGAACAATAGGCTGATCAATCTCTTACCTAGGCAGGCTGTTCTCTGGAAATATCTATACCCACCTATCATCTGCCTTGGAGACAGAGCATCATCAAGTACCAGTGTTCTGCTGGATTAAAGGTAAGCATTGTTGCCCAAGTGGTATGAGATTCTAAGGATTCCAGGTACTTATCCAAGGTTTTGTTTCCTTGGAATGAGGGATAGCTGAGACTGTGGTGTCTTTAGGATACAGTATATGTTTATTTACCTATATATACAACCTAAGCCCACACTAAAGGGGCTCACAGCACTAACACCCCAAAGGTATTGCTTCTCCCACAGACACAGCCTTGGATTCCAGCAGAAATCAAGCCTGACTCTCCCACTCTGGCTTCTGCCTATTTCTAGCCCTACTTCTGAATTGGAAGTGGCTTAAAAAGTACATCCTCTGTCTTGCAATCAAATGCATCAGAATGCAGGTTCTAATTAATTTCTGGAATGTCTTGTCTGTTTCCACCCTAAACCTGGTACTAGAGGGGAGTACAGTGGAACCTCGGTTTATGAACACCTCGGTTTACGAATTTTCGGTTTACGAACGCCGCGGACCCATCTGGAACGGATTAATTCACTTTCCATTACTTTCAATGGGAAAGTTTGCTTCAGTTTATGAACGCTTCAGTTTATGAACAGACTTCCGGAACCAATTGTGTTCATAAACCGAGGTACCACTGTAGTGAAATCTACAGCTGTGGCACCCACCAAGGGCAAGGAATTTCAGTTCAAATTCTGACACTCCTTCTTCTTCTTCTTCTTCTTCAGCGATCACTTGTAGTCAAGTAAGATTGTATTCCATAAACACAGTTTTAACAATGGGTCCATAAGTGACTGTGGAGGCCAATTCTGGATCCACACATCCTTCCACAGTGGGGAAATTGGTTTCCAGGCAGGAGTGGATTTGCTAAGCGTGCCTTCCTCTTAGCACATTTCTCCCTTGTGTCCTGAGATCGAGTTTCTTCAAAGCCCATGACACCTTTGGTAAAGGCTGTTCTCCAACTGGAGCGCTCGCAGGCCAGTGTTTCCCAGTTGTCAGTGTTTATGTCCTGGTCCTCAAACACTCTGCACTTCAATCAGGAGAAAGCCGCAGTCGCAGAGCTCAGGTGATGCTGGATTTCGGCATCAGTGTTGGCCCTTGTGGAAAGGTAACAGCCCAAGTAGGAGAAGTGATCAACATTTTCCAACGTTACACCACTGAGTTGGATTTGTGGCACTACAGAGGGGTTATCTTGTACTTGTTGGTGCAATAATATTGTCACCATTGCCATTTGGCGCGCCTTTCCCCAGCCCCTCTTATTAACCCCTTGACCTCTCCTCCCAGCTCCAACTTGTTCATTTAAATCAGGGGTAGCCAATGTGGTGCCCTCCTGATATTTCAGACTATGGCTCCTGTCACCCCATCACTAGCTATGCTGGCTGGGCTGGAAGAAGTAAATTGCTGGTGTGAACAGGAGGAAGCTCAGCTCCTCTCTAAATTCCATATAAGATGCCGTCACAGAAAGCAACTATTTCCTCTTCAAAGGGGCTTTGACTTTCTCCAGGTTTTAGATTATTCAGAGGCCACTTCCCCCACGAGTCCAGCATGGCATATGAGAAGTCCCACTGCAACAAGGCTCATTACTCTTCAGGATCCGGTCCCTAATTAGGAAGTGGATGTGAATAGTTTTTATAAGTCCCTGCTGAGCTGTTACGAGAAGCCCAGCCAATAGCAGCAGCACAGCTACAGCCAGCTGTGTTTTATCAAAAAGCTATTTTCTTTTGTAAGGAGAAGGAACTGCACGTCAGCTGAATAAGGAGACTCATTAGGACTAGGCCTTGTCCTGGGGCCTCTTTGGTTTGCCTCCCCTCCCCCCCCTTAAGCAATGCCCTTGGAAGCATGGGTGTAGCCAGGACTTTGGGGGGGGGAGTGCAGAACCAATGTGATTGGTCACTTAGTTAAGCATTTCTATTCTTTTACTTGATCTGGGGTTCAGCTCCCCCCGCCGCCCCCTCTTGGCTAGGCCCATGCTAGGAAGCAGGTTACTTCCTGAGATAGATCTTGCTGGGGGTTGTGACGTTGGGATTGTAAGGACCTCTTCTTGTCACCTCTGATGATGGAGCAGGACTAAAATCACTGCTTTTTCTCCAAGAGGCCTTCTGTTCCCCAGCTTTTAATATGTGTGGGAGCTCCTTTGGGAAGAATGTCCTGATGGAGTGAACTCAGTCCTGGGCCAGATCTTCCTGTCCTCCCTCTTTTGCCCTTAACACAATGTCTGACCCACCACTTACGGGAGCTCTCCTCGGGGCAAAGAGATCATAGAGATCATAGAGTTGGAATGGACCCTGAGGATCATCTAGTCCCACTCCCTACAATGCAAGAATAGGCAGCTGTCCCTTACAGAGATTGAACCTTCAACCTTTACGTTATCAGCGCCATGCTCTAACCAACTGAGCTATCCAGCTGATGTTACGTCTCTCACTACTACTGCTCCCTGCCCTCCTTGACTGCTTTGGCCTGGCTGGAAAGTGTCCTAAAACTGTGGCTATGCCTCTTGCTTGCCAAGATGGAGAGGTGTGGAGGTGTGGAAATGTTTGGCTTTTGAATGGCTGGATTGTGTAGCCTGCCATACTAGGGTAAGATTTGCTAGGAGCTGGAGGGAAAGGTGAAGGTAAAGGACCCCTGACAGTTAAGTCCAGTCGCGAATAACTCTGGGGTTGCGGCGCTCATCCCACTTTACTGGCCGAGAGAGCTGACGTTTGTCCACAGACAGTTTTTCCGGATCATGTGGCCAGCATGACTAAGCTGCTTCTGGCGAAACCAGAGCAGCGCACAGAAACACCGTTTACCTTCCCGCCGGAGTGGTACCTATTTATCTACTTGCACTTTGACATGCTTTCGAACTGCTAAGTTGGCAGGAGCTGGGACAGAGCAACGGGAGCTCACCCCGTCGTGGGGATTCAAACCGCCGACATTTCGATCGGCAAGCCCTAGGCTCAGTGGTTTACACCACAGCGCCACCTGCGTCCCTAGGAGCTGGGAAACCAGGGTTCAAATCCCCACTTAGCCCAGGAGCTTGTTAGGTGATTTGGGGGTCTGTCACAGTCTCTCAGCCTAACCTCCCTCACAGGTTTGCTGTGAGGAGACCACCTTGAGTTCCTTAGAGAATACCGTAGTTGGGATATAAATTTAATAATAAGCAAACAAACCTCTGCTTCTGGCCACCAGTGGCATATGGCCCTGACAGGTTGGCCAAAAGAGAACGCAGTCCTCAGACTGAAAAAGTTCCCCCACTCTTTAAAATCTGCCCCCAAAGCTGTCATCTTACCATCATCGTAGGAACAGCTCTATTTATCAGCAAGCTTGTGGGATTCACCAAGGGACTTTCCTCTTGTAAAAAATGATGTGTCTTCCTTAGTATGCAATACAGTTTCCGTGTTTTGAAATGAACACACTGGCAGGGCATATAACACTTGGTCAGATGCCAGACAATTAAGCAATCCCAAACATTGGCGTACAAGAGATGCTGAGCATCTGAGAGCTTTGCCAGCAAAGAAGTCAAACTGTCTGACTTGGAGAGTATTATTTTTCACTATGCAAATACACTTCCAGATCATTTGCATCAAATGCTGCCACTCAGAAATTGGCAGCTCTCTCCACTGTTGAGTCACTGGTTCCGCAGCCCCTTCTTTCACCCCCACAATGCAGCTACTGCCACTGCCAAACAGGCCAGGGAAAGAAGCTGTGAAATTGGGCAAGTGGCCAGCAGGATGTGCACGAGGCCTTTGCTGAGGAAGTTGCACAGGGCCTGCCTCCAATGGCACATCTTGGTGATTGTGTAGTGTAGACCTTGGACTTAATGGTCTTATTGTTGAAAGTGCAACAGCAGAGATGATTCAGTATGTAACTTAAAGAGTTAAATTTGTTGTCAGTAAGCCAGCTAACTTTTATATGCCTGTTGTCTTTGTCCATGGAATTTTCTTGGCAGAGATACTGGAGTGGCTTGCCAGTTCCTGCTCCAGGTGGATCACGTTTAGTCAAAACTCTCAACTATGACCTGTCCATTTTGGGTGGCCCTGCATGGCATAGCTCATAGCTTCTCTGAGTTATTCAAGCCCCTTCGCCACGAGAGAACGAGATGGCTGGACAGTGTTCTCGAAGCTATGAACATGAGTTTGACCAAACTGTGGGAGGCAGTGGAAGACAGGAGTGCCTGGCGTGCTCTGGTCCATGGGGTCACGAAGAGTCGGACACGACTAAACGACTAAACAACAAGAAGGCAGCTAACCAAAGGGTGGGTTTATGTGGAGGTGTGGCTTCGCAACCAGGCTGGGTGGCATGATATTTACTGAGGTAGCACATGCTGTGATTGACTGTGTAGTTCTGAGGGCGTTTTCCTCTGTATTTTTCTGTTAAATGTCTCCCTGTTGTGTACAAGGCCTGAACTAAGAAAGACAAAAGCTCTCTGTTCCTTTCCTCTCAAATTATACAGTTTTTGGCTTAGTAAAGTGTTATCAGGATATTTGTTTCTAGACTTTGCTGGCACTTATTGGGGTAACCTTTAGATAGCCAAGCAGATTACTTCACTTGTGAAAGTGCACAATTAACCATTTTGTTCCTCCTGGCCTTGTACTGCCATTCCATGCATCTGCTTCTATGTTCCTGATACATTAGCACATACACACAAAATTTGCTAGTCCTGTTTGAAAAAGAACATTGCATTTGAAACTTACTTCAATAATAGTATCATCATTAAAAGGTAAAGGGACCCCTGACCACTAGGTCCAGTCGCAGACGACTCTGCGGTTGCAGTGCTCATCTCACTTTACTGGCCGAGGGAGCCGACATTTGTCCACAGACAGTTTTTCCAGGTCATGTGGCCAGCATGACTAAGCCGCTTCTGGTGAAACCAGAGCAGTGCACGGAAATGCTGTTTACCTTCCTGCCAGAGCAGTACCTATTTATCTACTTGCACTTTGACGTGCTTTTGAACTGCTAGGTTGGCAGGAGCAGGGACCAAATAACGGGAGCTCACCCCGTCGCGGGGATTTGAACCGCCGACCTTCTGACCGGCAAGCCCTAGGCTCAGTGGTTTAACCACAGCACCACCAGCATCCCTCCCAGTATCATCATTACTACAGGAATAAAACTTTGTTTCTGCTGCCCTGATGGGTATGGGAATAAATGCTGTTTTATTCTTTTGAAAAAGAGGGGATAATATATATATTTTAAAGTAGAATGAATAAAATTAACATCTGTAACCATGTACATACCTGGAAATAAACTTTTAAAAAATGAAAGAAAGGGTTTCATGGCGACTAGCATCAGTCCTGGTGAGCACTTACATGCTCATGCCACCCCTGGTACTGATGTGGGCCCTGTTTGCCACTGCCCCCACCAGCTGTCATGTGATAAGGGTCACTGGAGGCCCTGTTCCAGGGCTGGCCCACCCATGAGGCAAGGGGAGGTGACTACCTCAGATGGCAGGACCCACAGGGGCAGCAGATCCAGGTGTGGTCTTTTATTTCCCGCTTCTTCACTCACCCCTTCTTCCTTGGAGGGGGAGGGGATACCATTTTGTGGCTCATCTCAAGCACAAAACTGTCTTGGGCAGACCCTGCCCTGTTCCATAGAACATGGCTCTCCCTGCCGTCTGCAGAGGTGGATTTAGGGCAGCACGACTGGTCCTGCTGCACTGGATGCCGAGCCTGGGGGGTGCTGTAAGGTGTCACAACTATGACACAGTGAAATGAGCAGAATGGAAGGCAAGAGGTGGGGTGGGGGCAAATTTTGGCATTTTAATTTTCGGCTCTGAAATTTGAAAGACCGAAGTCTGCCCCTGTCCTCTGAAATGGAATGGGAAGCTGCACACAAGAGGGCCTTTTCAGGCTACTTACACACTACAGTTTAGTATACATTCCTGGCACGGTGTGTGCTGGGTTGTTTTAGCATTGTACACACAACGTCAATCCCAATCCAGACATGATCCTGTTTTTTTTCAATGAGTTAATATGGTGAATTCCTTCCATGGTCTCCTGAACTGATCTGTTGGTCAGATCCTTCTCTAGAGTAATCCATCAACACCATCACACCATTGCCCTCCCTACCCAATTTTGTGCGGTTTCCAGTCCCCCAGAGTCTCCTTCCTCACTTAGGGATGTGCAGTAATCTGTATCACACACATCGGAATGAAACTCATGTAGAACTTTGCATACAAAGTGGAATAATTTCTATAGAAAGGATGAGTCAGTTCTATACAGAAGAAATGTGTTAATACTGAGCATTCGTAACCCAGTTAGTTTCCTGGCAGCAGTGCATAAGTTACAATATATTTTCAGTTATAAGCCTGCTCAGGCGTTCACAAGGTGTTTTAGGCTCATATTGCTGAGAGAGAGGGATGTTTCATGCTGCAGTTTTTGTGTGGTGGCTGGATTTGGTTGCAGGAGGTGTCTCAAAAGGCATCACAAACTAGAAGCTGAGTTGCATCAAGAAGGCCAGAGCAGGGCTACGTAGCAAAGTCAATCCATCCATGAGGTCAGATAGGCCAAGGGCAAGGCTACAAGCCTGTGGGGAAAAGAGAGGGAGCAGGGCAGGTAGTGTTATGTATGTCCCTGAGTGCCCCCTGCTCTGAGCTTGAGTTCGCATAACAATGGCCAAAGTGAATATAAATCAGACTCTTTCCCCTGCCCCCCCCCCCGTCTGTTCAATAAAGCCATTAAGGTGAATCACTGCCTTGGGTCTTGCTTGAACCCACAGATACGGTACTTCACTGGTGACAAGTTGCCTCGGCTGAGCTGAATCTCCGCTGAGGACTTGCTGCTTCAGCTGGCTGGAATAACTGACCATAGCCACAAGGCCGGACCTCATGGCCACGCAGGGCCACATTGGGGAATTTGACCCCACAGTCCCAGGAAAATGTGACTCCTACGCCACATGGCTTGAGTTTTTCCTCACAGCCAATTGGGTGACCAACTTCAAACTGAAGTAGACCATGCTATGCAGTGTGTGTGTGTGTGTGTGTGTGTGTGTGTGTGTGTACCTGTCCCATTTGAGATTGTCCAGGTTCTATGGGCCCTGGCCAAGCTGAGTGAGATGCTGTGCAACACAATAATGGAGAAGCTGTGCACACACTTTGTTCCCCAGCCTTCAGAGATAGCCTGCCACACCTTCTATAAATGAGACCAGGCCTCAGGTGAAACCATTGGGGCCTTTGTCGCGGCCTTGCAGTAGGCCACCCACTACTGCAACTTCAGCAATCTGGAGATAATGCTCCATGACCATCTCATGTGTGGCCTGAGGGACAAGAAACTACAGTGGCGCCTTTTTGCCAGGAAGGACCTGATGTTTCAGATTGTCTTAGACAAGGCCTTCACAGCGGAGATAGCTGACAGGATGACAAGAGAGATTCGCCAAACAGAAGGCCAAGGCTATGAACTCAGAGGAGATTGTGGTCAGTGAGGAGGTCCTGAGACTGCGCCTCAGCTCGTCCAAGTGTTTTGGCCAACTGAAAAGTGCCAGGGGTATTTGCACCAGTTGCAGAGGCCCACATGAATGCCAGTAAAGTTGTTTCCGTGATGCCCAGTACTGGGCATGTGGGAAGAATGGGGTGGGGTGGGGTGGTGGGAGTCCTGAGGCAGAGTTTGTGGGCCATCTTCAAGAGGTCTTCCGCCATTTACAAGATGCCGGCCTAAAGGTGAAGAAATAAAAGTGCCAAGGAACCCAAGTTTCTCTGGTTCCTGATTGATGCTGATGGCATCCACCCCACACCAGCAAAGGATGAGGCCACCGCCACATGCCAAGCAAGAATTGCAGTCCTTCCTGGGCCTGTTGAACTTCTATCATTCCTTTCTTCCGCATAAGGCAGCAAATGTGGAGCTGCTACACCAGCTCTTGGACAAGAGAGTTCCTTGGATCTGTGGCCCACTCAGGACACTGCTTTCAATGCTGTCAAAAACCTGCTCCCCTCTGACAGCATTCTTACCCATTTCAATGAGACTAAGCCAGCCTGTTGTGCTTGCCTGTGACACCTCCCATAAGGGATCAGGGCAGTCCTCAGCCACTAACTGCCAGATGGGGGGAGGAGAGGCCCCCATTGCATTCTACTCCAGGACCTCGTCGTCAACGGAATGCAATTACACCCAGATCAACAAGGAGGCCCTGGCTGTTGTGGTGGTATTAATAAGTTCCATCCACAATTGTGACTGACCACAAGCCTCTGCTGGGCCTCTTTGCTCTTGATCATCAGATGCCCCAGATCCTGTCCCCAAGGATGCTGAGGTGGTCCATCTGTCTCAATGCATATGACTATGGGGTGCACCACCGTCCCAGAAAGAGCCTGGGCCACACAGATGCCCTAAGCCATCTGCCATTGCCGGGCATTAAAGCTGACCTGTCCCCAGCCCACAGCGTAATGCTTCTGGAGACTCTGCCTCAGCCCCCACTCTGTGCCACAGACGCTGCCGTGCACTTGGCGACGGATCACACCCTCTCCGGCGTGTGTGGAGGGAGTGGCCAGTGGGTCACCTCGATGCAGAATTCTCCCCATTCATCTTCTGGTGTCATGGTCTGGGCTGAGGAGGAGGAGTGGTGGAGACCGCCTTCCCATCCTGACCCTTCCTGGGAGGAGGAAGAGGAAAGTAATGCAAAATAGATTAATCTGTTCCAGACTTTTAAAAACCACCCCTTAATCAGCAATTTAACATGAATTTTACTCTCTAACAAGACCATTGATCCATAAAATGGAAGCAATAAACCAGGCATGTCCAACTTCAAATAGGCTGCAATCTACTACCCAGTATAAAAACCTGGCAGTGATCTACCCACTGTCATTGGAGGAACGAGGAGTGCGTCCAGGGTGCATGTGTGTTAGTTGCTAACTGGACATGGGAGGGGGAGTTTAAGGGGGGGGAAGCAAAGGGAGGCAAAAGTTCTCTCTCTGAGGAGCCAGTTGACTTCTCTCTCTCTCCCCTCCCCAAGCCAGAACTTTCTCTCCCCCCCCAAGCAGCTCTCTCCCCCCCCCCAAATCCTGTCCACGTCGTCCCGCACCCTGTGAGGAGAAGCAGCAGCTGTCAGTGCTGGGACCTGGAGCACTGGCTGCGGGTGACACTTGGAACCGGAGGAGGGCAGTGGCAGCGGGAGCCACCGGGGGTGGTTGCTGCTGCAGTGGCAGCGGTGGAGGAACGCAGCGCTGGGGAGGGGCATCAACCCCTTGCTTGCTGCCCGGCCTGGCCTTCCCTCACTCAGCCCTGGGGCTGGCCTGGGACAAGGCACCACTGGGCATCCTTTCCCTTGCCCTGACAGGACGCAGTGAGCAGGGCAGAGGGCAGCCGAAAGGGCAACGAGGGGAAGCTTTCAATTCTCGGGCGGCGTGAGCGAGGGGGGTGGTTTCTGTTCTTCCTTGGCCTGACCGTTACAACTGCTGGTTACAACCACCGACATGTGGCACTCAAATTGGAAGTGTGGCCCTCAAAATAGAGCATGCTTCTGAAAAAAGTTTGCAAACCTGAACACTTCCAGGTTTGTAGCGTTCAGGTTCCAAGTTGTTTGACTACAAAGCAAAAAGGAGGACACATTCACTGACTTCTATGTTTAACTAGGGATTTATGAGGATTCTCATTTTAAATACCGCTATAAATCTGGCCCGTCTTACCCATTGAGGCTAGTGGTGTGGGGCGCATGGGCTCCAAGTTCTGGAGGGCGCCAGGCGAGTCCGGGGAACACTGAACAAGCGCGCTGAGTGAGCTAGGGAGCGTGCCCGGTTCCACCGAGCGCCGGCTTGGTTTTTTCCCTTTTAGCCTGCAGGCGCTGGATTCTGCGGGGCAATAGAAGGCTAAAAGGGAAAAAACCAAGCCGCCGTTTGTCGGGAGTGGCACACGCGCCCTTGCTCACTCGGCGCAGGCCCGCTCACTTGGTGTGCTGCTTGCCATGGCCACCACGGCACGAAGTGGCCAGCTGAGCCAGGAGGCACTGCGTCCAGCCTCTGCCTCTTCCCTGCCAGAGGAGCCGCCCTCCAGCCACTGCCCGCCTCCTCCAGCCATAAAAAAAGGTCAACTCTGGGAAGTGGGGGTTGCCAGAGGGATCTTTGCACCACGGCGCCGGATATGCTTAAGACAGCCCTGCTATAAATATAAACAAATATAAACAAATATAAACAAATACCTCATGGTCTGTCACTTTCAGATTTAAAGAGGGTCATGATTCAAGTGGGTTTCTTCAACTGTGTGTGTGTGGGAGAGATCTGCCAGCAGCTCTCTCTTTCCCATTTCTTATGGGCCTCTTCTCGGTGTGTGGATTTGGTTGGGAAGGTGGCGCCACGACCCTCCCAGTCTCCCAGTGGGTAGGAGAGAGTGGGGTGGAGATTTGTAAACCTCAGCTGCCTGACAGGACGACACTTCCCTTTTCTTCCCTCAGGAGGTGGGGAGTGAAAATTGGAAAGTTGCCCCCCCTTTCTTGGGCAAAGCCAGGAGATCCAACAAGAGCTGCCCACACCCACCAGTCAAGGAAAGGGGGGAACCACTCAAGCACAGACCCAGGAAGCATTTATTATGAGGAGGGGGAGGGGGAAGCATTGCTCCGACTGAGGACAGGGAAGAGGAGGCAGAGGAGGGGCAGCTAAGGCAGCTGGCTCATGTCCTCCGCTGCTGCCACTTGCTGCCTTTGCTGCCCCCCCCCAACATTTGACCAAATTCTAAATTTCCCCACAGACTCAAATTTCAACACTGTAAAAGACGACCTATCCCGGGGAAACCAGACGTATGGCAACCCTACGAAAAGAGGAAGTATTTCTTCACCTAGCACATGCTTAGCCTACGGAATCCACTTCCTCGAAAGGCAGTGATGGCCACCAACTCACAAGAGGAGGAAGTCACATTCACAGAGGATAATGCTATCCATGAGCGGATGGAAATTTAGCAGGCTTTTACTTCTTCCCATGCTTGCCAGTTATGCTATTGTGCCTTTGCACTAATTGGCTAGAACACTGAAAGGCAGGCGCTTTCTGGGCAATTAGGGCAAATGCCCTGAGCATCTTCCCCCTCTTATCACCCCATGTGAAAGTGTTTATGACTTATCCCCCCCCCCGCTTTCCCCCACTAAATGGAAGCTGTAATATCCGAGAAGGGATTAAGCAGGGCAAGGCAGCCCACCTCAGATGATATGCAGATTTTGATATATCATTAAAATGGATGGGAGCGGCCCTGCGGATGTTTTAGTGATGTCAAATGTGCTCATTGGGGCAGAAGGGAAATGGAGTCCAGCAACATCTGGAGGGCAACTGTTTCCCCATCCCTGGTCTCCTAGCCCAGTGAAAGTTCTGAGATTGATAGTTTATGGTCTTTGGGAGATGGGGAATGGTGGCTGAACTAGGAGAAGGATAATCATTTGTGAAATCGCAAGAACAGAGTCTTGAGTTACTGCAGGGCAGCAAGAAGGTATTAATGACCTATTTTGTTTGCATTATTTTACAATCTTATTTTATCGTTACACACTGCAGCTTAGCGTGCACTCCCCACTTTGAGAATTTCATACTAAATATGTAAGAATGGTATATCAAATAGATGGTGGCTCTTGCACTGTGTTTTGTGGCTTCTGTGGTCATCTGTGCACACAGAGTCAAGCAAATCAATTGCAGATGCTGGTTTGCAAAAGAAAAACATGCTTCCCTCACCCACCCAAGCCAACTGTGGCCTGTGCAGCCACAGAGGAGGCACTGACCCCGCCAGCTTCCTTGGGAATGTTTCTCTTTCGGGTCTGAGCTCTCAGTAGCTCTTGGCCTCACTATGCTGAAGACAGAGGACCTTGTTTTCCCAGTGGGATGAGCTCAGTAAGATAGAGGAGGTGGAGGGGCTTGAAAGGAAGCCTGGGAAATCTGGCCTGTATTTTATTAATAACTAGCTGGCCCTGCCACGCGTTGCTGTGGCTCATCCCTGTGATTTCCCCCACCCTGTGCAGACCCATGCCGTATCACGCCTCCTTCTCCCCCCACCTTGTGACTGGTCCCACCGTGTCACAGCTCATCCCTGTGACTGGTCCCACTGTGTCCTGACCATCCATCACTACACCCCCTACTTCCATTTGGTGAGGCACTCCTCAGTGGGCTGCTGGTGACATACTTTTTAAAAACATTCAAATGCAACTCACTGTTTTCTGCAAATCTGGTATGTCAAAAAAGAGTACATTATTTTTTTAAAAAAGCACCATGTTAGTGCACATGTGCACAGTGTTGCAAAGCAACACAATTCCGTGTGTTATTTTCACTAATATATACATTTTCATTTACACTTTACTATGCTGTGTGAATTTTCATCCACTACATGGCTGGAAAACTGCATTGCAAAATTAAGAGAAGTATGAATTTCAAAAGCTAGCTTTGCTTCTGCCTGTGTATTGTTTCAGAAAGTGCAAATTAGGCACGAGGGGAGACAGTGGGATGGACATGGGTAATAAGGTTAGATTTGCAATGTTGGAAAAATTAAGCATGTTCACCTTTGATTGTGAACATTTCATTTCTTCCACATCCCTACTTAGCAACAACAGATGTGAAGGTTCTATGTTCAAAAACTCAGTTGTGTAGATAACATCTGGCAGTGTACCAGGGTATCTTGCTGGACCCCAACCCACCCACTTCTAGGTTTGTTGATTTATTTAATTTATTTATTGGATTTATATACTGCCCTATACCCGGAGGTCTCAGGATGGTTCACAGAACAAAATAAAAATATAAAACCACAATATATATATTATCAAATATATATTTATCAAAATAAAAACAACAGCCCAATAACCCCCTACATTTTTAAAAAGGGCATAGGATGTCAATCAAATCAACCAAAGGCCTGGTGAAAAAAAGAACATTTTTGCCTGGCGCCTAAAGTATTGAATTCTCTCTTGCTGTCTTCTTTTGCCATTTTATCAGCACTTTGATTCAAATTTGGCTGGGTTGTTAAGCCAGGGGGGGGGGGGAATTGCAGGGATTTTTCGACTTACAAATTTTTAGATGGGGTTGCTTCGACTTACAAATTATTCCGTTTCCAATGCATTCCTATGGGAAATCGCATTTCCAATGGCATTTTTCGACTTATGAATTTTTCGACTTACGAAGGTGCCTTCGGAACCAATTAAATTCGTAAGTCGAAGCACCACTGTATAATCATTCTGTCCCCCTAGATGTGAAAGGGCTTGGCTCCCATAGCCCCTGTCAGACAATGTGTGTGTGTGTGTATGTGCGCGCGTGTGCAGGGCCAAAGTGGGGTGTGTGTGTGTTTGTCTCCCAGCTATTGCTGTATTTCAGCTGCAAACTGATACATGGATGAATATTTCCTTCCCTTCCCTACCCCACAGAAGGATTGGAGGGAATCAAGGAGGCCAGGGGCTGGAACAAAGAAATACACACTGCCCTTTCCTCTTTGCTAGAATGGATTGGAGGAAAAGCAGCAGTAAGATTTGCTCCAGCAAGGCTGGGCAAAGCCTCATAATGTGGACTATGGTCCCGTTCCATCCACAACATTGAGTTGGATGAAATGCATGGAAATAAAGCATTCATTACAGAATAGGCCTGGAGTCCCAGAAAGCAAAAGTGTTGTCAACCGTGAGCTGGAGATTCACAGAGAGAACAGTCTTTTCACTAGCAGGTCAACCTTTCCCAACCTGGTGCTGTCCAGATGTTTTGTTGGACTACAACTTCCATCAGCCATAGTCAGCACAGCCTTGAGATGAGAGAGCTGCAAATTCCCTTATGCTGCCCACTTGGGTACTCTTTCCAATGTGGAAACAGAGGCATTTTTAGGAGTGGGGGGCCCACTCTTAAGGAGCTGTCCATGGGACTATACATTAATTGTGACAACTCCTTTAAGAAAAAGCAGGTAAAATGTACATAAGGGAAGAGACCTCATGCATTATGGATTCAACGGATCCTAGTGAGTGAAGTCCAAAGGGTAGACTGAGCATGAGGGATATCAGTGGCTCCTACAATAGGAATGAGAAACCTGCGGCTCTTCTGATCCTGCAGATCTCCAAATTCCATCAGCCTCAGCCATGCAAGGAAAACCAAGGGGATTATAGGAATTTTAGTCCAGCAGCATCTGAAGAGTTACACATTCTCCATCTTTGATTTATGTATACCGGTACTCTTCCTTCAAAGTACACTCTTAGCTACTAGGCTTCACCACTTCTTTCATATGCAAATGCAAAATTTACATTGAATAGCTTCTGTAATTTGTCTCACATTAACATTCCCATAGTGCAAATGCCATAAAGATGCATATTAAACATACTATGTGGGAAAAAATCATTGTCCCTTCCTGTATAAGCCTTGGGAGGTCTAGGGCAGGGAAGAGGTGGTCAGAACCTGGAAGCTTTTATGATTCTATTCAGAGCAGAGGCTCCGAATGATTATTTTTCCCCCAGGGTAAAAACCAAAGAGGGTCAGCCCTCAAGTGTTTTTGCAAATGTTCACATCCTCAGATAGTATGGGCAAGGGGAAAATGCACAAAGGACAACTGTAGAAGCAAGTAGTTTAATACATACAAATCTCCATTAAAAGGGAGAATAATGTTTAAAAAACACCCCCCCCCCCCCCGTTAGTGTTTCCACAGACAAGATTCTGTTCGGGAAAGGATAGTAGGATTGAATAGTCAAGACCGTACCCTTTGGTGTGTGTGTGTGTGTGTGTGTGTGTGTGTGTGTGTGTGAGAGAGAGAGAGAGAGAGAGAGAGAGAGAGAGAGAGAGAGAGAGAGATTGCAACAGTTCACTTCTGCCTCTAGAATCCTTCCAATGACTGACCCAGTGTTTTCCTACACTAGATTCACTTTGTACAACAAAATGTATTGCCAGCTTCATATATTTTTAAAGGTCATTGATTCCTCCACAGAATCCTTGCAATTGCAATTTAGTGAGGGTGCTGAAAAGTCTATTGAAAGATCTCCAAGGCCTCACCCAGTGCTAAAATGCCCAGCTACAGCCTATCCTGAAACTGTCACTACTTACAGCGGTGTCATGAAGTGATGGGGGAACGGGGAGGGGTGGCCACTAAGCATGGGCTTGATGCATTTGGATGTGGGAGCAGGGAGTGGATTGACTGTTTCCAGAAGTGAGGACAAACAATAGTTCTTAAGAGAAATGAAAGTAGTAGGGTAGAGCCATTTTGTGTGTGCATGTTGTACACAAACACACAAACATGCCATTCTTTTGCCCCAGTGTTGTCTCCAATTAAACAAGGTTTTTGAAGTTCTACAAAATCCTGCAAAACCTCTGAACAGTGGGAAGAACGCTCACAGTAAAGGCAATAATCCTACGAAACATTGCCACCCAAAACTCTCTTGGGGGGGGCGGGGATGATAAAATTTTTCTGCTCTCTTTGCCCTTCATTTGCTTGCAGTAGCTTGTGATAAGTGCTTGAAGCAGAGGTGGGATGGCCCCCACTCTCCAGAGGCAGAAGAATACACTTAAGCACCATGTAGCTGTCTCCTCTTGAAAGCAGCCAAGGGCTCAAGAGAAGAGAGAGATATAAGCAAGTACAAGAAAACCAGACACAGGGAACAGAGAGCCAGTGAGGTTCTGCATGGCATCACAGAACATGCACACAAGTGTTCCAGTGGTTCCATGCTATTGCTGGAGGAGAGCAGCACTCCAGCTCCATTCACACAAAACAAAACAAAACGAACAAGCATAGGCACCAGCCTAAATGCACACGTCACTGGCTTGGAGTGCGTGGACACAGGCCATAGACCTGTGTCAATGCAGATTTCAAAATTACAACTCAAGAAATACCTTGCAGCCAGGCAACTTACACACATCCACATCTACTGGCACTTGCACACAGAGGTTGTGTGTGCACACACATGCAATACTTCATTGTTACAACAAGCAGTGCAAGCACACATATGCTTCACAGGCGTCAAACCTACACACACTTATCTGGGAGTAAGTCTTATTCAGCTCAACTTGCTGTTGAATAGATGTGCACAGGCTTGCACTGTGATTTGACATTACCAAAAAAACAAAACAAAACCCACCACTCCCTTCAGTTTGCTTAGGTTCTTACCTGCACAGGAGGGTAAACCATAGTGGCTTACTATATACATGCACATGGGTGAAAGTATTTGTAATTTCACCCATCCTCTGCATGCTTTGCCATGTGCCTGGTATCTGCACCTTTCAGTGCTTAAATTTATAACTGCAGAAGGGCCAGGGCTAAAAATATCCTAAGGGCTCTGTTTGAGGTGGATGGACTTAGCTGGCTAGCTACCATCCAACTAAAGAAATCCCAATTCACATATTCTGATGAAATAGCCCTGAGTCAGATATGTCCTGATTTGTGCGTCAAGGTCTTTATGGGCAACATTTGACAGGGTGCACAACTGCCCATTAACAGACCCTTACACTGCAGTTCCCCACTCCCCACTCCATAAGCAATTCTTACATTTCTATGGGTTCTTGTTTAGAACCAGCAGCCATGTTAAACCAAGAATCAACACTCTTTAAAGTTTTGCTTGGTTTTTAGCCAGGAAAACGATTTTTAAAAAGAGTACCAGACAGGCTTATTTTATTCCTACAAAACGTTGTTCTGAGGAGGTGAAGGCAGCGAAGAGGAGGGTGCATTATTTAAAGCAATCTCCCACCCCCTCCAGCCTCTGGGCTGCATCACCTGTGCTTGAGGAGGGACATGATTCCCACGCCTGCATCTCATTCCCATTCATAAAAACACCCTCCTCATTCTCAATGGCATGTCCCTGCACATCATACTGGGTGAATCATGTTTCCACCTGCAGCAGCTGTAGGCAGGACACCCACCCACACCTGGCTCTTTCCTTGAAGGAATAGCCCTCACACACCTCTCTTCTTTTCACCCCTTCCTTAGCAATGCCCCCAGCCTCACAAACCCACCTCCCCCAAACCCACACATTTGTTCCCACACTACAGAAGAACTTTTGCAGAGGGGCTGGGAGTCAAGGGCCTCCTGTTGTCGACTGGTATTACAGGTTGGGAACGCATCCTGAGGGTGGCTGCATCTGTGTGCAAATCTAGCCTTCCAACACTCACATGCAGTGCTGGAGGAAAGAGGGCTCTTGATTCTGATGACTCAACGGGATGAAGCCAAGTCTGTCAAACCAGCCATCCATCCTACACACACTTCCCCGGGAGTAATTTAAACTGAACTCAGCAGGACTTACTTCTGAGTAGACATGCACCACACTGTTCCTAATGATCATAGAAGCAACTTTCCCCTCAATGCTGCCTTGGCACACCCCTTAAGCCTGTCTCCCTAGGCTGCAGTTTGTTTTAAATTGTTCTGAGCCATCCTGGAGGGGAAAATCCAGATGGAAGCCTCTTCTGCTAATTGTCATGGAATACAATCCAGTGGGAAACTGTTCTGCAATTTAAATAGACATCAAAAGAGGAGCCCTTATCCACATGCTGGCATGGGTTGCCCTTCAAATGAGGTACAAAATTTGAAACACCCAGTTCTCTGGCTTTTGCCCAGCCCCCTGTTCCGCCCCCCCCCCACCTCTGCCAACTACCAAGGCGACTGCAGCTGTTGATGCCCCTCCTATCCAAGCTGGACACAGGAAACTGCCTTATTTGGAATCTGACCACTGTTCATCTAGCTCAGTATTGTCTCCTAACTGGAAGTGGCTCACAGGGTTGCTCCCACCAAGCTACAGCCCTGGAAGAGGGGCACTGTATTTATTTCCAGCACGATTCCCCCCTTATAACTGCCCTGTGACTCTCTCCTCAATCTTAAGTCAGCAAGGCAAGGCTGCAATGATTTTTTTGCTCTTCTTTGCAAAAAAAAAAACCACTTTAAGAATGGGAGAGACTGAATGCACTCTGCTTAATAAGCCATGCTAAAAATAATATATATTTGTGTGTGTGTACGTGTATATACACACACATATGAATGTAAAGTGTGAGCATAGGATAGCACAGTTTCATACGACTCCCCCAACCTGAGAGCTCTATATGCATTTATGCACATCCTTCACCTCACCAAGGGTGGGGGTGGTGCAGTAATCATGAGGGATCATAAGTGATGGAGAGAGCACACAGCTTGGCTTTACTCTAGCCAACATGCACTCATACCAGCCACACATGCATCTCTGGATTTGACTAAATGACCTTTGGGGTCCCTTTCAATGCTACAATTCTATGATTCTGTGAAGGGAAGAATTGGCCTTTTCCTGGCTCAACTTGAAATGCACAGAAAACTTGCAAAACCAGTTTGAGCAGAGCCCAGAGCAGGAGACACACACACACACACACACACACACACACACACACACACACACACTTGCACTGCAGGCAGCAACAGAACTATCAAAGTGCCCTTGTTGTTCCAAAAATGTTTTGCATCTGTTTTCACCTCCAGTCACTCAAGGAAGCTCCTTGGCTGCTCTATGGCCATATTAGGACCAAGGCAAAGAGAACAAAGCAGATTTGAGTGACTGGTTGCTACTTCCTTGGAAAGGAGTGAATGCTTTGGGAAGGGGGAAGTCATAAAAGCATGCTCTGAGGTGCAGGACAGAAGGAACTCTGGGTGTACAAAACAGGCAGTGCACCTTTTAGTAAAGGAGCAGAACTGTACCAAAGCAAACTGTCACTTCAAGTCATTCAGTCTCTCTCTCTCTCTCTCCCCTCTCCTTCTCTCCCTCCCTCCCTCCCCCCCTCTCTCTCACACACACTAACAGAACGTTCTAATACTGTGCAGGTCTAGTGAACAAACGGACACCTCCACCTATGTCAAAGGGAGGTTGATTTGGCCACGAGGAGGTTAGCATCCCATGTACCACATCGCCTTTGTACCGCTCACTTAGGTCCAAGCCACTCCCCTTTCTTTCATCATTTACCCCATAGTTCCCTTCCTTGAGTTTTTTCATACAAATGTGGAATGTTCCTTCTTCATGAAAGGCGCAGTAGGATTGTCCTGCTTTTGGGTGCACCGTTCCAAGGAACTGGAACTACGGAGGGGAATCATGCAACGCTCTGAAGGCTTCCCCCGCCCCATCATCCCCCAGCAGCAGAGTACTCGCAGGAACTCCTTCCTCATGTCCTTGCTGCGGAGGGTGTAGATGAGAGGGTTGATGGCTGAATTGAGGGTAGCAAAGGCAAAGAAATATTTTGACTGGAAAAGGATGGGGCAAGACTTTATGGCACATGAAGCATCTATTGAGAGGATGATGAAGGCAGGGAGCCAGCAGATGATGAAGGCCCCCAGGACAAAAGTGACTGTCCTGAGCAAGGCTATAGTCTGGGAGCCAGCCATCTCCGCATGGCTGGAGCGGACGATGCGATAGATACGGACATAGAGGACCACAATGGAGAAGAGAATGGCGGTGAAGATGGTGACCACAAAGACAATGTAGTGTTTGGAGTAAAACGGTAGGACAGTGGAGCACTTGTGAAGGTCATGTATGCAGTTCCAGCCAAGGATGGGCAGCCCCCCAATGGCTGCCGCGATCACCCAGCAAGCGCCAATCAGAAGTACCATACGGCAGTTCTTGTCGCTACTGTAGACCTTCACCTTTGTGATGGCCACATGCCGCTCTATGGCAATGGCCAGCAGGCTGAAGACTGAGGCTGCCAAGGTAGCAAAGGCTGTGCCCTCTCGCACGAACCACAGCAGTGGGGTGAGGTGGAAAGTGGCTGGGCCTGAGAGTACAACGTTGGCTATGAAGGCTGAGCCAGCCAGCAGGTCTGAAAAGGCCAGGTTGCCAATGAAGATGAACATGGCCGAGTGGAACTTCTTGTTCCTCCAGACGGACATGAGCACCAGCAGGTTCTCCAGGATTATAAAGCAGCAAAGCACAATGATAGCAACAGAGCCGCTTGACAGTGAAGGGTCATCATCTTTCTCCAGCCTATCCTTGGTGAAGTTGTAGTGCTCCACAATCTTTTGCTTGTTGAAGTAGGAGTCGAAGGTGTTCCCCATGGCTCTCCAACAACAGGTTACACTTGTGCCCACTCTCGGACGTCTGTATTAGAGGGCATCAAGGCAAGACCACAGTGAGAATGTGTTCATTCCGAAGGGACTTGCAGAAGCCTGGGGTTGATGAAAACACATAAAATTAACAGGGTTAGGAGCTTAGAACAAAGAACAAGGAGTGTGGTGTTGGTGGTGGGAATGCAATGTGAAATATAGCCTTACCCTGTTAGAGAGGCATGTGTATCAGAAGTACTGTACTGTACTAGTCTTCAATGTCTTGGCCTTCCATTTACAGGGCCATGACCTGCAGGGAGTGTTTGGGTGTGAATTGACTGCAAGAGTGCAGTTTTCCTTTCTGTTTTCGTTTCCTTCCTCCCTTCTAAAAATGAAAGCAAAAGTCTTTAGCCCCCAGAGACAAAAAAACCCCCAGGTATTGCTGGATTCTAACTCCCACCAGCCCAAGCCAACATGGCCAATGGCCAGGGATGATAGGAGTTGTAGTCCAGCAACATCTGGAGGGCTGCAGATTCCCCCCTCCTGCTTCAACTTTTTACTAATGGAGATAGAAAAAAAGCGTCCTGGTTGCTAGCATTCCTTTTGCCTGTTGCATTATGGAACCGTTTTTGTTTTTTAAAATTGATATACTGCCATGTTGCACTAAATTTCATTTGCACTAGTGGGCATGGTGCCACACAACAGGGGGTGCCATTGGACATGTCACCATCCTTTACGCATGGACATGCTTCTGTTCCCCATTAAAATGGAAGTAAAGAACTGTATACAGTATAGGGACGTGGGTGGCGCTGTGGTCTAAACCACAGAGCCTAAGCCAGGGGTCAGCAACTGTTTTCAGCAGGGGGCCAGTCCACTGTCCCTCAGACCTTGTGGGGGGCCGGATTATATTTTTTGGGGGGAAATGAACAAATTCCTATGCCCCACAAATAACCCAGAGATACATTTTAAATAAAAGGACACATTCTACTCATGTAAAAACAGGCTGATTCCACCTAAGCATTAGGAAGAACTTTCTGACAGTAAGAGCTGTTCGGCAGTGGAATTTGCTGCCAAGGAGTGTGGTGGAGTCTCCTTCTTTGGAGGTCTTTAAGCAGAGGCTTGACAGGCATATGTCAAGAATGCTTTGATGGCGTTTCCTGCTTGGCATAGGGTTGGACTGGATGGCCCTTGTGGTCTCTTCCAACTCTATGATTCTATGACCTGGAAGCTGTGCGCTGGCTCCCTCGGCCAATAAAGCAAGATGAGCGCCGCAACCCCAGAGTCGTCCGCGACTGGACCCAATGTTCAGGGCTCCCTTTACCTTTACCTTTTAAAGAACTGTATGCCAGGATACCACTCCAAATTTAATCACATGGTATAACCTATGAAAACAGTGGGAAAATTACAGCACAAAACCGTGTGACAACCAAATAACAACCGGACATGTGTGCAATGGTGCACAGTCAGGCAATTGCAAATTTGTTTGTGCTATTTTCTGATTTTGCATAAATTGGAAGGATGAAAAAGAAATGAAAGCTATTGTAAGTAGATATGGGAAGGCCTGGAAAAAACCAGGAAAAATGGGGTGGGGCGGGGAATCCAGGTTTCCCCCCGTTTTTCCCCAAAGCCACTTTTTCCCATTTGGAAAAAAAAAACAACGGGGGCGGGGGAAAACTATTGTTGTTGTTTTTCAATTTTTTCAGTTTTCCCCCAGGCCTTTCCATCTCTAATTGTAAGTTCTCAGCACACATGGCTGCTCAATATATTCACCATAGAAATTTTATGTAAGTTTGGTTGCACAGTTTTGAGTTTTGTGTTTGGTGCAGAACTGGAGAATCAAAATAAAAGGAAACATTCCTATATTCAGGAGTGCCCTGGAAAGAGTTATGAGACCAGATGGGGGGAAACGAAAGCACAGAAGAAATAGCAGTTAAGGGAGCAGCAGAAAACGACAATCAATCCACTCATTCCTGAGCTACGGTAGCTCAGTCAGTAGAGCATGACACTCTTAATCTCAGGGTTGTGGGTTATGAGCCCCATGTTGGGCAAAAGATCCCTGCATTGCAGGGGGTGGGCTAGTCCTTCCCAACTCTACAATTCTATTATTCTATGATGCTAAAACAAATAATCTCTGACAATGAGTAGAGCTGTTTGGAGCCCGATTTCCCCTAATTTATCAGGTTACCCCTGTGTCGAGTAAACCCAACTTTAGAAGGGGAAAGTATCAAGGCCAGTGATGTTTGGGGATAATGTCAGGTGGACTACGCAAATTAAATGGGAATGCAAACAGCTGCAGGCATACAGCTGCAGGCAGACTTGATCTACATAGTGTAGCCCAGGCATGTCCAACAGGTAGATCGTGATCTACCGGTAGATCATTGGATGTCTGCAGTAGATCACTGGTAGATCATTGGCTCCCCCCAAAGAAGCTGAACAACTGTGGCTCCCCTTAAAAAAGCTCAAAATTTTACCTCCTCCCTGAAAAAACACAACAACTTTGGCCTGAAACCGCCCCCCCAATGGGCCTTCCTCCTTCCTCAAAAAAGCTCAACAACTTTTGACCTGAACCCAAAAAGGGGGTAGATCACTGCCAGTTTTTAACTCTGTGAGTAGATCGCAGTCTCTTGGGAGTTGGCCACCCCTGCCCATCAGCCATGTACAGAGTTCCAATCAGGGTAATGATGAGCCTCTTATTAAGCTACCTGCCAGCAGCTACAGAAATGAAAACAAGGGTGGTCAAGCCCCTGACCTCTATGTACGGTTGGTGGGCCACATTTGGCTTGGTAGGTCAGGCCTTGGCTAGCTGTAAGGGAAGAACGGCAAAGAAGGAGCAATCGGCAGGCCCTGCCAAGGAACCATGGCAAACACTGCTTCTGTTCAAGTCGCAGCTTTCATAACTCATTGCTTTGATCTTTTCAACTTGCTTTTGTAGAATGTACAGGACAGTGGTAATGAGATCCTTACATTTAATGAAACATCCATATAACAATTAAGGTGTTCTTCCACTTACTTAACAATGTAGCATTACTGTCAGAGCAACAAGACAGGTATTCAAGTAACAGTGTTTATCTTCTTAATTAAATAGATATCACACTTCAACTTTCACTTTAATATTAGGTTGGGTGCCCCACCTTCCCTCTCCAGCACAAGTCTCTGGGAGTTAAGAGGTCTGGCCCGAGGGCAAGACAGGGCAGGCCACCCATCACACCCACGGAAAGGCAGGAGGTGGGGGTGGGATGGAAATAGCTTCCCTCAAACACACTGCCGTGTCTCTACCCCAAATCATTAATGATTTACCTTCTTAAGAAGGCACCAGCCTCAAAGAAAAGACTGCCTGTTAGAATGGGAGGGGATTATGCTCGAAAAGATGAGCATTTAAACAAGGATTGCAGGGCTGGTCTGTAGTTACCGGTATGTACACATTAAGGCACAGGAAATTTAAAGTGGAGGTACAGGGGCGCGGGAGGGGGAAAGAAAGTTCATAGCTGACCAGGGATTGTTGTAGGATAGAAAAGCACAATTCAAAAGTGTTGGTGCTGACCTTTAAAGCCCTAAACGGCCTCGGTCCAGTATACCTGAAGGAGCGTCTCCACCCCCATTGTTCTGCCCGGACACTGAGGTCCAGCACTGAGGGCCTTCTGGTGGTTTCCTCACTGCAAGAAGCGAGGCTACAGGGAACCAGGCAGAGGGCCTTCTCGGTAGCGGCACCTGCCCTGCGGAATGCCCTCCCACCAGATGTCAAAGCGAAAAACAACTACCACACTTTTAGGAGACATCTGAAGGCAGCCCTGTTTAGGGAAGCTTTTAATGTTTAATAGCTTATTGTGAGGGACAGGGGATATCGCGAAGTCCCTCCCCTCCTGAGTTCAAGCCCATCCCCGAGCGCAGGGGAAAGCAGGGAGAGTTCCGATTCCAGTGGGGAAGCAGGAAGTCGTGTCCGAGGCTCTGATTCAAGCTGAGAAGATGTGTCCTTGTAAATAGCATTGCCTTCAGCACTGTAAATACGCAGCACCAATAAAAGATAAAATGCAGAGCTGTGTAGAGTCGTTACTCTGAAGTAGCCCGCTCCGGCCACTGTGACAGGAACCTCCGAATCTTTTTTTGGGCTACTTGGGAGTTGCCGGGATGAGCGCGCCAGAAGCGGAGAAATGGCGGCAGATCGCAGAGAAAGCCCAGCAGGACCTGCAGCAACTGGCGTTGCAGGCACAGGGAGAATTAAAGGCAGCTAAAGAAGAGACGCAGAAGGTCCAGGAGGACAGACAACACCTTGCGGAACAGGTGAGAGCGCTACAGGAGAAAGAGCAGCAGTTAAGGGCGGTAGCGGTGGACCTCCAAAACAAGCTGGATGCAGAGAAAAACAAGGGAGGAGGGGGAGCCCAACTCCAAGTGCTGCCAGGAAGGAGAGCAGGGACCCTAGTAAGCAAGTTCAATGGAGACCCGAGGGAATATCATGGCTTTGAGACTGAGATCGTGTATGCTCTTGAGCTGCACCATGATGAGTTCCCTGATGATGGGCACAGAGTAGCGTTTATAGTGGAACACCTTACCGGGGCAGCCAGGGAGTGGCTTAGACCGTTAATCGCGACAAAAAATCCTTGCATGAAGGATGTCAAACTATTTTTAGGGGCTTCAAAAACAATGTATGTGTCTGATAACCATATGGACCAGACCAAGAGGAACTGCATAATTTACGACAAGGAAAAATGACAATTCGCGAATATTGGTCAAGATTCACCATGCTGGTGCACAGACTGAGGTGGGAACTGCACTCGCCTCCGATGGAAGCGGCGTTCTACCTGGGGTTGCATGAGGATGTGAAAGATGAGCTCTCGAGAGGTCCAAAGCCCAGTAATATGGATCAGCTGAGCAAAGCGGCTCTGGCGGTGGGGGTGAGACAGGAATCCCGATGGAACGACAAGCAGCCAATGCGCGCAAAGCGAGCTTGGTTCTCACGGTCGCAGGAGAAGCCACTCCCCCAACAGCCATCTCAGGCCATGCCAGGGGCCAGCCAAGACCAGGAACCCATGCAAATTGATAGCGCGCGCGGGGGGGCTTTTCAAACCCCAGCGGCGCCAAGACGCAAGGAGGGAAGAGGCGGGAATTGCTTTCTCTGCAACTCCCCTCAGCATCTCGTCAGAGACTGCCCACATCGCAGGAAATGGCAAGGAAAGGCGGGAACGGTTGTGCCCTCCCCCACTGACGCAGCACCACAGCAGGGAAACGAGACAGCCTGGCTGCAGGAGACAAGGGGCAGCAGCCAGGCGCAATCGGCAAACAGCAGCCCCAGCCCACCCACCCGCACAGCGAGGAGCAGCGCCACCCCCCCCCCCAGAGCAGGGGTGGTTCTAGAAGTGACGCTAACGCTCCCTAATGGGTATCCCCTGACGGTCCTCGCGTTAATCGACTCAGGTGCCTCTGCCAACTTCTTTTCGAGAAACTTTGCAGAAGCGCACCAGATCCAACTTCTGCAGCTGGATTTTCCCCTACACGTCTCCACCATTGACGGCAGGGAGTTGCTGGGAGGGGCCATCACCCACCAGACCCCCCCCATGAGAATGACGGTAGGACGACACTCAGAGACACTGGCATTCAACGTCACCACCATCTCAGACCCCCCCATCGTCTTGGGCATGAGCTGGCTGGCGAGCCATGACCCCTCCATCAGTTGGCACCAGAGATGCATCACGTTTGGATCGGACTTTTGTCTGGAACATTGCATGCAGCACCAACCAGGGGAGGGGCCTCCAATAGCCACGGTGGCCACCATGCACGTCAAGGGGGGTGAGGCGATACCCAAGCCGTACTGGGACCTGCAGGAGGTCTTCAGTGAAGCGGAATCCGACCACCTACCCCCGCACAGGTCGTTTGACTGCCAGATCAACCTGGTGCCGGGGGCCACGCTACCCCCAGCCAAGCTGTACTCCATGTCAGATCAGGAGCTGGAGGATCTGTGTGCGTTTATAGACAAGAACCTCAAGAGGGGGTTCATCAGAGAAAGCAAGGCAGCGGGGGGCAGCCCGGTCTTCTGGGTGGACAAGAAGGACACGCAACAGCGCCGTCTTGTGGTGGATTTTAGACGGCTGAACAACATGACAGAACCGGTGGCTTTCCCAATGCCCAGAGTGGACGATCTGCTGACAGTGGCACGCAGGGGCAAGATCTTCACCAAGCTTGACCTGAGGGGGGCATACAACTTGATCAGAATCCGGGAAGGCGATGAGTGGAAGACCACGATGTTCACGCCTCTGGGCTCTTTTGAATATCTGGTGATGCCCTTCGGTTTGCAAGGGGGCTCAGCATGCTTCCAGGCCTTCATGCATCACGTACTGGGGTCCCTCCTCTTCAAGAACTGCTTGGTCTTCCTAGATGACATCCTTATATACTCCAATGACCCAGTGCAGCATGTAAAGGATGTCAGGGAGGTGTTGCAGCGCCTGAAGGAGCACCACCTGTATGTGAAGCTGGAGAAGTGTAAGTTTCACACCAAAGAGGTGGACTTCCTGGGCTACAAACTGTCAGACAAGGGGCTAGCGATGGACAAGGACAAGGTGCAGGCCATCCTGGACTGGCACAGCCCCAGGACGCGCAAAGATGCCCAACGCCTACTAGGCTTCGCCAACTTCTACAGGAAGTTCATCAAGAACTTCTCGCGGGTTACGGCTCCCATCACTGCCTGCCTGAGAGGCAAGCAGAAGTTCAGGTGGACACAGGAGGCGCAAGCAGCGTTCGAAAGCCTCAAGAGGGTGTTCGCTTCAGACCAGAACCTGTTCCACGTGGTGCAGGATGCGCCCCTACGCGTGGAAACCGACGCTTCAGACAGGGCTTTGGGAGCGATCCCGTTGCAACTGGATGCCAACAGAGAGTGGAGACCCTGTGCCTTTTTCTCCAGAAAGCTGACACAGCCAGAACGCAACTACACGGTGTTTGATAAGGAACTTCTCGCGATCCATTCTGCGTTTAAACACTGGAG
This sequence comes from Zootoca vivipara, assembly GCF_963506605.1. Lineage (NCBI taxonomy): Eukaryota > Metazoa > Chordata > Lepidosauria > Squamata > Lacertidae > Zootoca > Zootoca vivipara. The sequence goes on from NC_083291.1 coordinate 42,569,932, forward strand.
ACATTTCCTGGTGGGCGCCAAGCACCCCATTCAGGTGTGCACAGACCACAAAAACCTGGAGTTCTGGAGAACAGCCAGGGTGCTCAACCAGCGGCAGATACGGTGGGCAGAGTTCTTCTCGCACTTCAACTTCTCCATCCACTACATACCGGGGGAGCAGAACGTCAGGGCGGATGCCCTCTCCCGCAAGCCGGAGTACATGGAGGAGGAGTTGCCACCAGCACCCCGGCACATTTTCCCCCCATCAGCATGCTCCTGCGGAGCAGCAGTGGTGAGCGAGGCAGAACTCACAGCACTAACGACAGCAGATGAGTTTGCCACCCGCATCTTCAGAGAGCTGCGAGGGGGGAGGGAGCAAGCAAAAGACTTTGAGGAAAGGAGGGGGTTGCTTTTTTACAGGGGAGCCCTGTACCTGCCCACCAACCAGCTCAGAGGTAAGGTCCTCAAGCAGATGCACGACAACCCGACGGCGGGTCATTTTGGAAGGGACAAAACCACTCACCTAGTCATGAGACACTTCTGGTGGCCAGGGGTGCGGGAAGATGTTCGGGACTATGTAAGGGGCTGTGACACCTGCCAGCGAGCAAAGGTGGTCAGGGCAGCACCAGCAGGGTTGCTGGAGCCATTAGCCACACCGCACAGGCCGTGGGAAGTAGTGTCCATGGACTTCATCACAGACCTGCCGTCGTCCAGGGGCAAGACCGCAGTGTTGGTGGTGGTGGACCTCATGTCCAAAATGTGCCATTTTATACCGTGTGCCAGGGCGGTCTCTGCAGAAGAGACAGCCAAACTGTTTGTTGACCACGTATTCAGACTGCATGGATTACCTTTAAGAGTTATTTCGGATCGAGGCCGCCAATTTGTTTCCAGGTTCTGGAGGCGGCTCATGAACCTCCTGCAGGTGGAGGTCAGCTTGTTGACGGCTCGGCACCCGCAGACCAATGGACAGGCGGAGAGGGTCAACGCCATTCTGCAGCAGTACCTGAGATGCTACGTCAGCCAGAGGCAAACGGACTGGGTGGATCGCATGCCACTGGCAGAATTTGCCTACAACAATGCAGTGCACGTCTCCACAGGGGTGTCGCCCTTTAAGGCCAACTACGGGCGCGACCTCAGATCTTTCCCGGAGAGGGAGGGGGAGGAGGAGGAGGAGGGCCCACAGGCAGAGGATTGGGCAGAGGAACTGGAGACGGTGCACCAGCAGCTCAGAGAACACTTGGAGAGAGCCAAGGAAGCGTACAAGAAGGGGGCAGATCGCCACAGGCGACAAGGGGATGTCATCAGGGTGGGGGACAAGGTTTGGTTGTCCTTGGAGGGCCTTCCCACCAGAGGGAGGTGCAAAAAGCTGGCACCCAGACGGCTGGGCCCCTTCACGGTCACGCAACAGGTCAACCCGGTTGCCTTCAGGCTGGCACTGCCAGAGGACATGAGGGTGCATCCAGTATTTCATAGATCGCTGCTGTCGCCGTACAGGGAAAGCAGCAGGCTCCGAGACAGCGAACAGACCCCCGAGGGAGGGGGGAAGAGGGGAGGCAGGGAGCAACTCAATGAGGCCACGGCCATCCTTGATTCAAGGAGAGGGGTGGGGGGCCTGGAGTACCTCATGGCATGGGAGGATGCCCCGCCTTCCCAGAATGAATGGGTCCCGGCCACTCAGATACAGGAGGAATTCTTGGTGGAAGAATTTCACGCCCTCTTCCCACACAGACCCAAGCCCTGGCACATGGAAAGGGAGGGGGGAGGGGGAGGCAGTAGTGGAGAGCAGTTCACCATGGGGATGGGAAGCGGAGTTTGAGGACCAGGAGGAAGAAGTATGGGTGTCTCCGAGGTCCACCCTGTCAGAGGAAGAGGCAGACTGGCAGCGTATTTTTACCCCCACCAGCTCTGACGCCACAGACTTTTTGGGATTTCAGTCCTCCCAGGCGGAAGGAGGGAGCTCGCAGGACTGGGGGGAGGTGTTCACACCTACGGGCTCGGAAAGTACAGAGTTTTTAGGCTTTCAGTCGTCACCGACACCCGGGGAGCCCCCTGGGAGGGGAGAAGGGGAGCTTGGGAGGGGGATGGATGTGAGGGACAGGGGATATCGCGAAGTCCCTCCCCTCCTGAGTTCAAGCCCATCCCCGAGCGCAGGGGAAAGCAGGGAGAGTTCCGATTCCAGTGGGGAAGCAGGAAGTCGTGTCCGAGGCTCAGACAAGGTAGCGGAGCCAGGGTCCCAGGTGGGACAGGAAGGGGCAAGCAAGGGGGGCAGACCCATCCCCCCAACTCCGGAATTGCGCAGAAAGCGGAGAGGGAAGAGGATGGGTCTACCAAAGTTGTTATGTTGGAGAAAAACGCGCCAAACGCCATTCGGAGGTTCTGATTCAAGCTGAGAAGATGTGTCCTTGTAAATAGCATTGCCTTCAGCACTGTAAATACGCAGCACCAATAAAAGATAAAATGCAGAGCTGTGTAGAGTCGTTACTCTGAAGTAGCCCGCTCCGGCCACTGTGACACTTATTGTATTTCAATGTTTTGTTGGAAGCCACCCAGAGTGGTTGGGGAAACCCAGCCAGATGGGCAGGGTATAAATAATAAATTATTATTATTAAATAACCTTACTGATGGTTTGCCAAGCATATTCCATGCAAAGCCAATAACCACATATTTATTATGCATTAGAAAAGAAAACTCCCCAGCCACATCTCAGTTCTAGTATTGAAAAGCAGGCAAGTCCTCTATGGGAACATCTCCAAGAATTGTGGGAAATCCCCCCCCAAAAAAAAACAAACCACACAGATAACGCAGCAGTTTAAGCACAACAAAAATGCAAGTTACCTGAGGAAGCAGAGTCTTCGGTAAGGTACAGAAAAGGCCTGCCAGACCGATGCAGAATATCCTTGCTTCACTTATACTTCAGAATCCCAGCTTCCAACAGCAGTGAGCATTGCAATCTTCTGAGGAAGAATACAAAATTCAGAGCAGTTAGTGAGTGGACCATCCACACACAGGTCATTTTCTCCAGGCTTCTCAAAGCTGCAAGTTATGCTGCGTTTCTGGTATGCATACTGTTAGCTTCCTACCTGTGAAAAGGCAAGGTATAAATTGAAATAAGTTTAGGGAAACACCATGCATAAAGTTGCATAAGCCAGAGCTATAGTTGGAGGGGCGCTAGCCAGGTTTTTTTTTGTTCTGGGTGAAGCTTCTGGGGTGGGGGTGGGGTGTCATTGAGGCTCCCAGCCTCTCTCTCTCTCTCTCTCTCTCTCTCTCTCTCTCTCTCTCTCTCTCTGCAGATGGCAATAAGCCAGACAAGTTATCGGCAGCTATGAAGGGTAGGGGGAGCTGGGAGCCAGCTGGAACTGTGGCTGAAATGAAACTGGGATGGGGTTGAATTTTCATTCAAATGGGAAGTGCCTCTTGTGTTTGTACTTGTGAGGTTGGGAAAGCCCTGTGGCATTGGTCTTGTATCCACTCTGCACAGTGTATAAGCATTTAATTATATTAAGACAAGTTTTTTTTAGGAAGGAAAGCCCTGTTTTGGGTGGTTCAGGTCACAGCCTCTTGACTGCACACACTCAGTTTCACTGCTGACACTTTTCAAGCATCCAGTAGCAGATCTGCAGTGCTTGAGATGTGTCACTGCTCATCCATGTGTGCATGGGAACTGAATGGCCTGGAGGGAAGAGGCAGAAGCAGATCTCTTGATGGTTAACATTTTTGTTTCAGCACGCATGTCTGGAAGCAGCAGGCAGGATCTGTTGTTGTTTTAACCTTCAGATCTTGGATGTTTTACATTTTGCAATTTTGTATTTAGCATTAGCTGTTTTATTGATATTATGTTGCTGTCAGCTGCTTTGGGTTCATTTTGATAGAGGTCTCATTTGTATACCACCCTCAGAGATCTGAGTTCCCTGGGAAGAAGGACTGACTGTTAAGTCACTCTGGGGATTGTTCTTTTAATACTCTTGGATGTAGTTCATCTGGCCCTGGAGACTTGAATACATCTGAACTAGCCAAGTATTCTTGTACTACCTCCTTACTTGTTCTGGGCTGTGTTTCCCCTTCTGAATAATCTGCTCCACATTCTTCAGGTCGGGCATTGTTTTCTTTTTTGGAGAAGACTGGGGCAAAGAAGGTATTGAGGAGTTATATATTTATATATTATATTTATTGTTGAATGTTGCAAAACGGAAAAAATGTGTGTGTGTGTATATATATATGTGTATATATATGTGTGTGTGTGTGTGTGTGTGTGTGTGTGTGTGTATAGTTGTTTAGTTGTTTAGTCGTGTCTGACTCTTCGTATGAGAGAGAGATGGAGGACAAGGGAGCTGCTGCAGCCACCTGCAACACCTGTGCCATGTTTGTCTGAGAATTTACAAAACCACAGATGCAGCAAGTGCAAGCTGGTTTCCTTGCTGGAAGAGAAGGTATGGGAAGTTGAGAGCCACCTATCCACACTTGGAGCTACTGGCCAAGATGAGGAATTCCTTGCTAGAGCAGACTGGACTGTCCTGAAACAGCGATGCATCGGGGATGCCCCTAGGGAGGAGGAAGACTGCCTGTAGGAATCATAGAATCATAGAATCATAGAGTTGGAAGAGACCACAAGGGCCATCCAGTCCAACCCCCTGCCAAGCAGGAAACACCATCAAAGCATTCCTGACAGATGGCTGTCAAGCCTCTGCTTAAAGACCTCCAAAGAAGGAGACTCCACCACACTCCTTGGCAGCAAGTTCCACTGCCGAACAGCTCTTACTGTCAGGAAGTTCTTCCTAATGTTTAGGTGGAATTTTCTTTCTTGTAGTTTGAATCCGTTGCTCCGTGTCCGCTTCTCTGGAGCAGCAGAAAACAACCTTTCTCCCTCCTCTATATGACATCCTTTTATATATTTGAACATGGTTATCATATCACCCCTTAACCTTCTCTTCTCCAGGCTAAACATACCCAGCTCCCTAAGCCGTTCCTCATAAGGCATCGTTTCCAGGCCTTTGACCATTTTGGTTGCCCTCTTCTGGACACGTTCCAGCTTATCAGTATCCTTCTTGAACTGTGGTGCCCAGAACTGGACACAGTACTCCAGGTGAGGTCTGACCAGAGCAGAATACAGTGGTACTATTACTTCCCTTGATCTAGATGCTATACTCCTATTGATGCAGCCCAGAATTGCATTGGCTTTTTTAGCTGCTGCATCACACTGCTGACTCATGTCAAGTTTGTGGTCTACCAAGACTCCTAGATCCTTTTCACATGTACTGCTCTCAAGCCAGGTGTCTCCCATCCTGTATTTGTGCCTTTCATTTTTTTTGCCCAAGTGTAGTACTTTACATTTCTCCTTGTTAAAATTCATCTTGTTTGCTTTGGCCCAGTTGTCTAATCTGTTAAGGTCATTCTGAAGTGTGATCCTGTCCTCTGGGGTGTTAGCCACCCCTCCCAATTTGGTGTCATCTGCAAACTTGCTCAGGATGCCCTCAAGCCCATCATCCAAGTCATTGATAAAGATGTTGAACAAGACTGGGCCCAAGACAGAACCCTGTGGCACCCCACTAGTCACTACTCTCCAGGATGAGGAGGAGCCATTGATGAGCACCCTTTGGGTTCGGTCAGTAAGCCAGTTACAAATCCACTGAATGGTAGCATTGTCTAGCCCACATTTTACCAGCTTCTTTACAAGAATATCATGGGGCACCTTGTCAAAGGCCTTGCTGAAATCAAGATAGGCTACATCCACAGCGTTCCCTTCATCTACCAGGCTTGTAATTCTGTCAAAAAATGAGATCAGATTAGTCTGACATGACTTATTTTTCAGGAACCCATGCTGACTTTTAGTGATCACAGAGTTTCTTTCTAGGTGCTCACAGACTGTTTGCTTAATGATCTGCTCTAGAATCTTTCCTGGTATTGATGTCAGGCTGACTGGGCGGTAATTGTTTGGGTCCTCTCTTTTCCCCTTTTTGAAAATAGGGACATTTGCCCTCCTCCAGTCTGCTGGAACTTCGCCTGTTCTCCAGGAATTTTCAAAGATTATTGCCAGTGGTTCTGAAATCACCTCTGCCAGTTCTTTTAATACTCTTGGATGTAGTTCATCTGGCCCTGGAGACTTGAATACATCTAAACTAGCCAAGTATTCTTGTACTACCTCCTTACTTATTCTGGGCTGTGTTTCCCCTGCTGAATCATCTGCTCCATATTCTTCAGGTCGGGCGTTGTTTTCTTTCTTGGAGAAGACTGAGGCAAAGAAGGCATTGAGGAGTTCTGCCCTTTCTCTGTCCCCTGTTTGCATTTCACCATCTTCTCCTCTGAGTGACCCCACTGTTTCCTTGTTTTTCCTTTTGCTACGGACATACCCATAAAAGCCCTTTTTGTTGCTTTTAACCTCTCTAGCGAGCCTGAGTTCATTCTGTGCTTTAGCTTTTCTGACTTTGTCTCTACACCTGCTGGCTATATGTTTGAATTCCTCTCTGGAGATTTCCCCCCTTTTCCATTTTTTGTACATATCCCTTTTAAATCTTAACTCAGTCAAAAGTTCTTTAGATAGCCAGCCTGGCTTCTTTAGGCACCTTCCATGTTTCCGTCTCATTGGTATTGCCTGAAGTTGTGCTTTTAATATCTCCCTTTTAACAAACTCCCAACCATCATAAACTCCCTTCCCTTTTAGTATTACTGTCCATGGGATTTCACCCAGCGTTTCCCTAAGTTTTCTGAAGTTGGCTTTCTTAAAGTCTAGAATTTGGACCTTAGTATGCTTGGTTGCTCCTTTCCGCTGGATAATAAACTCCAGAAGAGCATGGTCACTCCCACCTAATGATCCTGCCACTTCTACCCCACTAACCAAGTCATCACTATTGGTTAGGACCAGATCTAAAATGGCTGATCCTCCAGAGGAGATGAACCTCTGGAGGAAGGTGACACACAGAAGCAGGACAGGCATGCACAGAAGCGATTTCTGGTGCCCAGACATGTGGACACGAGCAGCCCGGCACCGGAAGTCGCTTCTTCGCGTGTCTGGACATGCGCAGAACTGATTTCCGGTGCCGTTCTGCCCATGTCTGGGCACCGGAAATCAGGTAGAGGCGGCACCGGAAGTCGCTTCTGCGCATGTCTGGACATGCGCAGAAGTGACTTCCAGTGCTGCGCCGCTGCTGATCCCTTATTTTCCAATCCGGAAGTTGACAGCTATGTTCCATGCCCTCACTTCACCTGAGGAGCTAGGACAGCAACTACCAATTTCAGAACACACCAAGATGGCTGTGGAAGGTACAGTGCACAGAAGAATTCTTACCACTCCCCAAAGGAGAAAGAGACATGTGGTGGTGGTAAGTGAGGGGGACAAAGGCAGCAGTGTGCAGAGGTAACAGGATGTCCAGGTGCAACGAATAACAAGGTAACAGAGAAGTTGCCACGCCTCATAAAGCCCACTGACCACATGTGGGTACAAATGATACTACCATATAACTACCATAACACCACACTAAGTTGTACATAAAACTAACTTCAAGTTGTGTACATCATACACCAAGAGAAAGAGAATGTTAGCCGCTAACAATAGGTATGATAATAATACTGTCTTAACTCACAAGGATTTTTCATGGAAGTATAGAAAAAGTATGCAGTGCAGATCTGGGCATGGAATCCAGCTTCTCAAGAATCACAGCTTTTATTTAAAAAATAAATAAAAAGGAGGAGGTGGTTGTGGTTTGTAGTCCTTATTACTATGAAGATAAGCTCAAATTGTGTGGGCAGTGAAAACTCAGAAGCCAGAGGGATGATTGTTGCAAAGCTGTTTGCTGCTCCCAATGTATAGCAAAGCTGGGATCATGTAGATTTTTATAGATTGCATAATTTATAGAGGATGCAGAATCCAGTTTTTCAGGTTTTTTTTAAGGACAGTGTGCAAAAACTGACACATGCAAAAATCAGAGAACACATACACACAAATAGCTTGCATGAATGTTATTGATTTGGCTAGAATGCTACAGCTTCACAGTGAACAACTTTTCCTGGCAGGAGTCAAAATACTAGTGGAGAGAATCAGGGGTGGGCAAGATGGTAATCGCAGGGAGCCTTGGGATAGAACAGGCTCAACTCTGCTTTTTAGGGCTATATTTTTTAGAACTGGAAACATTCCCTGTCTCAGACCATTCAAGTGAATCCAGTTCTAAAGCAACACCAGGAACACTCTGACAGAGGCTGGATCTAGACACATCAAAGAAGTGTTTTCAGTTTAAAACGTTGTAAATTTAAACAGAGAAAACTGATACAGTAGAGAAAAATGGGGCTCCATTTCGCCATCTGGTGGCACAATGTTATATCGCACATACAACACGTATAAATCGTTTTTTTCTTTACCAGTCTAGCTGAGTCCTTAGAGCTTCGGGATCCAGCAGTCACCAGTCCTCTGCCCTGTATTTCACTTTAAAAAATAAAACCCAAAACTGTGGAAAAGCAAGTAGGACCAAGCTGGGCTGGGGGGTGGGCTGAGGGCAGATCACACTGTGTGCCCCCCTCCCACTTTCATCCTTCCCCTGACTGCCTCTGCTGCCACTCTTGCTCTGCTTACTTTTTGCTTGGCCAGGCGTTACCACTGCTTTAGAAGCAGCATATTCTCTTTCCTCTATGTTTCCTTTTGCTGCTGCAGCAGCAGTTGCAGTATGGACAAGGCTCCTTGCTCCTGTCTCCTCCTTGGCCTCCGTGCAGATCACACTGTTCTAAGTGCTGCTTCTTTGATTAAAAAACTAATTAAAAACGAAGGCTGACCAAATGGAGAACCAGTCACACTTCTCTGACATGGCATGAATACTAACAGTATATAAGCTCCTCTTTTTGCTCCCTGAAAAATATGCATGATGAAGAATTAAGAATTCCCATGCCTGATCCAGATCACCCTTCAGAGATGACAAGCTGCTAGCACTGAAAGCTACAGGAATGGCATACCTCAGGCCAGCAAATCCCCAGTGATGACTTACAAGTCTCCATCCCATACAAATACTGCCCCAACTCCCTTTCTCCCCATGGCCCATCCGCAAAGCCTTAGGGTCTGCTTTTCTCTGGATTTAGCTTTGCTAGAAGAATGAAACTGCCTATGCCTTTGCTCCTCCGGCTCTGTCACTGATAGCTTTTCTGGCGACAATAAGGCAGCTTGTTTGGATCCTCCCAAGACACAAGCTCATTCGACACACAGAAGGAGGCCTTGTTCCCTGCTTGTCCCTCCCAAAAGCTCATTCATCTCAAGACTAGACAGCACAGACACACCCACCCACTATACATCCCAAGGGCATTGGGGTAGATAAATGGGATCAATTTCTCTTCACTAAAGGAGATTAAAAACAGAAATAGAAAGCAAAGCAGGAAGAGATATATCCACAAACTGGGTAGGGATTGGATGGTAAAATGGGGAAACTTGTGGTTGACACTGATATAAGGGGCAGGAGGCAGGCTTTTGGTGCCAGCAGGAGCATCCGGGTGGGACACATATGAAGCTGCTTATTAAGAGCCAGGCCACTGGTCTACCCAGTCTAATATATAATCACCTCCATCTGGGCAGCTCTCCAAAGTCCAACATGGGTCTTTCCCCAATCCTTTCTACTGGAGAGTGAACTTGAAATTACTGGTATATGTAAGCAAAATTTGATCTACCATCAAATTATGGGCCTGTCCCAGACAGACTTATCTGATCCACAGGGCATAAGTGGTGGGAGAACTCTCTTGCACAGCAGACCCTCTGGAGTGAATAGAAGCCCGCGAGCACAGTGGAAGGACATGAAAGAGAGACACGTTATGGGTCCTGATGGAAAGTATTGCAGTGAAGCAAGTGAACCCGAGAAGAGACCAGCTGGAAAGTGCCAAAGGGCCTTCTAATCCAGTATCCCGACCTCACAATGGCTAACTGTGTAGATAAAAAAGGGGTGTAAATGTGGGGAACCTGATTGGGCCATTTCTCCACTTCATGCATTTGCTGCATTGAGACACACATGCACTGGTGCTACACTCATGTTTCCCAAAGCAATTCTAACATGTAGCATTGCCGTTAGCTGCTTCGCTGCATCCTTGTTGTAATGCAGGGGTCCAGAAATAGACAGTAAATTGCAAGAACTCAGGCCAGAAGAAAAATGGATTTCAAATAAATCTTCACAAGGTTTTATTTGTGTGATGAGGAGTCAATCCCAGTGAATCTTTGGTAAGCTACCTCTGTTTATTATAAGTAATATAACTTCGTCTTTAGAAAATTACATGTATTCCTGATGTAAGGATAATTATTTTAAGATGGTTTATCATTTAAAACATAAAGAAGCTATCTTTGTACATTATAAGCAATTGAACTCGTTATTTAGAAAACAGAATGTAATTTTGATGTAAGGTTAGTTATTCATGGATATACCTGTTTTGTTCACTCAAACATATTCTCTGTCTTTTACATGTGATGAAACTTTATGTTTAGAGATCTGAATGAATTTTTGTTATTAGAAAAATTATTCTAAGATTCAATTCTAATTTCTCAATATTCCAGCTGACGAAGAATTGTCGAAACAGGGCCTTGTCCCGATTTTTACTGGAATTTATCTTTATTTGCCTTCAATACTGGGATTGACTCCTCATCACACAAATAAAACCTTGTGAAGATTTATTTGAAATCCATTTTTCTTCTGGCCTGAGTTCTTGCAATTTACTGTTTATTTCTGGACTTTACCAAGTACTCCAATTTCTACTGTAATGCAGGGGTCAGCAAACTTTTTCAGCAGGGGGCCAGTCCACTGTCCCTCAGACTTGGGGGGGGGGTCCAGACTATATGTTGCCATGATTATGACCCACATTTTTGGCAAAAACCCTTATTGGGGCCAACCCCAACGTTGCCCAAATGTGATTTTTTTGGGGGGTGGGGTTTCTCTCATACACCCACGCTGCTTTTATGCATTGGCAGCTATTATTTCTCTTGTAAGGCGGGGTGGGGGGCTGAGGTAAGCGTGCTATTCCTGTCAATCCTGGAGAGCGTGTGCGCAGGGGAAAGCCGTTGGCACAGAATTGCTTCGGAGTGCAGCCGCCCAGGCGCTCCCCGCTCCCTATGGCCCCTGCAGGTGTCACTCCCAAGGCGCTTCCGAGCCCTTCCTGAGGTCAGTCACTGGCAGCTGCACTGTGGAAATCTGAACTGTGGCTCCTTTCCCCTCTTCCCCACTCCCTACCCCGGAAGAAAAGGTGGCTGCACGCACACGATGGACGGAGAAGGGGCTTGTCTTGAGCAGCCACCCACCTCACTTTGGATCCCCAAGCCTGGTTGAGTCACAAAAACCACCACGCACGTGCACTATGCCAGCTGCCTGGATTCCTGGACCATCCATGGGCCGGGTCTAGAAGGCAAGTGGGCTTGATCTGGCCCGTGGGCCTTATTTGCCAACCCATGTTGTAATGCAATAGGCTTTTCATGTCCAAAGTCTCCACTTGGGTAGATGGGATGACAAACATTTAATAAGTACAGTATTTAAAAATTAAGCAACCTACAGGAGAAACACATGATGCCTGTTGGGCAGGCTCATATTTGAAAAAAGCAAAGCAGAAAACGGGGAAGGGCAGGACAGGACAGAATGCTTTCAAAATGCCAAATTTGTGGATCCAGTGTGGAAAAACTCAGAAGGAAAGATGAATCTTGATTTTGGAAAACAAGGAGGAGGAAGGTGAATGTCAAAGGGGAGTGCATTCCTAAAACACGGAGCTGCAAGAGAGAAGTTATGAGGAAACAGAAGAGTGAATAGGAAGACATTCTGAGAAAAAACACCAGCGCTTTTGCCGGAGGCAGACAGCTGGGAGGCACCCTGTTTTTACCTCACCCCCCCCCCCCCCCGGACAAGCACATTTTGAAGGTTTTTGAAATTCAGAAATTTACCAAACTTATTTACCTGGAGCTGGCATGGAGGGACAGCATGGCCAGGCACCTTCCAAGGAATCACACCCCAGCAGGGGCCCCCTGAACCTCCTGCAGCAGCCTTTGCCAACCAGGTGTCCCCTCCAACTGTTGTTGGGCTACAACTCTCATGGAATTGGCTGGGGCATGGGAACTGTAGTCTCTTAACAACATCTGGAGGGCACTAGGCTGGCAAGGGCTTTCCTACAGTGAGGATGTAGACTATTACAGAAGGGGAGTGTGGGGCACAAGAGCCCTTCAAAATATTTGCCTTCTTAACAGTCTTTAACTGTTTGTCTCTAGCCTTACAGTTGCAACACAAACATTACAATAACCCAGGAAAATAAATGATTTGCACCCACTCACTTGCATGTGGCAAAAGGTGTGTTTGTCTCTGGCTGCTTTCCAGTCACTCTCCTATAAACATTGGCTTGAAAAGGTTTGGAGAGGAGGCACCAGCAGTTTCCATAACACAAAAGGAAAAGAATCCCAGCACAAGCACCTCCTCTCCTGGGAAGAATGCTAAGATGCTAAAGATGGCATCTGAACTAATTCTCCAAATATTTCCAGTGTCCTTATCCAAGCCCTTTGCATCTCTGCCGTAGCGAGCTGCTACTTTCACAGTGCTGTACTAGAGGGCAACTCAACACTCCCCACCCAAACTCTGGGGAATTGTGTCAAGACCCAAGAGTGATGGCCAAAGACTGCATTAGTAGCAAAGCAAAGCTCCACAAGGCTGCCTGGCAGACAGAGAGTCACAAAGCAGAAGAGGTCACTTAGTTTGCTGTGCAGGTACAAAGCTTCCTCTGTGCACGGCAGCTGCTGGATTGGGGCACTTCTATTTCTGTGGCATCTTTCAAAGCAAACTAACAGGATGGATCCACCTCCCCAAAGCTTTAGCAAATTAGTATATCCATATTATAGATATAGATACCACACATACATGACCCTTTAACATATATATTTTTTAAAAAACAGTTGCAAAACTGTTTTGTGGATTGGGGGCTAGGGAGCTTTTGGGGGGACATAACAGAGCCAACTTTTCCCCCATTCAAAAACCTAACCACTCTGAAAAGTTGCAAGACAGGTTCCTTGCCTTGATTGTTTGGACTCTGCAATTGTTACATGGGTCTTTTACTCTTCAGCATCCTTTACAAAAACAAGAGAGAATCTATTCTGAGAGATGCAGCCAAGGTTCAAATGAAGCCATTTCCCTACCGTACTAATTGCAACTGGCCTCCAAAGACTGTGGGCAGGTTAACCTAGTCAGCTTCAGGTCCAGAGCTTCCTTGCTCTTTTGAAGGAAACCAGTTGTTTCTTTAAAGCACCAAGGAACTAAAGATGCTGCCTAGTGTATGCATTTCAGCATCTTTATGTGGAAGTTAAGAAAATCCTCACCTACAATGCTAAAATCAACCACGATATTACAGTTGATAAGATTAAGGCTGGGTACATACCATCTATTTTAAGTGAATCCCCTCTCTACACACAACAAAGAAGATTATTGGGAACTGCACTCTCCAATTCACAGAGCTCCAATTCCCAGCACCCTTAAACTACAGTTCCCATGATCCTCATGTTTCCTGGCTCTGGGTATGTACACATTCATGTGCATAATAATCAGTGGCTTGAAACGCAGCGAAGTCGTTGTCCCCCTCCAGCATTCCTAGTCATATTCTTACATTGCTGTTCAGAGCAGAGTAAGAGTAGAGATGTCTTCACCCAATACCCATTAACCAATTTATTTTCCTGTGCTGATCTCTGATTCACCAGGGCTGCCACCTGCAACTGTTCCACTGCTGCCTGAAATGTACTCACCAAAGTGGGTAATGTCATGGAAAGAAAGAAAGAAAGAAAGAAAGAAAGAAAGAAAGAAAGAAAGAAAGAAAGAAAGAAAGAAAGCATTGCAAGCTGATCAACCTCAGCATTAAAATGCCAAGCAGTCTGGAAAAAGATTGCAAGTGCTTGATAAACGTAATCTGAACTGCAGGTATAAAGACAAAGCAGCTCAGTTAAGAGTTCCAGTGGTAGATTTTTGTGGGCAATATGTATTGAGTCTGAGATATTTGACTAATTTGGTACAAAAGACTGAACTGAATACAGTGGTACCTCGGGTTACAGGCGCTTCAGGTTACAAACGCTTCAGGTTACAGACTCCGCTAACCCAGAAATTGTACCTCAGGTTAAGAATTTTGCTTCAGGATGAGACAGAAATCGCACGACGGCAGCGCAACAGCAGCGGGAGGCCCCATTAGCTAAAGTGGTACCTCAGGTTAAGAACAGTTTCAGGTTAAGAATGGACCTCTGGAACAAATTAAGTTCTTAACCCGAGGTACCACTGTAGAAACAAATCTAAATGGGATGCTGACAAAGGTTATAAGGATGTGTTTCAAATTTCATGCAATGCCTTATTACTAGAGTGTAAGCTGTGGCCCTCCAAATTTTGTTGGACTCCAACTCCCATCTCTACCAGCCAGTGTGGCCAACGGTCAGATATGATGGGAGTTGCAGTCCAGCAGCACCAGGAAAGACACCGCCTCCCCATCCATCCAGAGGGATCCACAGGTACTACTTGTAATTCATGCAAGTTGTAAGGTTCCAGTGGCATTAAGAAGTTAAAAGGAAGGGCTGAATTGTTCAGAAAACCTGAAGATTATACTCAAAGCAGAAGGATTTACAGAAAAGCCTAATTCATCTGATGTGGACAGGCCTGGCAGAGTCAAAATAGGAATATGTTTGGACTCGCAAAATATGAATAAATCAGTTAAGACAACATTTTCAGCCACCTGATTCCTTTTTCTTCTTTGGCGATCACTCGTAGCCGAGTAAGATTGTCTTCCATAAACATGGTTTTAACAATGAGTCCATAAGTGACTGTGGAGGCCAATTCTGCATGCGCACATCCTTCCACAGTGGGGACATTGGTTTTTAGGTGAGAGTTGATCGCGGTGTGGATTTGCCAAGTGTGCCTTCCTCTTAGCATGTTTCTCCCTTGCGTCCTGAGATCGAGTTTCTTCAAAGCCCATGACACCTTTGGGAAAGACTGTTCTCCAACTGGAGCGCTCGCAGGCCAGTGTTTCCCATTTGTTGGTGTTTATACTACATTTTTCAAGATTTGCCTTGAGACAGTCTTTAAACCTCTTTTGTTGACCACCAGCATTACGCTTTCCATTTTTAAGTTCGGAATAGAGCAGTTGCTTTGGAAGACGATCATCAGGCATCCGCACAACATGACCAGTCCAACGAAGTTGATGTGGAAGAATCATTCCTTCAACACTGGTGATCTTTGCTTCTTCCAGTACACTGATATTAGTTCGCCTGTCTTCCCGAGTGATGTGTAAAAATTTTCGGAGACACTGTTGATGGAATCTTTCAAGGAGTTGGAGATGGCGTTTATAAGTGGTCCATGTTTCACAAGCATATAGTAAGGTTGGTAGTACAATAGCTTTGTAAACAAGCATTTTGGTTTCCCTGTGACTATCCCGGTCCTCAAACACTCTGCACTTCAATTGGGAGAAAGCCGCATTTGCAGAGCTCAGGCGATGCTGGATTTCAGCATCAATGTTGGCCCTTGTGGGAAAGGTGCCTAGGTAGGAGACGTGATCAACATTTTCCAACGTTACACCACTGAGTTGGATTTGTGGTGCTGCAGAGGGGTTATTTTGTACTTGTTGGTGCAGCACTTTGGTTTTTTGGATGTTGAGTGATAGGCCAAGCTTCTGCAAAGCTATTTAGGATGGTTTGGAGGTCATCTTCTGAGCGTGCGCACACTACATTGTCATCAGCATACTGAAGCTCTATGACGGAAGTTACAGTAACCTTACTTTTTGCTTTCAGCCTGCTCAGAATTGAAGAGCTTTCCATCTGTTTGATATATGATTTCTACTCCGGTGGGGAGTTTCCCTTTGACAAAGTGTAAGACATTTTCAGCCACCTGATTTGAGACAATGTGGTGTGTTGGACTCATACCTTTATAACAGGGATGGGAAACCTCAGGCTTGAGGGCCAAATAAATCCTTCCAGGCCTCTTCTCCCGACCACACTGCTTGCCTCCTTGCCCTCAAATGTTTTTGTGGGCTGGAATGGATCCGAGTGATAATGCTTCTTTGTTTGCCTGGATGAAGGACACAGAGATGTGGGGCATGGGGATAGAAACCTCTGAATTTTGCAGTTAGAATGTGTCCTACACATCCTTTGATTTGCCCACTTTTGCCACCAGCCCACCAGTGATGCCACCAGGTCAGGACTTTGGGAAAGAGGTAATGGGTTCCTTTCAGCAGGAGGACTCACCAACTCAGCAAGGCTGGTTTACTGCAATTTGAAGTAAGTGAAATAACACACATGACCATTGAAAAAGTGGGAACTTCTGTAAGATGAGTAAGTCTAGAGTCTAAAATAACAGAAGTGTACCACTATAGATTATGTTCTCATGTGGGGAAATACCATAAAAGAACATAATTCTACACAACTCCTCAGAGAAATCTGAAACTGAATAAAGGAAAATGCAAATTTGCCATTTCAAAAATAAAATACACCAGCTGTATCTTACTCAAAGAAACCTTAAAACTTGATGCATCTAGAATAGAAACCATAGCTCAAATACCTAGACAAAACAAGAAGGCTGATTGATATGAAAAGGATTTCTAGAGGTTACCATTCATTTAGCAACATTTATTTGAAACATGACGACAGCGAAAATACTGCTTAAGACAGTTACGGACTCGCATGCATGAAAGGAAGAGCAATGTTTTTTCCTTGGAGGCTGCCTGGAGGATGCCCAAGGAGAGGAGAGAGGAGAGGAGGCTGAGGGAATACTCCACAAGGGAGGGTGTTCAAAAAGGGGCGAGGGGCTGCCAGCTCTGCAGGCAAGGGGAGACCTAACTGGGCTCCTGAGCCCCACAGGGGTGCTGCAGAAAGAATGTAGTTGGTCAAGGGAGCCATGGACTCAAAAAGGTTGAATACTTCTGTAGTAGGAGATTCTGGATGTCTTATTTACTTTGGCTCAGAAAGAATCTATCATCGATAGGAATAGAATGTGTAGACCTGCAAAAGTGACTGAGTGGTATATGACCCCAAACAGACTACAGTATAGGAGGAAGGGAAGATAATTGTGGAGCAGTGCTAAAGGTTCCTGAAGCAGTGACTGATCCAACAACATGAGAATGCAGATATACCTACATCAGAAATAGACATCCTAACATCTCATAAAGCATCCTAAAGTGCCAGTGAGACTTCTGGGAAGGCTTTGATGCTGGGATGCCCATCACTACATCAAAAGCAATATTAACATACAGAGAGTAATATTTTCTTCTAATGGAGAAGTATAGTAACAGTAGACCCACAACTAGTGTTTCATATGTGGCTGCATGGAGAGAAGCAATTACTGGGAACCCTTGCAGGTAACAGAAACGGGGGCATCGGCAATTTTGAGATCAACTGCTACATTCTTATGGACTTAAGTGAAATTTCGAAGAAGCAAACTTCTCTTTGCAGCAGCAAATATTACAGAGAGTAAAACAGTCGACTGAATGGATTGGTGCACTTTTGTCATGTTGCAGGGCTCTGCCTCATCCTTTACAACAACAGAAAAGAGGTATAAAAAATGCACCTCATTTTCAGACAACAGTGGATAACAATGCTCTTGAAGCATGTGGGGATGCTAATCAATTTCACTGTTCTTTCTGCAGGTCAACCTAATCACAGCGCTGGAGAGGCTAGTAAATCCCATGAACACAAGAAGCAAATGGGGAAATGCTCCCATAACACTTGAAAAGAAGGCCGTAGGATCAGGCTTTGTGAGGCAACAGTGCCATAGAGCATAACCAGATAGCTTTGAAGGGATACGAAGTGTATGTCCACATCTAAGGAGATGTAGACCATGGAGTCTGAAGGAATTGCATCAGGCACACAGGGCTACTACCCACAGCTTTGCATTCAGAGGGTGCCTTGATTCAAACTGTGGCATCTCCAGTTAAAATGATATTTGAGAGCAGGACTACAAAATTCCTCAGAATACAAGACTCTGGAGAGATGTTGCCAGTCTGAGTTGGCAATGCTGTACTAGATGGACCAATGGTTTGACTCAGTTTAAGGCAACTTCATATTTTCACATTCAGATGCCTCTCTTGCCAATGAAAGCCATCCTGTAAATAAATGTGTTTGAAGATGCTACAGGGATAGCTTGCATATGCATGCAAAAACACACAAAATATTTTCAAAGAATCTACCCAGCTGGTTTCTACAACTTCTAACTGTAACAGTGCCAGAACCAAATAAAGAGGACGCAGAAAGAGGCTGCTTGAGTAGGCTTTTAAAAGCAGTATTGAACAGGCAACTTCTCCTACATTCAAGATCTGACAGACACCTCTCAGCCACAAGATTGTGTGGGGAGCACTAATGTGACACAACAATTGCTCTGACTGAACGAGTTGAAAATAATTTTTGCCTCAACCACAGAACATGCAGTCTGATTCACACTTAGGTTTCCTTATAAGTTCCCCCCACTTAGGTGGGGAACAAGGGCCCCCCTCAGAAGTTGCTGGACTACAACTCCCATCATCCTTGACCATTGGCTATGCTGGTTGGGACTGATCCGAGTTGGGAGTCCAGTGACATCTGGAAGGCCACCAGTTTCCCATGCCTGCCTTACACGGTTACAGCACACATTTGTCCAGGTTGTGGGGAAAGGGAGAGAATGACTGTTTGAGTATTTTAACTTTTGTATATTTTAAAGTATGGCTGGGATTTTTTCTTGATTTTCTTGTTTTATCTTTTTGTAAACCGCTTTGAGGATTTTTACAATCAAGTTATGTATAAATTTTCTAGAAATAAATATATAATAAATAATACAGCCGGAGTTGCTTTTTGTGAACCATGCCTTATTCTATAAATGCAGGGGACAGACAACTTCTGATCACATGGCTGCAGCAGTTTTTAGCCCAGCCACATTCACTCCCCTACCAAACCCCTTCAAAGGCTACATTTCCAACCTTCGGTTGGTTGAGGGTTCCTCAGATGCGTCTCCCATGCTTGTTCTCATCTCAGGTGTGAGGACGTTTACGAAGTGAATCCTGCACCATGGCCTGGCAGGATTCCCGCACTAAACCAGGATGCTGAGATGCACCAGCACAGCCAGCCCAAAAATCATATCCAGGCATGTCCCAGCCTACAGCTTAGGGCTGTTGAGTCACTGGCAGAAGCGAGAGGGAATACTTGTTTGGGAGCAGGGAGGGAAGTAACTACTGGGAAGCCAAGAAGAGAAAAGAGCTACGAGCTAGAGAAAGCAACCATGCAAACAACAAAGTATTAAAATACTCTGAGTATTAAAATATTTTTAAAAATAAAGCAAGAGAGCTGAGAAGCATGCTAAGCAGGAATATATTAATACAGTGGTTTTCAACCAGTGTGCTGTGGCACCTTTGGGAGCTTTGAATGATGGTCAGGGGTGCTGCGGGCAACACTGGCCTCTGTCCCTCTTTCCTTACCTCCTTCTTCTGATGCCCACTCATGTGTCTGCCTCCCAAAGGCTTGCATGACTGTTTGCTGCAGCAGTCCTGGCTACAAGCTCTCCAGGCGAAGGGGGCTGGCCAAGGGGCTGGCCATGGGGTGCTGGTTGCCAGGAGCTGAAGGTGGTCTTGGAGTAAGCAAGCAAGGGGGTGAGGAAGCCCAGCCAGCCAGCCCTTGCTGTTGGGAATGGACAGACAAGTGGGAGGCCAGGCAGGCAGGCATGTGCTGAGCTGGCCTTTCTTGTGCTTGCTGTGTGCAAGGCCTGCCTGGGAGCTGAGTGTCCGGTGCTGAAGGGGAGCCTTTCAACCACACAGGCTGGGCAGCACCCACTGCTTTCTCCCAAGGTAAACTGCTAGCCTCATGTTCACCTCTGGCCAATCTTTGTTGGTCCACTAAGGCTGGGGACATCCTCTTCCCAGACCCCTGTGGGGCAGTGTGAGGAGGCACTTCTCTTTGGGGTGGAGTGGGGGGGTAGCTCAGAGACCAGGGGTGGCAGCAGTGGCTGCCCAGAGGACTTTCAAGGAGAGGAGGCTGAGGGAACACTCCACAAGGAAAGGTGTTCGAAAAAGGTTGAGAGGCTGCCGGCTCTCCAGGCCGGGGGGGGGGGCACATAACTGGGCTCCTGAGCCCCATAGGGGTGGCACAGAAAGAGTGTAGTTGGTCAACAACACTTAAGTCCTCAAGGGACTCAAAAAGGTTGAAAACATTTGCGTTAATATGTTAAGAAGAATGGGAAATGAAGAATATCCCCAAACAGATGAATGGGGGACCAAGAGGCAGCAGGCAGGCTGGGATGCATGAGTGCTTGAGCAGCACATCACAGTGGAAGGCAGCTGTAGCTGGATAAGAGCCAGAGCTTGAGTGGTTTTAAAGCAACTCAGAGACTATAGATTCCAGGTTCAGCAACCAAGAAGTGCTATTGCGGCTGCAGTGGCTCAGGCAGCCGTTAATGACATGTAAAACTCTGCACTCCAGAAGGAAAGTCTGATGGGAAGCATGCATACATACAAGCTGAAGGCTTGTGCACACACACACACACACACACACACACACCAAAACTGATGCAGAGGGTTTCTTGTGCTATGTGTTGCAAATGCTAAAATTCTGCATCAAGAAAAGTTGAGTTCTGCAATCTGTACAAATTATGCAAACAAAATTATGCAAATCAATTATGAGTTTATACATCATGGGAAGGGGCAAAAAGTTGCAAAGAAGCCTCGTCCACAGTCACTAGAGATCATACTTGGCAGCTCCTCTTTCTTTTGAGATTGTGAAAGCATTTTTTAAAATTACACATCTTCCACCTCTTTCTCCAAGGAACTCAAGGTAGTGAAAATGGGTCTCCTCTTCCTCATTTAATCCCCACAACAACCCAGTGGGGTAGGTTAGGCTGAGAAGTGACTGGTTAGGTCACTGGTGGGGTAGGTTAGGCTCAAGGAAGTGAGCTCTGTGACCAAGTCTCCTAGCTCCTACCCTGTTTCTCCAAAAATAAGACGTAGCCATAAAATAGGCCATAGCAGGATTTTTAAGTATTCAAGGAATATAAGCCATACGCTGAAAATAAGACATAGTGATAGGCGCAGCAGCAATGCCGGCCGCGGCAGGAGGAGGAAAATAAGCCATAGTGTGGTTTTTTGAGGAAAAATAAATATAAGACGGTGTCTTATTTTCGGAGAAACAGGGTAGTCTGACACTCTACCACTGCACCACATTGGCTCACATTTGGCACAGTTTCAATCATATATTTGCAACCAATAGGACTAGTTTCAGCTAAAGCTAAGATTCTTTTGGAAGTTGAATTCTGTGCTCAGTCCCTCATTCTGCATTTTCTCCTAAGATCTCAAAGAATTATGATACAGTACTGTATAGGTACAGGTCTAGGGATACTGCATAAAGCCACTATTCTGATAATCCATCCTCAGTGGATTTTTAATTTTTTTTATTAAATACTAGCTGGCCATGCCACGCGTTGCTGTGGCTTTTTCTGTTAAATGGACCTTTTTCTGTTAAATGGACCTTCAGAGTCTCCCTTCAGAGTCCCATCACCTTCAGAGTCCCCCTTCATTTTGTACACAATCATTCCTCCCAATATGTGTGTTCTGTTAAATTTTGCCCTGTCCCAATCCTGACTCCCCTACCCACGTGTGTTATGTGAAATCCCCCCACCCCACCCCGACACATTTATCCTACCCAAAGGCATGGCCCTGTAAAAGGCCCATATTCAGGTGATTCTTGCCTGTGGCGTAGTCAGCTATCCTGGCTAGGCTATTCTGCGGCCTAGTCAGCCGGCTGCGCAATGCTGGGCCTTGTTTTGAGTTGGTTGCCGTGGAATTTTGTGATGTCACCGATTGTCTGCAGCCAATGGAGACGCAGATTCTCCATTCTATTTCCCAGCATGCAGTTTTATATGATCTGTGTGTCCTGAAACACGGGGTTTGGGGTTTTTTACGTGGCCCAGGTGTGCCATCCGTCTTAGCAAACTTGCCTATATCCTTCGAACATTCGCATGTGATGTGTCAGAATGTCACCTCAATCGGTCAAGCGGTTTTGTTGAACATTAGAGAGGAAGGAACATACCCACTTTACATTTATAGATAGATAGATAGATAGATAGATAGATAGATAGATAGATAGATATAGATAATTTCACAAAATTACAAACAATATTCTATATTCAGATGTGAGATTCAAAACACTAACAAAGAAAACAATATATAAGGGCAAGAAAAAAGAGAGAAAGATGCAGGCCAAATTGACCTGAGAGGCACTGTTCAATGGGGAAGTTTTCCTGCAAAAGCCCCTTTGAAATGAATGGAAGCTGCCCAAGGGCACAGAAGTCCCCCCCCCCCCCATGGATAACTTTGATAAATGCTCAGACACAAAATACACAGCAGGGGCTTTTAGACCAGTCACTATCTCCTAGCTTCAACTTCTCTGGAATTCCTATGGCAATAAAGACTGGATTACAGTGGTACCTCTGGTTAAAAACTTAATTCGTTCTGGAGGTCCGTTCTTAACTTGAAACTGTTCTTAACCTGAAGCACCACTTTAGCTAATGGGGCATCCTGCTGCTGCCGTGCCGCCGGAGCACAATTTCTGTTCTCATCCTGAAGCAAGGTTCTTAACCCGAGGTACTATTTTGGGGTTAGTGGAGTCTGTAACCTGAAGCGTTTGTAACCTAAAGCGTTTGTAACCCGAGGTACCACTGTATTGCTATATGATATTGCAATATGATGCAATATGACAAGCTGGTGCAAACGCTGCAGCTTGTGCACAACTTGGTGGTGAGGCTGCTGAGTGGAGTGAGCTACTGCAAGCATGTTGTTATACCTTTGCTAAAGGAGCTGCAGTGGCTGGCAGTCTGCTGCCAAGTCAGGTTCAATGTGATGTTACTAACTTATAAGGCCCTACCGTATGTAGCTTTAACCAGGTTGCTTGAGAGTTGGCATTATCTCAGTAGAACCTTGCAACCCACAGAGAAGTTTCTCCCAAAAGTTCCAAAGAGTTAAGATACCCACACTGGATTAACTCAGAGCGGGGCCTTTAGTGTGGTTGCCCCTGTTCTGTAGAATAGCCTTCTTGTCAAGATACGACAGGCAGTACTATCTCCATGTTCCAGAAACCATTGAAGACATATTTGTTCCAACAGGCTTTCCCAGCTGGATAAATGCGTACTTGCCATGGAATTTGTTTTGCTTTGTATTGCTTTTGTTTTGTTTTAAACATCTTGGCTGTCTTTTTAACTGTTTTTTGCTGTTTTTACTGTACATTGCCTTGAGATGGTTGGTGGTTAACAAATTATTGATAATAATAACAACAAACAAGTTGGGATCTGGTTATCAAAAGGACCACCTTCTTCCATACGGACTAAGATCAGGCCTTCCTGCCAGTGTTAGAAATTCAGATATATAAGCGAAGCACCAAATGCTTCTTAAACCAAGGTTACAGTCACCAAAACGGTATGTCTAGTTGCCATTTTTGGGTAGGACGACTCTAACATCTTATTTTTCTAATGATGGACTGATTGCGAGTGATTCTCAGTTAAACATCCAGCTAGTTCAAATGATAACCTTGAGCTAGGTTAAGAAATTTGAGAGCTTGAAGAAGAAAAGTCACTTAATCCAGGGACAGTCCACATAGAAATTGGCCTGTTTCTACCTCTTTTTCTTAATGGTGATTGTGCCTATTCAGCTGCACATAAAAAGCATTTTGGTTACTGAAATTCATTACAATTGTGCAGATAAAATAGAACTGATAGAATTCTACAGGATGTGGTATTAGTGTGTGAAAAACAGTCAAGATCTAATGATCCCCAAGCATGCACCTCCAGATGGTGGAGATGTGAGGCATCATCCTGGCTCCCAGGCATCAACACTTGGTCGCAAGTGGTTGATAGATGCAAAATGTGCCTGGCTAATTTTGAACACTGCTTCCTGCTTCCTTTTTTACCTGCTCATGTACAGTACATCTTTTGGAGCATAGGAGCGAACTCCTAGGGGCCGAGGTCCCATTGCCCACCCCCAATAAAATATTTGAGGGGGCTGCCCCCCCCAGCTGATGGGCATTGCCATTCAAATAGTGTATGTGTGGCGTGTCATGTGATCAATTATGTGGGGTGGGGATTACCTGCCCCCCAATATTTTATTCAAGTTGGCACCCCTGTTTTGGAGGGTCTTTTCTGTTTTGGCACCCAGCTTCTGAATTACCATCCTTAGTTTTGACACTTGTTAAAGACCTGTTTGTTTATTCAACCAAGCATTTGCTAATTTTTAGTACCTAGCTTTAAGTGAGATGTTTTCTACTGTAGATTGTTTCATTTATTATTTTAATTTATTGGTGTGCAATTGTATACTATACACCACTCTGGAATTTTATAATGAAGGGTGGTATATAATGTTTTTTAAAAATACAATATTGTCTTTAGAAATGAAGAAATAATCACAGTCCTGTTGTACACAGAAAAGAGTGGTAAAAGTTTAGCTCTTTCCCATCATCCAAGGCATTCTGATGCAGGGAGTGGAAATTCCAGTTCACATTTGTGATCAACTCAGAGAACCAGAGGTTGCAAATTATTTTGGATTCACAAACAAGAATCACAAGGATGCAATCTTGTGTATAAGGAATGTGTGATCACACAACTTGGAGGGTGGTAGTTGCCCTGGGTTAATTCATGCAGACCACAAAGGTACAATCTTATGAATGCACCCAGGTAGTAATCTGAAAATGCTAAGAGTGGCTCAAATGTTGGTACACTTCCTCACCGGATGACAGCTAGTTCAACATAAATTTTTTAAAAAAGTTGGAACCAAGTTGTCACTATATTCGCAAAACTAGAGAAAAATATGAGAAGCACAAAAGCGGGAATTGGCTGAGAACAGAACAGACATGACATATTGCATCAGAAGGTCTGGTTTGGTTATGGATGGCTCAACACCACAAGGAACTCACGTGGTTACCTTGAGAGGCAATGTTTGTGTGATTAGGGGGACATTGATGCCCTGTCCTCATTTGCACATCACGGTAATTAAATTTAACTATAGTTTAAAGGTGAACAGGGAAAGAATTGCAGCCACTTCGCTCCTTCCCTGCTCAGCCATGATTTGCCTTAAATCTGAGGTTTGTTTTCCCCAAGTAAACAATAAGCAGTAAGTCAAAAACAAAATGTGCTTATACTGTAGCTTGTGGGTTGTTGTTTGCAGAAAGACAAACCATGATTCTTGTTTCTGAGAGTAGGGGGGCATACTAAAATGCCTGCGATTTCAGCAGTGTGTACCAGCACACTGCACTTTCACTTTGTACCACAATGAAGGTTAACTGTGGTTTAAAGTGACATGCAAATAAAGCCACTGGATTACTACTGGTGCTTCACTAGGGCAATGACCATTTTGAAGCTAAGCCGCTCGTTTGTCTTGTCCAAGGCATGGGGAATACTACACCAGCCTACAGTATGATACCCTCAGTCTTAAGGAAGTTGTAGGGCTGGGAAGAGAACACACAATTCTAAAGTCTGTTCTATCAAAAGTAGAAGAAAAAAGGGAAGAGTGTGTCAGACACAGAAATGCGGAAAGGGAGAGGTGATAACATAAAGGTTTCCTAGGTTTTCATAAATCCCAGCCACCCTTCAGAGGTGAGCCTGACTACAGAGCTATGTTCCACCAAGCTGAACACTCGAAAAGCCCATCTTTCCCACCCCTTAGACATCAAGTCAGATGTCCCCCTTCACATTTTAAAAACAGTGAATTATTATTATTATTATTATTATTATTATTATTATTATTATTATTATACCCTGTCCATCTGGCTGAGTCTCCCCAGCCACTCTGGGCAGCTTCCAACAGAACATTAAAATACAATAATCTATTAAACATTAAAAGCTTCCCTAAACAGGGCTGCCTTCAGATGTCTTTTAAAATTAGGATAACTGCTTATTTCCTTGACATCTGATGGAAGGGCATTCCACAGGGCGGGTGCTGCTACCGAGAAGGCCCTCTGTCTATGCACGCTTCTTCATTGATATGCCCCTCCTCTGAACTTGACCAAGAGGGCCTCCAGCTCCATTTCTATCTCACTGGCAGGAGTGACTTGCCTCTTCCATACGAACAGGGACACTAGAAGGGAGATAACATTTTTGCAACCTTTGCATTCTAATTTCCATTTTCACATTCAATCAGGTTCCTTTTTAAAATCTGACTGTAGGTTTAAAAATAACTCTCTTCCACTTTCCATTTGCCCCTGATTACTTCTGGACTGACCTACTCACATTTAATCGGAAAGGATTCCTTGACCTTAAAAGCATCCCAAGATGCAGCCATCCAGGATAGGAAGTTGGGAAAAATACTTTTCCAAATTGTTTATAATCCTATTAACCTTTACATGAAAACCAATAAAAATTATTTGGATTTGAAAAAATAATCCTATTAAGCTTATAGCATCTGTAGCTTTTGTTTAGGTTTTTTTTTTTACAGTTAAACCCTTAGCTTATTGTTCCTCTCTCCACATTTCCCCTTCCCACCGGAAAAATTGCTTTCCCACCCAACTTTCAGCAGACTTTTAGAGGTCTAAACTTTGGAAACAAAAAACACCATTGAAGTAGGGCAAGCATGGAGTGTTCTTTCATTCCACCTGTGATTGTTTCTCAGTCCCTTTGGTCAAATCATTCTACACACTGAGCACCTAATTGATATAAATCAGGGACAGAATTCTCACCTCCCATCAGCCTCAACTAGCAGAGCCAGTGGTCAAGGATGATGGGAAGTGCAATCCAAAAACATTTATAAATCAATTCAATGGGCTCCAAACCTTATAAATCTCCAAATCTCCTTATAAATCTCTTTATAAGGTTCTCCAAACCTTATAAATCAATTAAACACACAAATCCCTTTTCTTTCCAAATGAGAAGGGAGGGTTGGAGAATTGACTTGTGTTGATCAACATTGCTATGCTATATTCTTAGAGGAGGGATTTTAAGTCATTGCAACAAATTATTTCAAAAACACACTCTTTTTGAACAATATATTTTTAAATCCATCCAAGACTGGGACTTTGAACCTTGCCCTATACCCCGCTTAATCCAAAATGGCATCTATCAGAATTAAAATATGTCTAATCATTTTCAGCCTTTCCTGATATGTTGGGCGCCCTGGACCCTACAATGAGGAACTGAGCAATCCAGACAGCTCTCTCTCTCTCTCTCTCTTTCTCTCCCTGACACATATGCAAAAGCCAGCTTGAGGAAGGGGTTATCATCACAGTCCCTCCAAGTGCCCATATTTTCCGGGGACAGTCCCGGATTTACAGAAGCTATCCCAGATTTGATCCTGGAATGTCTTGCTTTTCCTTAGGATGTCCCTATTTTCATCACAGAAATGTTGGAGGGCATAGAGTTATGTGACCCCCAAGCCAAGGAGATAAGTATTATTATTATTATTATTATTATTATTATTATTATTATTATTATTATTATTATTATTTAGAGCATTCATATTTTTCCTGGAGAAATGTTGGAGGGTATGTCATCACTCCTTCAGTAATGATTGGAACCAACACAATTTCTCTGCATACTGTAGGAGTATAAGCATCTCAAGAGCAAAGGGGGGGCCAAAGGAACTCTCATTCCTGCCTTGGAAAAAATGGTGCTTGAAAGAGTAATGTTACCATTGCTAGGAATGGCCAGCTCTGAAAGACAATGACGTGGTGGTTGGCGCTGTGCACATTCAGTCCTCAGCCCCTGCTCCAAGTTAGACATGAGGCATCCTGCTTAGAGCAGAGATTCAGCCAGTCTGTTGAACTCAAGAGCCAGCATCTGCCCTGTGTCTGGAACACCAGACGCAAATGCCAGAGCCCTGCTAGATGTTGATTTCTGCATTAACCCACGTGTGTCCCTGCAGGCCTGATCCTGATCTGAACCTTGTACATACAGCACGGACACTCCTTGCCACCTACCCTTGTGTCCCTGTCCACAAGCAGCCAAGGATGCCTTGCTCGGGAGCCAAATGCCATGAAGGCACTTCCTGCTCTGTGGAAGTTGAGAAAGACTGTGGGAGTGTTAGGGTGGAGCAGATGGATTCCTTGTAATGGATGAGGTCATCCTAGCAGGAGAGAGTTCCTCCAGGTTCCTAAATAGCACTCGTGGGTGGAGAAGAACAGCTATTTCTTCCTGGTCTAATTTCCAGTGATAAATATCCTGGCACCCATCTTTTAATTTATCTGCCTTGGGGACATCTTGCAGCACATGGCAGGACAGCAATCTTGGCCTGATCTGAACAGCTGCAATTGCTTTATCAGAAACAGACCCCCCCACCCCACCCCCAAGCCTCTCCAGCACATCCGAAGCCTGAGGAATGCGGTTGCGCTGGCCACAGATACCAACAGATGGTTTTTGTTGTTTGGCGGAGATTTGGCCAGAGGCTTTGGGAAAAGCAATGAGGCAGGAGGAGGGGGTGGGGTGAAAGGAGGGGAGGGGAGGGGATCTCTCCTAAGGCAATAGCCCACAAGCTGGGGGGGGGAGGCAAGAGAGAGAAAGAGCGTGCTGCACTTCCCGATAGGCTGATATTAGAAGATGGTGGTAAAGTGAATGGAAAAGTCCTTGGTCTGTGTATGCAATAGCAAACAGAGCAAGAGGAGCCCTAATAGATTAGAATAGATAGAATGAGAAAGGTGGAAGCTGATTTGAAGGGCAGTCTGAGGAGCGTCTAAAACAAACAGCTCTGGCTGGGATCAGATCCTCATGGCCATTCTCTGTCTCAGAACTTTCAGAGTATGGAATTTTTAAGGATTGCTGCTGCTCAGTCTGAGGCTGATATAAGTTGCAATTAACATCTGGAGGGCATGTGTTATGTATAGAAACCAAAATGCATTTTTAAAATGGGTTTTCCTGCCTAACTCCTGATTTGGATAAATTTATCACTGGGCCTTTAAAATTGCCCAAGAAGCACCTGACAGTCCCCAAAGAGGCAATATATGTAATTAATATGTGCACTTCACTCAAAGTGTTTCCCTGGGTCAGTGATGAGTAGAGTACTCAATGTTCTGTGGCAGTAAAAACTAGAAACTCAGTGTTGCTGAGAAGTACTGAGACAAAATGAAGAGTTTTTTCTTATAACACTGTTATTTGCCACAGTGCCATTATATGAATCAAAACTAGAGTTCTGATGGCTCCACCTCCATGAGGATAATCAGGAGCTGGAAAGGGTGTTGTGGCCAGCGGTGGGGGACAGACGGACCATAAGTCAGTGACAAGTGTATGCATCCCAGCAGTTGGCTCCAGGTTCCATCCTTGGTGTCTTCAGTTAAAAAGGATCTGATAGCAGGTGATGTCAGTGTCCTCTGTGGGACACTTCCTGTCCGTCAGAACAGACAATGTGGGGCTACATGGACAAATAATCAGAGCTGGTTTGTATGTACCAAAAGAAAAAGCAACTAACAGTACAATCTATGCATTGCTACTCAAAAGCAAATCCCAAGTAAGTGTGTATAGGATTGCAGCCCAAAATGACGAGGAGGCTGGCTTTTTAGTTTAGAAATAAAAGATAACCAAGTTAGGAAAAAGATCATTGCAGAGAATGTGGACACAGAAACATTTTTGCCCTCTCTTGTAACCATGTTGAAAGGGCAGAGGATTCAGGGTTGATGGAAAGAGTGCTATCTTCATACAATGCAATTCAACATAACATTGAATTTAGTGGCTCTAAAAGGGGATTAGACAAATTTGTGGTCTATCTGTGACTATTAGCCACGGTGGCTACATGGAAACATGTTCAGAAGCATTGTACCTCTGAATATCAGGTACTGGGAGACATAAAATGAGACAAGTTTGTTGCTTGAGGCTTCCTGGATGCTGGACTCTGTAGATTCTTGTTCTAATTCAGCGGGGATTTTCCTATACCATTTATTAATTAAATTGTCTATACCACTTGATTGGGTAAAAATAAAAAAGTGGTGAACTGCAACATCTTCTGTATATTGAAATTATCCAGCAAATACACTGGATACACACATAGATACAGTTGAAGAATTGTAGTGATTCCTCTTTACACTTGAATGTATGCTATGCAGCCTCTTCATCAATCTATTGGTCATCAACCCAATAGCCCTCATCGTAATCCCACTACCAATTCCCTACCCTCACTGTCATGAAACAGACAAGCAACTGGGCATCTTTACAGTGCATTATCATCATCATCATCATCATCATCATCATCATCATCATCCAACCCTAAAACTTCAACTCAGTGCATTTCCATTCAAGAGACCAATCTGCATGAGGAAAAGCATGCCGTTTCCAAGATGCAGCAGCCTTGGGGGTTGGACATGGCACTAGTTCCCATCCACACAAGTGCAGTACAGTGGTAGCTCGAGTTAAGTACCTAATCCGTTCCAGGGTGCCGTTCGCACCCCCGAAAAGTACTTAACCCAAGCAGTGCTTTAGCGCTTGCGTGAAGCACCGATAGAGTGCTTCTGCGCACGCGCAAAGTGCGCAGAATGCTTCTGCGCATGCATGCATGCACGGCGGAACCCGGAAGTAAACACTTCTGGGTCCGCTGAGTACGCAACCCAAAAGTACGCAACCCGCAGCGTACTCAACCCGAGGTATGACTGTACTGTGACTCAAAGCAAAAGAAGGGAATCATATGATCTATGGTTCTACCAAGGCCAGTATAATTTACTTTAACAAACAACTGCTCTCCACAATGCCCTGGGCAGAGGTTCTTTCACAGCCATGCTAGAGATGCAAACACCTACAAAAATCTCCGAAGAAAAAGATGTGCCTTCCTCTCTCATCTTCCTCAGTGCCTCATATTTCTACCAACTTTAGGAGATACTTCTAACTGCATTCTGGACGTGGGACCATCTGCATGTGCTCGACCACTGAGCCTTGCCCCCCCCCCCTCAAGAGGACACAGAAAACTGTCAGTCCTAATAACAGACTGCAGAGGAACAACTGAGATCTGGGGGCCAGAGGCAACCACAGGAAACAGAGGAAAAGTGACTCCAGGGAGGACAACACAAACTCAAGATCAAGGAGTCAAATTGACAGGTCATTCTGACAAGACATTTGTACCCAGGTGTGTAGAACAGGGGTGGCCAACTCCCAAGAGACTGTGATCTACTCACAGAGTTAGTGCTCTACCGCCTTTTGCGTCCAGTGATCTACCTGTTGGGCATGCCTGGTGTATAGCATCTGTCCCTCATATCTATTTCTTTGTCAGAATAAAAGCAGGCTGGGAGGTGGCTGTTTTGAACATTAACAAAATGGCCAGAGGGGAAATAGAGGGCAGCAAGCCCCTTCCATGCTGCTGATAGGAAGAACTTTCTGACAGCAAGAGCTGTTAAGACAGTGGAATGGACTCCCTTGGGATGTGGTGGTTCATTGGAGGTTTTCAAGCAGAGGTTGGGCGGCCATCTGCCAGGGATGCTTTAGTTGAGATTCCTGCATTGCAGGGGGTTGGACTACAGGTAGATGACTCTCAGGGTCGTTTCCAACTCTACAATTCTATGACTATGAACTCTGCCTCTGGAGCCAACAGTCTGAAAACTCTTGCACCACCCAGACATCCAATTCCTGCCTTCCAGCTATTCCCAGCCCCACGGTGCCACTCAAAGCATGCCACTTCACTATGCTGTGTGGCATAGTGGCCCTTCTAGCCTTGCAGTTTTAATAAGCCTGGGAGCAAAGGATAGATTTAAGATCCAATGCTTGAAGGGATGAGGCCTCTTTGAAAACTACAGGCTGGCTTGTTGTGCCAGAAGAAATAATTATTATATTAAGAGAAGCTTTGTGACCTCTTTGTGGTGCCCAAACATTACATTTGTGGTTAGGTTTCCAGGTCAAATCCTATGCAATCCTGAGAATTTCTGATTATAACCATGCAGCTGATTAAAACCTGTAAATCTGAAAATTCACCACAAATCTGTGAATAGTGTGGGCTGAGAAGCTGAGTGTGCAAGGCAGGTCAGTCCTGTGGCTTGTGTGCTAGCTTTCCATCTGAAAGTTTACTCATCAGAGTCCATCACAAGCCCCTGAATGTTTGGGAATGCACAATCCCTCTTTACATTTTATGCTGCTATTATGCGTTTGAGAGAGCACACACCAGGAAGTACCTAGTCCAAATCTCACATCAACCATTAACCTTCTAGATTGCCTAGCTAGGGCAAGGCAGTCTCTTGGCGCTCTTCCCCACTTGCAACAGAGGGATATTATTAATACTGGCCTCTTTTACAAGGTTGTTAGAAAGATTACCAAGATAACAGGAAGCATAGTGAACACTCAAAATATAGTTACAGGTAGGTAACCGTGTTGGTCTGCTGTAGTCGAAACAAAATAAAAAAATTCTTTCCAGTAGCACCTTAGAGACTAACTACTGTAAGTTTGTCATTGGTATGAGCTTTCGTGTGCATGCACACTTCTTCAGATAGGTATCTGGAAAGATTTTTTAAAATTTTGTTTCAACTCAAAATATACTCTGCATCCATCTTGTGTAAACGCTGCTAGGAGGCCCCACAAGCACCATTTCAGCCTGGGCTTTCTACCGGTAGGCATAAATACGGAAAACTGTATTAATGTGAGGATTGTACAGCTCATCACAAGAACAGTCCATAACTGGGTTCAGTCTCCTTTCTTTTCATAGGTAAGGGAAGAAGATAACAATTCTCTCCCACCAACTCCTCAAATTTGTCTGTGGAGAGGCTATATTAACCATTAATGTCTTAAGAATATGCTGACACTACAAAGTCCATGTAAAGATTTTTGTGAAGATTGTATTGCATAACTAGACTTGTTCCAAGTTATTGTTGTAACAGTTTTATTAATTTCAAAAACAACAATTTCTTGGGGGGGGGGTAACATAATCGCTTCTGACAGATCAGTGTGCTTTGAGCAACAAACACCCTTCATTAGGTGACCTGTGTGTGTTAAAGATAAGCTTTGACTAAGCAGAAGAGTCTTGCTTTTTAAAATCAAAAGCTATTCTGAGCTGCCTTCAGAAGATACAGTCCCACAAATCTTCTCGACCCACATGCCCTGAACAGACATGGATTATTATTATTTTATTATTCAGAGCTTATGTTTTCTTAACACAGAGTTCCCCTCATGAAGGGCTGCCTGTCTGCGGCCTAAAATGTGTCAAGGCTGCTAGAGCTTGTTTGTTTGCTTTGAAGAAACTATTTTTTTCTGTACCTGCTTACAGACTTTCCTCTTTTTGTGCTCATTCCTGGACAGGACTGCAAGAGACCTTCTGTATACAAGAGAAGAGGGGGACCTTCCTATCCACATTCTCCTATATAAGAAAAAGGCGGACATTCACTTCCTTGGAGAAAAGCAGAGCACGAGGGCAATAGCTGATGATGCCACAACACTGGAAGTGGACTGACCTGCAAGGGGGGGGGGCGCAATGCGCCTCTGGGTGCTGTGCAGGCAGAGGTGCTCTTCCCCTCCACCCACCCGCCTCCTTGCAATGTAAAAGTCTCCCATGTCCACCGGCGGAGTGACAGGCATTTTGCTTTCAATATACTGTACACAATGACATGAAGCATGAGCCTAAATAGCAAATATTGTACGGTATTAGGCCTTCAATCCAAAGACTGGGAGCCCCTTCCCCTTCGCTAGGGGCATTCCTAAGGGGTGGCCAAGGAGGACTCCAGCCTCCAGTCTCCCTTTCAAAACTAAAATAATAGCGTCCATTACTTCTTTCAGCGGAGCCAAGGGCAGAGCCAATGAGAGCCTCTCCACCTGGCCATTGTCACTCGCAGGGCAGGGGCCCAATCCACCCCGCCCCGCTCCCAGAGAGCCGGGCAGCCAGGCCAGCGTCAACTTTCCTCCTTCGGAGTAGCAGCCTCCCCGCCCAGCTCCACGGGCTTCTCCCCAAGGGCGCAGCTCCGCCGAAGAGCCGCAGGGCGAGTCCAGCATTGACCCGGGTCGGGGGGGGGGGGGTAGCAGCGCGGCAGGAAGGCGCAAGGCAGCAGCTGCCCGGAGAGAAGGCGGCCTGGCGAGCGAGGAAGGAGGAACGCGGAGCAGACGGCGCGGGCCGGCGGGGCTCGCCGAGAGACGGAAGACGGCGGCGGCGGCAGGAGGGAGGAGAGCTGCCCGCGGCGCCCGCCCGCCCGCCCGCCCGGAGGAGAAGGCTCGGCCAAGGGAGGGATGCGCCGCCGGGAGGGAGGAGGGGCAGAAGGGGGCCGAGGAGGCGCTGGGTTCGAGGTCCCGCCGGAGCTCCGGCCAGAGCAGCGCACTCCGCCAAGGAGGCCGGCGGGCGCCCAGGGTCAGCAGGGCTCGGCACTCACCTCCAGGCTCCCGAGGCGGCGGCGGCGGCGCGGGCTCCTCTCGGCCGGCTGGGCTCGCCGGGTCGCGCAGCGGGGCTGGCCAGCTGCCTCCATCGCGTCCGCCCGCCCAGGCGTCAGGGCGAGCCAGCGGCGCGCGACAGGCGGGAGGAAGGCGCGCAGACAGAGGGGCCGCGCTCTCTCCAGCAGGGGGAGCTCCGCGCGCCCCCGCCCGCCCCGCCCCCGCCCTGCGAGCGGCGCCCGGCTGCGCGGTCCCTCCTTCCCGCCGCGGGGAAGAGAGAGCTACCGTTGCCTCTTCGTGGCGTGTAATAGAGAGGATGCTGTTTTGAAAGGTGCACAGCGGTGCCAGATGTTTACAGGCCTGGGAGCCAACTGCAGGCGGCCGGGGGGCTTTGCCATTCCAAGGGGCTGTGCTCTGCGTCCTGTGATCGGCCCCCACAGTATTTCATTCAAGTTGGCCCCTCTGCTTACAGGGCTTCGCAGGCATCGTGTCCGCTGCAACAAACTTGTGAGTTAGAACTGTGTTTGCCCACATATCTGGACACCAAAAAAGAGAGAGCGCCTTGGCAAAGGCTCTGGTCAGACCTCACCTGGAGTACTGTGTCCAGTTCTGGGCACCACAGTTCAAGGAGGATACTGACAAGCTGGAACGTGTCCAGAAGAGGGCAACCAAAATGGTCAAAGGCCTGGAAACGATGCCTTATGAGGAACGGCTGAGGGAGCTGGGTATGTTTAGCCTGGAGAAGAGAAGGTTAAGTAAGGGGTGATATGATAGCCATGTTTGAATATATAAAAGGATGTCATATAGAGGAGGGAGGAAGGTTGTTTTCTGCTGCTCCAGAGAAGCAGACATGGAGCAATGGATTCAAGCTCCAAGAAAGAAGATTCCACCTAAACATTAGGAAGAACTTCCTGACAGTAAGAGCTGTTCAGCAGTGGAATTTGCTACCAAGGAGTGTGGTGGAGTCTCCTCCTTTGGAGGTCTTTAAGCGGAGGCTTGACAGGCATATGTCAAGAATGCTTTGATGGTGTTGCCTGCTTGGCAGGGGGTTGGACTGGAAAAGCCGCCTCCTGGCAAGCCATGGTCACAGCACAGGAGCAGAGGCAGGTTGATAAGCTGGTAACCTATTTACAAGGCAAGTTTCTGCTTGAGTGCATTGTGTGCTGCCCTGGGGGGGGGGGCAGTGCCACTTCTGCAGATGGAGGTGGCCATGTGGGCATTTGGGCCGGGGTTTTGTGGGTGAGGTGTTCTCACAAGTTTTGCATGAGCAGGAATCCAGTTTTTCAGAAGTGATTGAGAAGATGCTCCTTGTTGCAGCTACACTTTACAGTACATAAAAGAATTAAATTAGGGTGGCATAGCTGCCAAGTTTTCACTTTTCTCGCGAGGAAGCCTATTCAGCATAAGGGAAAATCCCTGTGAAAAAGGGATCACTTGGCAGCTATGTAGGGTGGTCCAATGGAAAGGAGGACAGGACTCTTGCCCCTTTAATAGCTCTGTAGCCTCCTCTTCACCCATGTTAAAGGTACAGAAGTCCTATCCTCTTTCCATCTGGTCAAAATTAAATGGGTCTCACTATTGGGAATGCAAATCTATTCTTAAGTTAATATATAATAATAAAATACACATTGTGCAAATGAAACAAAGCATGTTTTCTATCTTACTCATAATCCTGTACTCAAAACAAACATGAAAAGTCAGTTGATCATTATGGTGTCGGAAGCCTGCACTCAATAGAAGGAATGATGTGCTTGCCACAATATATTGAGGTTCGATAAAGGAGAGTTATTCCAGAGCTGGGAAAAGAGGTATCCTGACAGTACAGTAATGGGATATTGCAGTAGGACCTAGCCCCCTGTCACACATCGAAAGCAGTGAAGAAATTCATAACAGAGCAGCAAATACAGGTACTTGATTGGCCACGGAACTCCCCGGACGTAAATCTCATGCAAAAGTCATCTCTGTGCTGTGGACTGTACGACTATGGAGAAGCTCATTCAGGCGCTGATTCAAGTGTGGTACAGGGATCCAAAAACCAACAGTAACTGTTCGAAACTAGTAGACTCCATGCCAAACCATGTTCAAATGCTGCTTAAAAATAGCGGAGGTCATATCCGTTACTAATGTACATATATGTGAGTTTTGTACATGTATATGTGAGTTTTGTACCATAAACTACATTGTTTGTTTCAATTAATTTGCACATGAGTGTATCTTAATATACATACCATTGCAGGTGCTGTATAATATTGTTTCACACTTGCAAGAAATCTATCGTTTAGTGCAGCAGTACTCATTGTACCCAGTGACATCAGGCAGGTACTTTCACTGTACTCTTTTATGTTGCATATTTTTATTTTTTTTAGGAAAATGCACCCAGGGCATCCATTTCCGGTGTGCCAGGAATGGATGACTCCCTTGGCATCACAGGGAATTTTCATGTATGCAATAGCCACAGCAAGAATCTTAATAGCTAAAGGAAGGAAAGTTAAAGGAAGGAAAGTTCCTACTATGTTGGACTGGTAAGGCGAAAATGCTAGAATATGCTGAGTTAGCAAAAATGACAGGAAGACTTCGAGATGATACAGAACAATGATTTAATAGAGAATGGGACACTTACAGAGTATACCTAAAAGAACATTGTAAACATCTAAATTATTTGGCAGGTCTTGATTGACCCCTGCAAGACCCCTGCAAGTAGGAAACTTTACAAAACCAAGACAATTGAGACAATTTATGAGAGACAATGGAAAGTGTGCAGTCAAAAGTGTAACTTAGGAACCACGTTGAATGCCAAATCAGCCCAGAATAAAATTATCCATGATCTAATTATGGATGAGGAGGCTGATCTGGCCTGTATCACTGAAACTGGGTGGGTGAACAGGGTGGAGCAGCTGTGCCCACCTGGGTACTCAGTGCAGCATCAGGCCAGACTCTTTATGAGAGGGGGAGGTCCCTGCCTGTTTGAAGGAGGCAGTGGTAAAACCACTCCTTAAGAAACCTTCCCTGGATTCAGAAAACAACTAACTACTGGCCAGTTGCTAATCTGCCTTTCCTGAGCAAGGTTCTGGAGTGGGCAGTCGCAGACCAGATCCAGGCGCTTTTGGAAGAAACTGGTTTTCTGGATCCATTTCAAATGGGGTTTAGGCCTGGTTTTGGCACAGAAACTGCTTTGGTCACCCTGTATGATGATGTCTGTCAAGTGGGAGACCAGGGAAAATGTGTCCCTGTTAATTCTCTACCTCTCAACGGCTTTTGATATCATTGACCATGGCATCCTTCTGGAGCGGCTGTCTGAACTAGGGATTGGGTGGCACTGCTTTGCAGTAGTTCCAGTCCTCCTTGGATGGTCGTTCTCAGAGGGTGTTGCTTGGGGAATGCTTTTCAACCTCGTGGAGCTTTCATTGTGGGGTTCTGCAGGGCCTTCCTATCCTCTATGTCAGTGGTCTTCAACCAGTGTGCCATGGCACCCTGGGGTGCCTTGAATGATGGTCAGGGGTGCTGCGGGTAACCCTGGCCTCTGTCCCTCTTTCCCTCCCCCCCCTCTGATGTCCTTCTGCATCTCTGCCTCCCAAAGACTTGCATAGCTGTTTGTTGCAGCAGCCCTGGCTACAAGCTCCCCAGGTGAAGGGTGCCTCTGGGACTGGCCAGGGGGTTCTTCCCAGGCACTTGTGGGGCAGTGTGAGGAAGCACCTCTCTTTGGGGCAGGGGGGGCAGCTCAGAGAACAGGGGCAACAGCTGTGGCTGCCCAGAAGACTCCCAAGGAGAGGAGAGAGGAGGCTGAGGGAACACTTCACAAAGGTGTTTGAAAAAGGGTGAGAGACTGGCAGCTCTGCAGGCAAGGGTTAACATAACTGGGCTCCTGAGCCCCACAGGGGTGCCACAGATATAATGTAGTTGGAAAAGGGAGTTGTGGCCTCAAAAAGGTTGAAACCTCTGCCCTATGATGTTTAACATCTACATGAAACCCCTGGGTGGGGTTATCCGGAGGTTCAGAGTATGTTGCCAGCAGTATGCGGAGGGCACTCAGCTCTATTTCTCCTCTACATCTGCAGGTGAGGCAGTGGAAGTGCTGGACCAGTGTCTTGCCTCAGTAATGGAGCCAACAAACTGAAGCTCAATCCAGATAAGATTGAGGCCCTGTTAGTGGGTGGTTCCCTAGACCAGATGGGTGGGAAATCGCCTGCTCTTGATGGGGTCACACTTCCTCTGAAGGAGCATGTTCATAGCTTGTGGGTATTTCTGGACCCTTTGCCGTCACTTGAGGCTCAGGGCCCAGAGTGCCTTCCATCAGCTTCCTCTCATGCTCCATCCTAAATCACAGTTGCCCCCTGAGGCTCCGCACCCAGTGTTGTGTCACATTAGGACCAAACTAGACATGGTGCTAACCAGATCGTGTCAAAGTGGTATTCCTTGTTTGCTATTAATAGTCAACATGGTAGCATACAGAGAAAGAGGTTTAATCTGAAGTTCCTCCATTGCGATCATGACAAAACCTGCCATTTACAGGGGGAACATCCCACGGGACCCAGTGTAAAATTTGTGGCTAATAGCAGCTTTGGGATTTTTTGATTTGGTCATTACCACAGTAGAGAAAGATAGGGTTAACCTCTCTTTCTCCATGCACCACCAGAAGTCCAACTTTAGCATCAAGATTCATGACTACTTTGGCCCTTAGTTTGATCTCCATGGGGAAGACTTCCTATCTGCCTCATTTGTGGGTTTTCCCAGTGAGACCTGCAGGACCAAGCTAACCTTATTGCCAGTGCTGGAGCCACAAGTGTCTGGGGTGTGCATATGTCAGCTTTCACAAAAAAGTGACTTGTCCTGCTAGTTTATTCAGTTGTACACCCACTCAGAAAACAGATAGATCTGAGACTGACAGCTGCATGCACTGAGAGAGAATTTTCCTGGGCCACTTTAGGAAGGAAGTGATGATGTTCCAGATAATTATACCATGTAGAGACATTTCCTGTGCCTATAGCAGTATTGGGCTGACCTCATTCAACTATCAAAACCACAGATTTAGTTCTGTTAACAAATCTTAGCATTTTGCTGTAAGCTCAATTGACTTTTGTTGTCCATGGAACAGCAAAAGTCTTTGTCACTGGAACAGGATAATACTGTACTGCAGTTTTCTAAAACCAAAAAGAAAGGGAGGGGAGACCAATTGCTGAATTTTGCAAAGTTTGTTGTTGTTTCTAGT
This sequence comes from Zootoca vivipara, assembly GCF_963506605.1. Lineage (NCBI taxonomy): Eukaryota > Metazoa > Chordata > Lepidosauria > Squamata > Lacertidae > Zootoca > Zootoca vivipara. The sequence continues at coordinate 42,609,286 of NC_083291.1, forward strand.
GATCTCACTGTTTCAAATAAGACAGGTAAAGATACAACCAAGTTTTCCTCAGTGTAGATCCATTGAAATTAATTAACATCTGTTAGGTCCATTAGTTTCAGTGGGTCTGCTCTGAGTAAACTTAGTTAAATGCCACCAATATTATGCTGGCTTTAAAATAATGGCTTCAAGTAAAAAGAAAGGAGATTCCGACTAAACATCAGGAAGAACTTTCTGACAGAGCTGTTTGACAGTGGAACAGTCTCCCACAGAAAGTGATGGGCTCTCCTTCCTTGGAGGTTTTTAAGCAGAGGTTGGATGGCCATCTGTCTTGAATGCTTTAGCTGAAATTCCTGCATTGCAGGGGGGTGGACTAGATGACCCTCGGGGGCCCCTCTAGCTCTACAATTCGATGATTCTATGAAACCTGTGACATGGATTGTATGTGTGAGGCCCATGGTCAGGAAAGCAGGCATTTCAACTGAGATCTTTCCCAGTCCAACACTGTTCTCTGTGCAGCACTCAGATGAAGACATTTCTAATTAATGTATGGAATCCCGTTGCCACAAAGAGGGTTATGGCCAATGGCTTTCAGAAGGATAAAATAAATTTGTGGAGGGGTGGTCAGTCAATGGTTATTATCCATAAACACTAAAGTTCAGAAGAGAGTTTTGCCACTGAACACCAGCTGCTGAGAAATAACAGTGGGAGAAGGCTATTGCCCTCATGTCTTGCTTGTGGGCTGGAAATGCCAGTTGCTGATAATCACAAATAGGGAGTTGGTTGGCCATTATGAGAACAGAATGCTATACTGGCTGGGTTTTACATTCACCCCACAGGGCTTTTCTTAGTGTTTTTGTCCTGTCCTAGCTGGGATCCAGGTACAAACAGCCTCTTGCAGCACTATAGCTTCTGAGGACACGAGGGTTGCTCTGTCTCTGAGGAGAAGGATGCCTGTCAGTCTTCCCCAAGGGCCCCATTTCTTCCTTGGCTGCTGTTCTGGGCTACATCCGGAGGTTTCAGGTCATCCTCAGCCAGAACCTTGGAGAATGAGGAGGAGGAGGAGGAGGAGACACCTGGCAGGAGCATGACCATTCTGCAGGTTCTGCGACAGGAACATCCACACTGTGCTCTACAAACTTAACAGCTGGCAGAGGTGCTTCTGAATCCACCTGGAACTGTGATAGGGACCTACAGGGTAAACATTTCCTGCTGATATTTTTCCAGTTAAAAATCTGCCACCACACTGCTATTTGCCTGGCATGTAGCGATGATAAAACCTGCAAGCACCGGGACTGGCTCTCTTGCTTCCCTCTCCAGGACAAAGCACCACCTTTCAGAAATCCCCCCCCCCCACACCCCGGGTGTCAATTCTGCCTTTGAAATCCCAGACATATGCCAGCCCTCCCTGATGCGCAGGCTCCCAGCTTTGCAAGAGAGCAGCTTCAGTCTCCAGCCATGGGGTAAAGACACACGAGAGACACAGAAGTCAGCAGAATAGAAGGAGGAGTTGTGTTTTGGGGTGACGGGGGAAAGGGGGGGAGATGAGTGCTTGCCTGAATGGAGGACAGAAAGGAATGTGTGAATATGAGGAAGCCGCCCCAGGGAGGAGGCGGTTTTATCACTATGAGCAAGCAGGCAGGCTGCAGGGAGGTGGGTACACCACTCAGATTCAAATCTGCCGCCTCTCCCAGAATGCCTTTTGAGGTGACTGCCACAGAGAGGGTCATGGTAGCTCCAGGACTGCCAAGCACACAGGACCACAACTCACGTCTATTATAAACTTTCCTTTTTCTGATGGTGGGTTCCAGCATCAGCTCCCCCCACTGCTCCATAGGTGCTGATGTAAATATATCGGTAATTTTATTTGCAGCTAAAGTGGTTTGTTGGCTCCCTATATTTACAACATATCGAAACAAATGGCAAGTGTCATAGGATCACAAGTGTAAAAAAAATTATATGAATGTGGACAAACTTAAATTTGCCATTCTACCTCATGCTTTGGGGCTGTGTGTGATATAGTTTGTGTGCTTATTTGTTTCCTTATTTGTTTGTGTGCTTGTGCTTGTTTTCTAGGGCTTCTGCCTCTTGGATTTGTGTGACTGTTCAGGCTTCTGTGTGTGTTTGTTTCTGGCAGTGTGCTCTCCCTGAGCACATGGTCTGAGGGGGCGGGGCTTCTGTGGAGTCAGGTGAGTCAGGTGACTAGCTGTGGGTGGAGCTAGTCAGTGCCTGGATTCTAGTGGCGCGCGCAGTTTGACCCATCTTTTAGATTTAGGGGAACTAATCTCAAACATTTATTGGGGCAGACGTAGGCTTCTCCTCTTCCTCCTCCTCCTCCTCTTCCTCCTCCTCCTCCTTCTTCCCTGACTTCAAGCTTTTCATAGAATCACAAGGGCCATCCAGTCCAACCCCCTGCCAAGTGCTCTCCCTTAACATGGAAGATGAAGAACAGACTCCATTTGAAGATCTCTCCCTCATCACAGTTGATCAGGAATATGAAGACGAGCAGCAAAGTCAGTCCTCCAGGAATATGCAGGTGACCTTGGAAGTGACAGCACATGGAAGAATCCCGACCAAGCCTATGAGGAGGCGTGTAGTGGTGATAGGGGATTCCCTACTGAGGGGTACAGAAGCAGTGATCTGTGGGCCTGACAAGACGTGCCGAGAAGTGTGTTGTCTCCCTGGGGCCAAGATCCAAGATGTAACAGAACGGCTGCAACATCTTCCAACATCTTCACTTCCCCTTCTTACAGTCCTTATTGATAATTAAGTCTTACCATTTCCAAATCTTATCTAGATATCATGAGATTACATCTTATATCCCATTTCATAACCTTATTCTTAAATAATTCTTATTCATTGTATATAGAAGAGTGAAGGAAAGATAGAGGGGGAAAGACCCACATTAAAAATAAAAAGACATAAAACATTATCATATTCTCCCATTTCTAATCCAAATGTATCAGACTTCCTCATTTCCCCTTCTTGAGTTCCTTATCAATCACCAATCATTGCAGTCTCCAAATCCAAGATTACCTTCTTTCTTCCAATTTATAACTTCTTTTTAACCATTTACCCATCATACTTCTCTTTACCTTTATTACCCAATATTCTCTAACGTTTTACCCAAAAATATTCATAATTAATTTTCAAAATCTTCTTCCCCCTTTTTTCTTCCCACCCTGAAAACTAAATCTACCCCCTTTCCTTGGAATCAATGTCTCCAGAGATTTCAGCCAGCTCCTTATTACATTCCAAGTTCAAACCGTGCTTTATCCACCTATAAAAATCATCTCAATTCCTCCTCACCCCACTCCTGTTCTGTCCCATTCTAAATTTTGCTCACCCCTTTCTCACCCCTTTTTGGAGAAGAGAAGGTTAAGGGGTGATATGATAGCCATGTTCAAATATATGAAAGGATGTCATATGGAGGAAGGAGAAGGATTGTTTTCTGTTGCTCCAGAGAAGCGGACACGGAGCAATGGATTAAAACTTCAAGAAAGAAGATTCCACCTAAACATTAGGAAGAACTTCCTGACAGTAAGAGCTGTTCGTCAGTGGAATTTGTAAAATTTTAAAATTTTATGCTGTAAACTTTTTATAGGGTATGTCATGCAATCTTAGAGGAAAGCCTTGCCTTGCCCTCTGCTGTACATTGTAATGAGCTTTCCATCCGTTCGATATATGATTTCTACTCCTGAGGGGAGTTTCCCTTTGACAAAGTGTAGGATCATGGCAATGAAAATAATGGATAGAGTTGGGGGCGATAACACCTGATCCCATTCTCCCACTTTGAGAGCCATTATCATATGCGATTGTTGCTGCCATATTATCATGGAGGAGCCGAATGATGTTCACAAATTTATCTGGGCAGCCAATTTTTAGAAGGACGGTCCATAGGGCATTACAATTTACAGTGTCGAAGGCCTTAGTCAGGTCAATAAACTTCATGGACAGGGGTTGGTTTTGCTCTGCATTTTTCATGAAGCTGTCGAGCATTGAGAATCATGTCCACTGTCCCCCTAGAGAGTCTATATCAGGGGTCAGCAAACTTTTTCAGCAGGGGGCTGGTCCACTGTCCCTCAGACCTTGTGGGGGGCCGGATTATATATTGGGGGGGGATGAACGAATTCCTATGCCCCACAAATAACCCAGAGATGCATTTTAAATACAAGGACACATTCTACTCATGTAATCAAAACAAAATAGCACCTTAGAGACCAACGAAGTTTGTCATAGGTATGAGCTTTCGTGTGCATGCACACTAAGGTGATACTGGAAGGGTTTTTTAAATTTTGTTTCTACTCATGTAAAAACATGCTGATTCCTGGACCGTCCGCGGGCCGGATATAGAAGGCGATTGGGCCGCATCCGGCCCCCGGGCCTTAGTTTGGGGACCCCTGGTCTATATTATATGTTGTGTGCTGAATCACTGCCTGGTGGCTGTTCTCTTAATCTGTGTCTTCCCTCTGTGTCCTTGACTACTGTTCTAATCTAATCCTCATACTTAGTTCCCATGTGATGCACTCCCCTCTCATTTTACTGTTTTATGACTGCTTCATATTGTCAGTGTCAAATTCTCTTTTATAAGTTGCTAAGTTGTTGTTTTGATTTTATTTTATGCATTGATTTAAAATACTTTCCGCCTGCTCATTGTCCCAAACAGCCCCAGGTCACGGGACAACAACCCCATATGCTGCTCACTGAGGAGCTCCCTGATCTCTCTCTTGACACACCATTAGATTTAAGATAACTGTGGTCCTCATCCACCCCACTGTTATTCTCCAAAACCCATAATATTAGGCTGCCTTAATTGGATAATCAGCAGCATGTCAGTGGCTACAGCAGGATAATCAGTGGCTACAGAAGGATAATAGCAGCTGCCAGGAATGGTCTGTGCCAGGTGTCTGCCAACAGACTGGAAGGCAGTTCCATTAGTCTGCAATTAATAACTTCCTTTTGTTTTAGAAGTAACATCTGGGTTGGCACAGCTAGCATTGTGGTTTTCTTCCTGTGGTCAGCAGCAAAACCAAAGCCCAGCATTATATAGCTCTCTGATTCCTGCAGGACAAAAAGGAAGTGGCTTTGGAACTGTGGGCTGACAGCCTTGAGGATATTGGCTTGCTGGGTTAAACTTTGTGCTGGGCCACACTAATAGTGTCATACCTGAAGTGTAGGTGGATTCAAATATGACCTGAGGCCTAGGTTCAGCTCAAAAGGATATATTGGAGCATCAGGAACAAGAGTGACGAACTGGGGCACTCAGCCCAGTATATAGTCACCTTAAGCCAGCCCAGGTAACACCCTCCCACCTGTGATAGGTCACCTTATGCTGCAAGTAGCGAATCACAACACTGGCCCTATGCCAGCAGGGATAGGCTGCATGCCAGCTACCAGCAAATACCATTGGAGCATTTTAGAATCCTTCCTATCTTTTGTTATGCAGCTAAAGTTTCTGAGCTCCAGAATGTGCCATTCCACCACCTCCGCTTTGGTGGGGAAACTGCCTTCCCACACACCAGGGTTCTACTTCAGAAGGGTTCCTCTGTAAGCACCGGGTCATCTTCCTTCCCAAGTTCAGGGGTGGGCAGGGCTCAGGGGGGAAATGGGACGTTCCAGGATCAAAACAGAAGCCAGGGTGGTTTCTGCAATTCCAGGAATGTCCCAGGAAAATAGGAGCACTGGAAGGTATGAGTATAGGATCATAGAGCTGGAGGGGCTTCCTGTGTCATTGCAACAGTGTGCTGGGGAATCCAGCAATTTAACTTCATTTCTATGCAACACTTGATATCTGTACATGGCAACTCTACTCATGCAAATCATACCTACTACTCAGCAAAACCACATTTTTGCCTGTATGCATACCACATCCCCTTATGTTTCACACTAACTTCTTCCCCAGGTGCATACACAATTCTCTCCCCAGGCCTGTTGTGTCTGCAGGGGCTGTGAGCTGGTTCAGTCATAACACATTCACAGAAGGTGCATCTTCCTTCCTGTCTATTGCTGAGATGTTGCTTCTGCCTCCTCCAGCTTGCAGGCCTAGATAGCTATTATCTGTCTAGTCTCCTCTTAGGCACTCTTCTTCTGGGCACCCACTTTCTTCCTGCTCCAGAACAGAGTTTCTGAATAAGTATGTAACTCTGCATAATGACTGAAAAAGTGGGCTATAAAACAGGAAGTCTGTGGTTCTAACTTTTCCTTTCTCATGAGCTTATTGAGGCTTGCCAAAATAAGAGGAAATGCATCCCCCCCCCCAAAAAAAACCCAGATGGCACAGATTTGCAATACAGTCATACCTTGGGAAGTCAAATGGAATCCATTCTGGAGCTCCTCTCCCCGTGGAAGGGACCACAAGTGTCATCTAGTCCAACCCCCTGCAAGGGGGATAAAGGACTTAGGGCATCAAGAGGCAGTTTTCTGCTCTTAGCAGCATTCTGTCCAAACTTAGGGGCCCCTCTTCTATCTGCTCACATTTTGACTCAACTTTCCATGAAGTGGTTTGCTCTGTTGGCTCCCATGACAGTTCCTAGGTTCTCCTACTTGGTATCTTAATTGGGTCCTGACAGGGTTAATAGAGGCTCTGTTTGAATCTATGGATTCCTGTGACTTAAAGTTCCTGACCTTTAAGATAATTTTCTTAGTTTCCATTATGTCACCAAGGTAGATTTCCAAGTTGGGTGCTCTTTCCTCTGATCCCAAACTTTGTTTCTTCCGTTCGGATAAGGTAGTTCTCAAAACTGACCCAGGATTTATCCCTAAATTGAATTCACAGGAAATGGTTCTGCCTTCCTTTTGTCCAAATCCTTCTTGCCCAGAAGAGCATAGTTGGCATTCATTGGGTGTGCATAAGGCCCTGAAGCTTTATTCAGATCAATGAGCTCTGTTCCACGTCAGAGGTGCTACTTGTTTCCTTTGATGGTGCTTCATAGGCCAGTAGAGTCTCCACCTCTCCATCACCAGGTGGTTATGCTTGACCATTTTTCGTGCATATCAGGCAATTGACAAATCCTCCCCATTAGGGATTATGGCTCATTCCTTGCATGGGGCAGCAGCCAGTGTGTGTAAGGGAGGTTCTCCAATAGCAGATGTCTATAGGACTGCTCCATGGGCCTCTCTCCAAACTTTCATTAAGCATTACAAAATTGATTCCTTCACTTCTTCTGATGCGGCCTTTGGTTGCAAGGTGCTGCAGAGAGTAGTTCCACAGTAATTTGGAGGTGGAGGAAGCCCTCCCGAATGCTGGGATACTGCTCTGGTATATCCCTATCAGGAATGGCACCCCCTTAAATCTGGTAAAAATGAAAAAAATTCTTACTACCGGTATGAATTTCAGTTTACAGAAGGGGGGATAATGACATTCCACCCTCCTCTATCTTCCTGTGGTTCAATGGATTGCAGTACATGTCGCCTCTAGTGGCGGCTCTGTTGGTTTATAGATTGATATCTTTCTCTTTGGTGATCACTCATAGCCAAGTAAGAATGTCTTCCATAAACACAGTTTTAACAATGGGTGACTGTGGAGTGACTGTGGAGGCCAATTCTGGATCCACACGTCCTTCCACGGCATTGCTATCTAACCACATGCTTTGTATATGAGTGTCTTTCCTTTCTAGGACTGTGCTCCGGTGATTTGGCTGGCATACGGGCACCTGTTTAAGGGTGAGGTGCTACTCCGCTCTGCTACTCAGAGACGAGATGGGTCCTCCCCTCTGGAGAGGACGTTGCAAGTTGAAGACCCTGCCTGTCTCCAGTGGGGGGAGTCATCTCTATCAAGAATGTTGTCGCCCCCCCCCAACCCCCCCCCCTGTAAACTGAAATTCATGGTAGCTTAAGAGTCAGAATAAAAGGGCAGGGCCCTTTTTAATACTATGCTTCTCTGTATTCCACATCTGTGCTGATTGAAGCCACATGTGTTAATAAACACTCATAGCTCCTCTCAGTTCTTTATCCAACTATGCAGCTCCTTCCTGCCTCCATGTTTATTCTTCTGCCTAGCAGGACCCTAGGAAATCCTTGGTGCTGTCTTCAATTATGGAAACACTTTCCTTTCCGGTCTCCAGATCAGTTCTGCCAGTGGATTGGGCTGGGAGATGGATTTCAAGCTTTTAAAAGCATTTAACACCCATCTGGCTACTCAAAACAGTTTAGGTTGCCCATGGTACTCTGTTTCTCCACAGCCAGATAAGCAGTCTGTCGGGACTCATGACCTCTGGAAAACAGCTACCATGGAGCAAAACTATCCTCTCTCTCAGACTGCAGGCACCTCACAACAACAGCAAAGTGTGGGAAGGGGGAAGAGCCAGCTGAAAAAGTGTAGAGGGAGGGGTGCTAAATCTTTCCTATGCCCATTATACACCCCCCCCAAAAAAAACCCTCTCCCAGGCAACACAAAATTCATACGATTTTTACAATGATGGGATCTCCCACTTTTAAAAAGAAGAAGGAAAAGAGGTAGAATTATACTCTATGCATATGTCTAGTTACAGGTAGGTAGCCGTGTTGGTCTGCCATCAAAACAAAATAAAAATAAAATAGAAAAATTCCTTCCAGTAGCACCTTAGAGACCAACTAAGTTTATCATTGGTATGTGCATGCACACGAAAGCTCATACCAATGACAAATTCTCTAATGTGCTACTGGAAGGAATTTTTCTATTTTTACTCTGTGCATATGTTAATTTGTGTGTTTTGAGTCTTTGTTCTCAAGCAACCAAAGACAAAGAATGTGATAAGGAGGTCTCTCCTAAAGGATAAACAGCTGTAGGTGGTAATGGAGGCTGTGGGGAGAGACAGACCTGTGATTTTAGATCTTTTTTTGACTATCTCATATTTTATAAGAAGCTGAGCATGTGCTGGATGTGTACATGATTCTATAGAATTATTTGGATGTATCATTGATGTTTTGATGCACCTGATTTGATGAAGTTCTGATTAGTAAAGCTTTGAATAATAATTGCACGTCTGGACAATTTTTATTCCAGTTTGAGTCCATTTTTATGCCTGCAGTTGCTTCAAGCTGTGCAATGTTAATGGTTCCTTCCTATAGCCTTCCAGATGTTTTAGAACTACATCTCGCATCAGCTGGCCTGTTGGTAAAGGTAAAGGTGCATGCATGTGGTTCTCAGATGGCCACTCATTCAGGTACCAAGAAGATCCAGGCTTGTCTAGCTTCAGCAAGCACCCAATGTGCCTTCAGACCACACCCTAAAACAAAGACTTCCCTACTATGGAGCACATATACTCAGGAACTGCACTTCATACAGATAAATACTTATTTATATAACTTAATATCTCATGCCTTTATGTTTACAAGGAGGCCAACCAAGCACTAAGAAACAAAAATAGAAAATAAATTGGGGAAATAAAATTAAAAAATTAAATAAAATATGGAAAATTAAAGCAACACCCCAAAGCAGCAAAAGTCCATTCAGACATAAAGTTATATCAAGTGAAGTTGAAAATTCAGTTGCAATTCTTAACAGCCTCAGAAAGCCATAACTGGGCTCCCTAAATGACAGTCCTGAGGCTCCCAAGGACAAAAATGTGAAATGCAACATCTGAGAAGAGTAATAATAATAATAATAATAATAATAATAATAATAATAATAATTTTGTACCTTGCCATCTTGGGGACACGGGTGGCGCTGTGGGTTAAACTACAGAGCCTAGGGCTTGCTGATCAGAAGGTTGGTGGTTCGAATCCCCGCGACGGGATGAGCTCCCGTTGCTCAGTCCCAGCTCCTGCCAACCTAGCAGTTCGAAAACACGTCAAAGTGCAAGCAGATAAATAGGTAACGCTACACCGGGAAGGTAAACAGCGTTTCTGTGTGCTGCTCTGGTTAGTCATGCTGGCCACATGACCTGGAAGCTGTATGCCGGCTCCCTCGGCCAATAATGTGAGATGAGCGCCACAACCCCAGAGTCGGTCACTACAGGACCTAATGGTCAGGGGTCCCTTTACCCTTGTCACCTGAATGGGTTGCACCAGCCACTCTGTGCAGCTTCCAACATATGTGAAAACTTAATAAATCATTAAACTTTTAAAAGGTTTTCCAAGCAAGTAGACTCAGTTTCTTGCAACATATGAGCTTTTTCTTTTCCTTGTGAGTGAAACTTCAGATAAACAGTCCGTCCTACCATAATAAATATTGGGTGGGCAGATACCAAAGGGCCAGATCCAGTACACTGTCCTGCTGCTCAGTGGAGCCTGTTGAGAAGACTGTAGAGGAGACTTAAGTGGACTGCCCTAGAATAAGCCCAGGGGAAGGAGTGGGGTGTCTGTGTCTGTGTGTACACTCTTCAGATTGTCCACCTCAGCCACCAAGCTGTGTTCATATCCCTGTCAATGCAGCACCATGCCATTCATCTGCCACTCTTGGGGGTGCAGCATTACCTGTTTCATGAAACCTGTGTTTGCTTAACAGAAAGCAAATGTGAAGGTTGGAACAGTTCGCATTGTGGTGAGTTCCCTCACATGCCTCATTCTGCTGCAGCCGCTGCCCCAGATGACCTGTTAAGATCTATTACTAAGCCAGAGCCGTAGCTACCAGGGGTGGGTGAGCGGGAGGCTAGCCAGGTTTTTTGCCCTTGGTGAAGCCTCCAGATGGGCGCCATTGAGGCTCCCACCCTGTGTATGTATATGTGCAAATGTGCATGGGCATGTGTGGCAAACTGGGTTTTTGACCCAGGTTAAATAAAGCCTAGAGCATAGAAGAGCATAGAATCATAGAGTTGGAAGAGACCACAAGGGCCATCCAGTCCAACCCCCTGCCAAGCGGGAAACACCATCAAAGCATTCTTGACATATGGCTATCAAGCCTCTGCTTAAAGACCTCCAAAGAAGGAGACTCCACCACAGTTCTTGGCAGCAAATTCCACTGTCAAACAGCTCTTACTGTCAGGAAGTTCTTCCTAATGTTGAGGTGGAATCTTCTTTCTTGTAGTTTGAATCCATTGTTCCGTGTCCGCTTCTCTGGAGCAGCAGAAAACAATCTTTCTCCCTCCTCTATATTACATCCTTTTATATATTTGAACATGGCTATCATATCACCCCTTAACCTTCTCTTCTCCAGGCTAAACATACCCAGCCTAGTTTTGCCCCGACTAAGCTTGAATACTGAAGACTCCATTTCTGCTTTTGCAAAACACAGTGGCAGGAAAAAGATGCTTGTGAGTTAAGACTAGTGGGAAAGCGCTTCTGGGTCAAGTTTTCAAGGTCCACTTGATCAGACAAAAATATGCCTTTCAGGTCTTGCCATTCAACACAAACACACCAGTTCTTTGTGGTGCGAGCCAGCATACCTAGTGTCAGAGTGCCAATAGCTAACAACGGAAAGCCTCCACCTGACTGTGTCCGCCCCCTCGCTGTGATCTCAAGGAATCCCTGTTTGTCCCGCTGCATCTCATGCTGGGCCTGCTAAGTTTTAACACCCCACCCCACCCGCTTCCTTTCATGTTGTTCCATCCTCAGCTGCCACTACCCCAGGAGAGTTTCCTTGCATAGAGAGAGTACTGCAGACTTTGCTTTGTTAAAGCATTTGGAAACAACCACAAGAGTGAAGAGTGAACAGATGCTATCTGATTAACCAATAATCCCCATATAACATTCTATAACAACAACTAACAGCAAAGTATGCTGCTGCAGACAAGTGAAAGATATTTCTTTCTATGTCCTCTCTTGCCCCAGTCCATCCCTAACTTCTCTAACTAATCCAAGAATGTTATTGTCCTGCTAGTCACACAGCAGTTCCTGTCACCATGTGACTTACAACTTTTTAAGTGGGGGGGGGAGTGAAAAAATTGATTCACTTTGCATTTAAAGGCAAACAGAACTACCGTAATTCCTACTTCCCAAAAGAATACAGAAACCAAAATGCAACTATCCTTTGAGATTCAAACTTCTCCAAATCTTGCACTGCAGTTCTCCAAAGTGTCATAAGAAAAACCATGGACAGAGACATTCTTTTACATTCTGGTAACATATAAATGCGAAATATGAAATAAACATGGACATGTTGTTGTTGTTTAGTCGTTTAGTCGTGTCCGACTCTTCGTGACCCCACGGACCATAGCACGCCAGGCACTCCTGTCTTGCACTGCCTCCCGCAGTTTGGTCAAACTCATGTTCGTAGCTTCGAGAACACTGTCCAACCATCTTGTCCTCTGTCGTCCCCTTCTCCTAGTGCCCTCAATCTTTCCCAACATCAGGGTCTTTTCCAAGGATTCTTCTCTTCTCATGAGGTGGCCAAAGTATTGGAGCCTCAGCTTCACGATCTGTCCTTCCAGGGAGCACTCAGGGCTGATTTCCTTCAGAATGGATAGGTTTGATCTTCTTGCAGTCCATGGGACTCTCAAGAGTTTCCTCCAGCACCATAATTCAAAAGCATCAATTCTTCGGCGATCAGCCTTCTTTATGGTCCAGCTCTCACTTCCATACATCACTACTGGGAAAACCATAGCTTTAACTATACGGACCTTTGTCGGCAAGGTGATGTCTCTGCTTTTTAAGATGCTGTCTAAGTTGGTCATTGCTTTTCTCCCAAGAAGCAGGCGTCTTTTAATTTCGTGACTGCTGTCACCATCTGCAGTGATCAAGGAGCCCAAGAAAGTAAAATCTCTCACTGCCTCCATTTCTTCCCCTTCTATTTGCCAGGAGGTGATGGGACCAGTGGCCATGATCTTGGTTTTTTTGATGTTGAGCTTCAGACCATATTTTGCGCTCTCCTCTTTCACCCTCATTAAAAGGTTCTTTAATTCCTCCTCGCTTTCTGCCATCAAGGTTGTGTCATCTGCATATCTGAGGTTGTTGATATTTCTTCCGGCAATCTTAATTCCGGTTTGGGATTCATCTAGTCCAGCCTTTCGCATGATGAATTCTGCATATAAGTTAAATAAGCAGGGAGACAATATACAACCTTGTTGTACTCCTTTCCCAATTTTGAACCAATCAGTTGTTCCATATCCAGTTCTAACTGTAGCTTCTTGTCCCACATAGAGATTTCTCAGGAGACAGATGAGGTGATCAGGCACTCCCATTTCTTTAAGAACTTGCCAAAGTTTGCTGTGGTCGACACAGTCAAAGGCTTTTGCATAGTCAATGAAGCAGAAGTAGACGTTTTTCTGGAACTCTCTAGCTTTCTCCATAATCCAGCGCATGTTTGCTATTTGGTCTCTGGTTCCTCTGCCCTTTCGAAATCCAGCTTGCACTTCTGGGAGTTCTCGGTCCACATACTGCCTAAGCCTGCCTTGTAGAATTTTAAGCATAACCTTGCTAGCGTGTGAAATGAGCGCAATTGTGCGGTAGTTGGAGCATTCTTTGGCACTGCCCTTCTTTGGAATTGGGATGTAGACTGATCTTCTCCAATCCTCTGGCCATTGCTGAGTTTTCCAAACTTGCTGGCATATTGGGTGTAGCACCTTAACAGCATCATCTTTTAAAATTTTAAATAGTTCAGCTGGAATATCATCACTTCCACTGGCCTTGTTATTAGCAGTGCTATCTAAGGCCCATTTGACTTCACTCTCCAAGATGTCTGGCTCAAGGTCAGCAACCACACTACCTGGGGTATACAAGACCTCCATATCTTTCTGGTATAATTCCTCTGTGTATTCCTGCCACCTCTTCTTGATGTCTTCTGCTTCTGTTAGGTCCTTACCACTTTTGTCCTTGATTATGGTAATCTTTGTACGAAATGTTCCTTTCATATCTCCAATTTTCTTGAACAGATCTCTGGTTTTCCCCATTCTATTGTTTTCCTCTATTTCTTTGCATTGCTCATTTAAGAAGACCCTCTTGTCTCTCCTTGCTGTTTTTTGGAAATCTGCATTCAGTTTCCTGTATCTTTCCCTATCTCCCTTGCATTTTGCTTGCCTCCTTTCCTCCGCTATTTGTAAGGCCTCGTTGGACAGCCATTTTGCTTTCTTGCATTTCCTTTTCCTTGGGATGGTTTTCGTTGCTGCGTCCTGTATAATGTTACGAGCCTCCATCCATAGTTCTTCAGGCACTCTGTCCACCAAATCTAAATCCTTAAACCTGTTCCTCACTTCCACTGTGAATTCATAAGGGATTTGATTCAGATTGTATCTTACTGGCCCAGTGGTTTTTCCTACTTTCTTCAGTTTAAGCTGGAATTTTGCTATAAGAAGCTGATGATCTGAGTTACAGTCAGCTCCAGGTCTTGTTTTTGCTGACTGTATAGAGCTTCTCCATCTTTGGCTGCAGAGAATATAATCAATCTGATTTCGATGCTGCCCATTTGGTGATATCCATGTGTAGAGTCGTCTCTTGTGTTGTTGGAAGAGAGTGTTTGTGATGACCAGCTTGTTCTCTTGACAGAACTCTATTAGAAACATGGACATAGGCAGGGGCATTTTCCAACTCCCCTCTCTGACCATGGTTTCTCTTATGACAAAAGCAAAAGTTGGTACAACAATGTATATCAGAGAAGAGTGTGCATAAAAAATATACACATACAAAAATGCATTGCAATAAAAGGGTATTGTTGCCAGAAAACCAGGGGCTTGCTTAGGGCCAGGCCCCCTTACTTGAGTCACTGTTGCTGAAGGCTAGGTTCGTCAGTCACAGCAAGAAGAAAAAGAGACTACCAGGCAAAAATATAAAACAAAGTGGGCTTTTAATCCTTTGATTATTTATTTGTCGCAACAGAGGTTTCAACCTCTCTAAAAGCAAAAGAATAATCCTGGCCAATGGGTGTTCGGCCTTTTAAAGGTTCTTATTTGGTGCCAAAGCAGTAAGAAGTCACATCCCACAAACGTAATGATATGTAGGCAAAACGTCAGAAATACATCATATTCGAGGAGGGGTTACAGCAGGTCAGACAGGTCAAAATCTACAATATGTCAACCAAATAATTTGTGAATGGCAAGGCTCACACCTTCCAGGTGGAGTTTACATAAAGCATTGACATTTGGATTAGTTAACACAAGTTACATTCAAATCACAACATAGGTAACCAAGTTGACTGGTGAATGTCATTCATGTGATAGTCTGAACTTGAATAAAATATGGGAGGGCAGGTCAGCCTGGGGTGAGAGAAGTGTGCATGCACACAATTTTAATGGCAATGCCCATCAACTTGGGGGGGGTCTGCCCCCCTCAGATATTTTATTGAGGGGAGCAAAGGGACCTCAGGCCCCTAGCAATTGGCTCCTATGGTCTGAACAAACAGTACTGTGTACATAGTCAATTCCTGTTATCAAGGGCTTTTGTAAAGATAAATTCTTTTGCAATAAGACAGCTGCTTTGAGATCTTGTATAGAATGCCCTGGGAGAGTGATGTGTTCTCCTACTGGTTTCTCTGTCTTGTGATTCCTGATGTCAGATCTATCACAAGACAGAGAAACCAGTTGGAGAAAAATTCAGTCTCCCAGGAAATTCTATACAAGACCTCAAAGTAGCTGTCTTATTACAAAAGAATTTCAGAAATAGACTGGAAAGAGAAGTTGCTGAATTGCAACTTACTACTAAACTTAAAACCATGGATATTTTTTTTATTTTGTTTCGACTACGGCAGACCAGCACGGCTACCTACCTGTAACTATTGCCACTAGTGCTATTCTTGAAAGCAACATCAGTCTCATCCCAAAAACATATAGCAGGCTCTAAGGTTGTTTTTAATAAATGTTACATTTTAGACATCATTCTAATTTGTGTTTTGTTGGAAACCACCCTTGAGGCAAGGAAGCATCCTGTTGCCTCTCCTCCCTTGGGCAGCTCACAGTGATGAGGAGGAGGAGAGGTTGCCGCTGTCGAGGCCCAGCCCTGTGTGACATGTTGGCTCTTAGGGGGCAGGCAGGAAGAAAGGGGGAGTGAAGCAGAGTGCAAGGAGTCTTCCTTCCTTCCTTCCTTCCTTCCTTCCTTCCTTCCTTCCTTCCTTCCTTCCTTCCTTCCTTCCTTCCTTCCTTCCTTCCTTCCTTCTTGTGTCTGCGTCTAAACTTGCCCCTTTATTTTTCTTTATTGGTGTGCATTTTCCCTTTTGTAAATCTACCAAAGAATAAATTTGGGATTAAGGGTTTTTTTCAGGACAGTGGAGGTGTGCTGTGTCCCATTGGTGAAGTGGGGGTGGCACTTGCCCTTCTGGAGGGATGGGACAAAAAATGGGGGTCAGTAGGGGGGGGAGTCAGAAATGCCCTTATTTTCACCTGAGGAATGTTGGAGGGTATGCGATCTTGGGCTTGCACCTCAATGGCACTGGGAGTTTAAATGCACCCACAGAAGTGAAACTGAGCAATGGGTCCCTCCTGGAAGAGGAAACGTTACCCTTGGATAAAAGCACACTGAGACTCTGAGTTTGGAAAAAGTAGGAAGCTAAATTTAAAGGAAATACATACCTGATAGGAAAGATTCTAGTTCTGTCTAACTAAGGTGGAGATACAAAGAACCTCTTTGGCTTACCTTCCAAGTCCCGGACTGCAGAATCCGGGACCGGCAGCCGTGTGACACCGGAAGTTGCGTCGACGTAACTTCCGGTGTCGCTTTGCCCATCTATGGGCACCAAAAATGGCTGCCGCCGGCTTCGAAAGTCGCTTCTACGCATGTCAGGAAGTGCGTCGACGCAACTTCCGGTGTCGCTCTGCCCATCTATGGGCACCAAAAATGGCCGCCGCGGACACCGGAAGTAGCGTCTATGCACTTCCAGACATGCGTAGATGCGACTTTTGAAGCCAGCGGCGGCCATTTTTGGTGCCCATAGAAGGGCATATCAGGAAAAAAAAATAACGGAGAAAATAACGGAGAAAAACGGGAGATGAAGTGATTCGGGGGACCACTGGGAAAAGGTAAGTAAAAATGGGGGTTTCCCGGGGAAAATGGGGTACTTGGCAGCTATGCTCTTTGGTCTCAGCAAGGGACATGCACAAATATGTCTCCGCTCCAAAGGTGAAGATGCAGAAGGGAACAGTAGGAAATGAGATCAGCAACCCTAAGACCATCACCTAGCATATGAAGGAAGATCAGCACAGGTTAAGCAACAGTCTAGGAAGCTAGAGTATCTGGGTCAAAATTAAGGGAGAAAAAAATAACAGTGATCTCATTGTGGGACTTTACTATAGATCCCCAAGCCAAACTGAGGACACAGATGAAGCCTTCCTGGAACAGATGACCAAGCATTCAAAAGGAAGTGACATAGTAGTAATGGGGGATTTCAACTATCCTGATATTTGTTGGATGTCCAACTCAGCCAAGAGCATAAGGTCGAACAGATTCCTCACTGGCCTTGCAGACAACTTCATTGTCCAGAAAGAGGGAGAAGCAACAAGAGGATCAGCCATTTTAGATCTCACTTTTTGACAGAATTACAAGCCTGGTAGATGAAGGGAACGCTGTGGATGTAGCCTATCTTGATTTCAGCAAGGCCTTTGACAAGGTGCCCCATGATATTCTTGTAAAGAAGCTGGTGAAATGTGGGCTAGACAATGCTACCATTCAGTGGATTTGTAACTGGCTGACTGACCGAACCCAAAGGTGCTCATCAATGGCTCTTCTTCATCCTGGAGAGTAGTGACTAGTGGGGTGCCACAGGGTTCTGTCTTGGGCCCAGTCTTATTCAACATCTTTATCAATGACTTGGATGATGGGCTTGAGGGCATCCTGAGCAAGTTTGCAGGCGACACCAAATTGGGAGGGGTGGCTAATACCCCAGAGGACAGGATCACACTTCAAAATGACCTTAACAGATTAGACAACTGGGCCAAAGCAAACATGATGAATTTTAACAGGGAGAAATGTAAAGTACTACACTTGGGCAAAAAAATTGAAAGGCATAAATACAGGATGGGTGACACCTGGCTTGAGAGCACTACCTGTGAAAAGGATCTAGGAGTCTTGGTAGACCACAAACTTGACATGAGTCAGCAGTGTGATGCAGCAGCTAAAAAGCCAATGCAATTCTGGGCTGCATCAATAGGAGTATAGCATCTAGATCAGGCATCCCCAAACTGCGGCCCTCCAGATGTTTTGGCCTACAACTCCCATGGTCCATAGCTAACAGGACCAGAGGTCGGGGAAGATGGGAATTGTAGTCCAAAACATCTGGAGGGCCGAAGTTTGGGGATGCCTGATCTAGATCAAGGGAAGTAATAGTACCACTGTATTCTGCTCTGGTCAGACCTCACCTGGAGTACTGTGTCCAGTTCTGGGCACCACAGTTCAAGAAGGATACTGACAAGCTGGAACGTGTCCAGAGGAGGGCAACCAAAATGGTCAAAGGCCTGGAAACAATGCCTTATGAGGAACAGCTATGGGAGCTGGGTATGTTTAACCTGGAGAAGAGAAGGTTAAGGGGTGATATGATAGCCACGTTCAGATATATAAAAGGATGTCATATAGAGGAGGGCGAAAGGTTGTTTTCTGCTGCTCCAGAGAAGCGGACACGGAACAATGGATTCAAACTACAAGAAAGAAGATTCCACCTAAACATTAGGAAGAACTTCCTGACAGTAAGAGCTGTTCGGCAGTGGAATTTTCTGCCAAGGAGTGTGGTGGAGTCTCCTTCTTTGGAGGTCTTTAAGCAGAGGCTTGACATCCATCTGTCAGGAATGCTTTGACGGTGTTTCCTGCTTGGCAGGGGGTTGGACTGGATGGCCCTTGTGGTCTCTTCCAACTCTATGATTCTATGCTGAGGCAGTCTTCCTTAAATGGCTACCCTTCAGATACTTTGGACTCCCCACTCCCTTCAACTGCAGTCAGAATGGGGCACCAGAGGAAGGCTGCTGTAATGCACCCTCATCAGTCCAAATGAAGAGCCACCACATCTTAAGCTCTGGGCTCTGAAGTACACATCAGAAAATGAGAAGGTTCCCAGCAAGATTGGCTAGCGTGGCTATTGAGTCAGATGGCTCTGAGATCAAGAGATGCTCTCCTCATTCACTTTCCACTCACGAGGCCTCACTTTCACGTACTGTGATCCTTGTTTGGCCACTAAGATTACCAAAGCAAGTCAGCTTGCGGATGAGTTCTAAGACTGCTTCTTCTATTTGGCAGAATGAAGCAGCTGCCTCAGACAGCAGCTGCAGGAATGGTGGTGAGGTTTTAGAGGACAGAACTACTTGTGCCACAAGGGCTAGATTATGTTCCATTTTACAGATGAGGAACTAAGTCCGATCCACACGTTACATGGTACATAGTGGAGTAGGGATTCAGCATCCTCTTGCCCAAGCCCATTTCCAAAAACTGGTGTTCCTGAACCCCATGGGCCTTCTGCTCACACATCTTGAACATGGGAGCAATGCCCACCCCCTCCTCAATTCTGCGCAGTGTTTAATATCATACTTCTAGCTCTTTGCCTGGTTGAAATGGGAGATCTGGGACTTATCTGTGCTACTGCTTCCTCTAAATTCCTAACCGCTCTGGATGACTGCCTTAGCCTTCGAAAACCCCTGGACACAAGAGATTCCTTCTTGGATGAAGAGCTGCAGCTGGGATATTTCTCTAAAGAAACTGCATCTCCCTTCATTTTAATGAAATGATGCATCCAGGGAGAAAGAATCCTGTGCAACATCATTTATAGAGCAATGTGTAAAGGCTTGTGGGAGGACAATAAGCTCATAGCACCCCTCTATATCAGCCTCAGAGCATCTGCACACAGGGCAGCTATTCTCACCAGCTGTTGGCAGGGACAGAGAGAGAACAAGAGGAAATGGCATGTGGATGGGGTGATCTATGATGCTGGGAGGTACGTGTGTAGAGAAGAGAAAAAGGAATTGTATGGGCATGGAAAAACAAGGCTAGATGCAGTAGTTTTACTGCCCCAAATGGTCACACGACATGATCTGCAGAGTATGTTGGAAGTGCTGGGGTTCAACTCAACTTGTATTTAAGACTGATGGTCTGGATGGCGAGAAAGTAGATCATAGCAGCCAGCTCCTAGGGGCCGAGGTCCCTTTGGCCTTCCAATAAAATATTTGAGGGGGCTGCCCTTCCAAAGTTGATGGGGATTGCCAGAAGGGCAGGGTATAAATAAATTATTATTATTATTATTATTATTATTATTATTATTATTATTATTATTATTATTATTTGTGAAGCCAGTTGTTCACTTCCCCTATTTTTCCCTCTCTCCCTGGGCCAAATCGTTCAACTGGGAGGACAGATGAGATGACAATTTGTGCATTTTATTCCTTCAACTTCCTGCCCAGAGCCTCATAATCACTTTTGATCTTCTGAAGGCTATGGCTTGCAGTGTCATTGGTTCCCACATGGACCAAAAGGAAGGGGTATTTGTCAGTGGGTTTAAATACCCCTTCCTTTTTAAGGAAGGGGAAAGAAATGGAGGCAGTGAGAGATTTTACTTTCTTGGGTTCCATGTTCACTGCAGATGGTGACAGCAGTCATGAAATTAAAAGACGCCTGCTTCTTGGGAGAAAAGCAATGACCAACCTAGACAGCATCTTAAAAAGCAGAGACATCACCTTGCCGACAAAGGGCCATATAGTTAAAGCTATGGTTTTCCCAGTAGTGATGTATGGAAGTGGGAGCTGGACCATAAGAAGGCTGATTGCCGAAGAATTGATGCTTTTGAATTATGGTGCTGGAGGAGACTCTTGAGAGTCCCATGGACTGCAAGAAGATCAAACCTATCCATTCTGAAGGAAATCAGCCCCGAGTGCTCCCTGGAAGGTCAGATCTTGAAGCTGAGGCTCCAATACTTTGGCCACCTCATGAGAAGAGACTCCCTGGAAAAGACTCTGATTTTGGGAAAGATTGAGGGCACAAGGAGAAGGGGATGACAGAGGATGAGATGGTTGGACAGTTTTCTTGAAGCTACCAACATGAGTCTGACCAAACTGCAGGAGGCAGTTGAAGACAGGAGTGCCTGGTGTGGTCTAGTTACATGAGCTTTGTTGATTGATAAGACACACACACCAGGCTTCCATTGAAAGCAGAGAGCGTCCCTCCCCCCACCTTCAGAGTCCCCCTTCATTTTGCAGACTCCCCCACCCACACGTGTTCTGGAAAATCACCCCACCCCCAAAATAAACCATGGGCAAACCCCACCCCGGCCCATTCATCCTCCCCCAAAGCCATGCCCCTCCTCCACTCAGCGCCCCCGTCCCCCACCCCAGTCACATGACATCACAACAGCCCTCTCTCTGATTCCCCTGCCGTGTGACGTCATCTTCCTCCCATGTGACATCAGCCACCACCCCGACCCCCTTCTCTCTCCCCCTCACATACCCCATGTGCATCTTGGGGAGGGCCTGGGCGCTTCCCCCAGCAGGTCCTGGTGGGCAAGGGGGCAGGCGGCCCAACTGCAGCTGCTTCTCCAAGGTGGACATGGCTAGGGCGGCGCGGCAACGACAAAGGGGCAGGATCTGGCCCCCGCCCTCCCAGAAGGAGCCGCCGGCCAGCTGCTCCCAGGAGCTTCTGCCCGCTCATGCCGGAAGGATGTCACCCCATGTCCCTGGGAGTAAAATATTTAGTATAGCATGTGTTGCTTTGACGTCCAACAGATGGCGCTGTTTTTCAAATAAAGCATGTTTTTACCTGTCACAGGGACCCAGGTGGCGCTGTGGTTAAACCACTGAGCCTAGGGCTTGCTGATCAGAAGGTCAGCGGTTCGAATCCCTGTGACGGGGTGAGCTCCCGTTGCTTGGTCCCAGCTCCTGCCAACCTAGCAGTTCGAAAGCACGTCGAAATGCTAGTAGATAAATAGGAACCGCTACAGCGGGAAGGTAAACAGCGTTTCCATGCGCTGCTCTGGTTTGCCAGAAGCGGCTTTGTCATGCTGGCCACATGACCTGGAAGCTATACGCCGGCTCCCTCGGCCAATAATGCGAGATGAGCGCGCAACCCCAGAGTCGGTCACGACTGGACCTAATGGTCAGGGGCCCCTTTACCTTTACCTTTACCTGTCACAGGTGTGACATCTATATAATACAGGTATATAAAAACACACGTATATTCGAATGCAATGTTGTGTCAAAGTTTCAAAGCAATCGGTGAAGAACTTTCGGAGATTTAAGATTTTGAACAAATGAATATTTACATTTTTATTTATATAGATTTGTATAACACCATTCATCTGCAGACCTCAGGGTGGTTCACAACATAAAATTACAATATAAAAACCACAGAATACATACGGTAGTAAAAATGAAAGCAACAAAAACCCAATAATCCCCGCTCCCACAACACATTTAAAAGGGCATCAAATGCCAATCATTCAAAGGCCTGGATTAAGAGGAACTTTTTTGTCTGTTGCCTGAAGGCATATAATGAAGGCTCCAACTGAACCTCCCTAAGGAGAGCATTCCATAAATGGGGCCATTGCAGAAAAGGCCTGCTCTCGTGTTCCCACCCTATGGACTTCTTGTGGAGGAGGCACATGAAAAGGGGCCTCAGAAGGGAAAAAGAAAGAATTATTGGATGAATTGATTAAAAAAGGGAAAAGAGCTGGTTAAAAAACCAGGGAATGAAACAATAAAACAAACAATAAAGATGTTACAAACACAGTACTCAATGATAATAAATCAAGAAATAGAATGGAAATGAAAAAGGATGAAACAATTTTTAGAATATGCTAATAAACCAGGCAAATTACTGGCATGGCAATTAAAGAAGAAACAGGGTACCGTATGAACTTCATAAACAAATTAAATGTAGAGGGCAAAGTAAAAGATAATCCAAAAGATATACAAAGGCAATTTACAAAATATTATGCAGAACTATACCTAGTCGGTTCTGAAAATAAAGAGAAAATTGAAGAATATTTAAAACAAAATAAGCTGCCAAAAGTTCCAAAGGAGAAAATGGCTTTATTAAATGAGCCAATTTCAACACAGGAGGTGCAAGAAGCAATTATACAAGCTAAAATAGGTAAAACGCCAGGGCCAGATGGATTGTCAGCAAAGTACTATAAAAAAAATTACAGGATTTTCTGGTACAACCACTTAAAGACTTAATGAATGAAATATTAACAATTGGGGAAGTACAGAATTCTGGAAAAAAAGCCTATGTTACATTGATTCTGAAACAAGATGCTGACCCACTGTTAGTCAAAAAGTATAGGCCAATTTCTTTATTAAATAATGATTTTTAAATACCAATTACGTCACTAAGTTAATAATCCCAGCCCAACGTAGGGCTATTATGTTGGCCCGTCTGAATGTTTTTCCCTCGGCATTTGTCAGGGGAAGATATCAAAACATTCCTAGAAACAAGAGATTCTGCAGATGTTCTATGAATGTCCCGGACACTGTAGAGCATATTCTCTTTCATTGTCCATTGTACAATACGCTCCATCAACGTGTGCTGTCCGCTTTTTTGGGTGGTCTGGAACCCCAGCAAGGTGAAAGTGTGGGATTCTGCCTATCTGATGTTGACCAAAGGGTAATGGCGGGGGTAGACGAGCTTTTGGTAGCAGTCCTCCAAGGAGCAGATTAACAGGGAAAACCAGATTCTACATATATATATATACACACACACACACACACACACACACACACACACACACACACAATCAGTCTATGTAGCCAACTGCTGCCTTTTTTATATAAATTTCAAGGCTCTTATATGTGATTTTCTCTTTTATGGTTTTATTTGTAAAATGCCTAATAAAGGTTTGATAAGTAAGTAGGTATAAAATATTTGCAAACATTTGCCAGTGGAATGCAGAAGGCTTTAATTGATCTAATATTCATCATGATCAGGCAGGTTTCTTGCCAAGCCGTCAGATGAAAGACAACATAAGAAATATAGTTGAAGCTATAGAATACTTGGAGGTCAGGAATGAGAAAAAAAAAGCTGCCTTAATGTTTATAGATACTGAAAAGGCCTTTGAGAGCCAGTGTGGTGTAGTGGTTAAGAGCGGTAGACTCGTAATCTGGGGAACTGGGTTCGCATCTCCGGTCCTCCACATGCAGCTGCTGGGTGACCTTGGGCTAGTCACACACACACTTCGCTGAAGTCTCTCAGCCCCACTCACCTCACAGAGTGTTTGTTGTGGGGGAGGAAGAGAAAGGAGACTCCTTCGGGTAGCGATAAAGCGAGATATCAAATCCAAACTCTTGATAATATTTCATGGGCCTTTATGAAAAATATAATAGAAATGATGAATTTTGGAGAGGCATTTTCTAGGGCCATTGATGCAATTTATTCAGAACAAAGTGCTAAACTGATGGTGAATAACGTGATTACAGAAAAATTTAGAATATTGAAGGGAACAAGACAAGGGTGCCCCTTGTCACCATTATTATTTATTTTTGTGTTAGAGACCCTGGCGAGAAAAATTCGTGCTGCTGAGACAATTAAAGGAATAATGGTAGGAAACAAAGCATATAAATTAAAAGCTTTTGCAGATGACCTTGTGATTACTGTAGAAGACCCTAAGAATAGTTTACCAAAGGTTCTGGAAAGGATCCAAGAATTCAGACAGGTAGCAGGCTTTAAATTAAATAAAACTAAGACCTTAGTGAAAAACCTGACAGAACAAGATAAAAAAGATTTACAATTTACAGATATATGTATACATAAGAAAATTAAATATTTGTGGTATGGCTGACAGCTAGGAATATCAATATATTTAAAGATAATTATATAAATACTTGGAAATAAATAAAGAGAAATTTGGAAATATGGAGCAGAATGAACCTATCTTTTTGGGGATGACTATCAGTTATAAAAATGAATGTATTGCCAAGAATGTTGTTTTTATTTCAGTCAATACCAGTGATCGGCAATACAGGAAGCCTCAAGGAATAGCAAAAAGATATTTCAAGATTTATCTGGCAGGGGAAGAGACCCACAATTTAAGAAGGCTATTGACAAGCTGGAATGTGTGCAAAGGAGGGTGACCAATATGATCAAGGTCTGGAAACCAGCCTTATGAGGAGCGCTTGAAGGAGCTGGGTATGTTTAGCCTGGAGAAGAGGATACTGAGAGGAGATAGGATAGCCATCTTCAAATATCTACAGGGCTGTCTCATGGAAGATGCAGACCCTTCAAGTGTCCCTGATTTAGAAAAGCTGTCCCAGTTTCTGATTTGATCCCGTAATGCCCCACTTTTCCTTAGGATGTTCCCATTTTAATTGGAGAAATGTTGGAGTGTATGGAGTTATCCAACCCCCGAGCTGTCTGAAGGCAGTCTTGTATAGGGAGGTTTTAAAAGTTTTATTATGTTTTTATATATGTTGGAAGCTGCCCAGAGTGGCTGGGGCAACCCAGTAAGATGTGTGTGGTATAAATAGTAAAACTATAATTATGGAATGGGACATCCCTATTTTCATCGAAGAAATGTTGGAGGGTATGTTGCCATGTTGCAGTAGCCTAACCTAGAGTTTACCAGATCATAGACAACAGTGGTTAGAGTGTCCCTGTCCAGATAAGGGCACAGCTGGACCACCAATCAAAGCTGATGGAAGGTACTCTGCACCACTGAACCCCCATGAACCTCAAGCAACAGCAAAGGATCCAGGAGTACCCCTAAACCAGTGACAAAGGTACAAGATTTGAGTTTCCGGCTAAACATCAGGAAGAACTTTCTGATAATAAGGGCCCATCCTGCTTGCACTGTGCATAGCCAGCACAGGTCAAAGTGGCTCCACCACTTTGCTCCAGAAAGGCTGCTCTTTAGCACAAAAATTGGAACAAATGGCAATCTGTGGAAAACCTGTTTACTGTTTGTTCCGATTCAGCACTAAAGATTGGGTTTTCCCAGGGGAAAGTGACAGGGGAAACTGAGGTTTGGATAAGCCCTAAGAGCTGTTTGACAGTGAAATGAGCTACCTTGGAAGGTGACTGACTCTCCTTCCTTGGAGGTTTTTAAGCAGAGGTTGGGTGGCCATCTGTCATGGATGCTTTAGTTTAGATTCCTGCATTGCACGGGGGTTGGACTAGATGACTCTTGGTTTCCTTCCCTACTCTACAATGCTATGATTCTATGAGTAGCACAATAACCAACCCATTTTCTCGAAACAACTTTCCAGATATTTTAAAATATTTTAAATGCTTTAGTTGTTATTGAGTAGAGAAACATGTAGAGGGAAGGCAAAAAGCTCAAACCAGGGGGAAAGAAGCCCCTTTCTTCCTCTGAAGTCATGCGTATATTTGCCTCTTTTAGACATAAAAATAAAACAGTCCAAGACTCCCACTTTCCCTGCGTCACAATGCCTAGCTATTTAAAGATTGTTTTAACATTTATTTTTCACTGAAAGGAGCCCTCCCCCCATCAGCACTAGAGTGAACAACATCACCTGGCATTTAAAATATTTTAAAAATCAACAAACAGTTAATCTTCCCCTCTCCTTATCAAGGCTTCTTCTACCAAAGGAAAGGAGAAAATTCTGAAAACGTTGCCTCTGTCAGCAGCCAAAATGCTTCCAGTTGAAAGAGATAACCATAGCCCTTCTCTAATAGGTCAGTCATATGGCCGGAAGGTCTCTTGCTTTCCCTCCAACCTCTTTTTTGGCTTAAGAAATAGATGTTCTCTCCCAGGAATCCATGTCCTGGGCAGTTCTAAGAAGTATAAATCAACCTCCAACCTACAAGCACTAATGGAAAGCAAAATGAAAAAGTCCAGAACTTCGTGTGTGCCTGATTGCAGGGTGTAAGAACAAGAATAACCTCAGTTGTATAGGTCAGTGTTTCCCAACCTTGTGCCTCCAGCTGTTTTCGGACTACAATTCCCATCATTCCTGACCACTGGTCTTGCCAGCTAGGGATGATGGGAGTTGTAGTCCCAAAACATCTGGAGGCACAAGGTTGGGAAACACTGGTATAGGTTGCTGTGCTTCCCCAGGGGAGGGCAAAATGATGCCCAGAGAGTTGCAGGAGTACTGTACAAAACAAAGGCTGTGTTTGGGGAGCCCTTTCACTGAATACATGGAAAGACTGTGAAGAGCAGCAGTCCTAGCAAATGGATCTTTAGGGACTGTTCCACTTTTTCTTCCTAATGATCCCTCCAATTGTGTGTGTGTGAGAGAGAGAGAGTAAGAGAGAGAGAGGGCATTTTTATATGTCACCTTTTGAGCCTCCCTTGCTTTTTTCATTTTGAGTCCTGATCAACTGTCAATGCAAAACAGGAAGCAGAGGAGGGGCATTTATAATGTGAATGAGCATCCTGGGCCAAGGTAAATTACAAAATGCCCTTCCTGTTACAAACTCAGTTGAGGCAAAAGCCTCTTGGAGCTTCATGAGTGAAAATATTCCCAGGAGAGCCAAGGCCTGAGTTCATCATATTCAAGATTTATCACAATATTGTGGATCCTGAGGGTACAGAATATAATTGGCACTGTGGAAAATTATCCCCTCTTCAAATCTGGCAAAGGCAGTAGATTACACATTGAGCATGACTATATTTGGCCCCACACCGTGTGGGCTGTAAGCAGTGCTATTTTTCTAGAAAAAGAGGTGCTGGAACGCAATCAACCAGTCAATCGCTCTATCTCCGTTATTGGCATAGTAAGAGTATGTCATACACATGGATTGGAACACAACACAGGTAATGAAACATAGTAGGAGGTACTTTAGGGTAAGACTGTCCAGACATCATGAAATACAAAGGTGGCTCTTAGGACCTATGGTGAAGAAATTTCATGGCATCAATCAAAAGAATGGATGATGACTGGAGATCTCTAGGTGGGCCAAAAAGAAAAATATCAGCATGTACTAATGACAGGAATTGTTCTCCCATCCCCAAGCCTAGGAAGAAAGCTGCATCTTTCTTCCTCGGAGCTGACTGGTTAGAAAGAACCAGGGATCAGGTTTCCTCGATTTCTGTCTCTAGCTGGAGAAAAGAAGTCTAATTGAAAACAGCCATCTCTTTACTCCAACACTGCCATTTCCCACCCACTCAGGCACAAGAGGCTGCAGGGTCTGGTGTCTGCATTCTGAGGCTCCCTGCTTAAGAATGAAGAGGGAAAGGGGCTGATTCTGAGACAGGTACAGACAGATGAAGGATGGGCGTCTGGCCAAAGCCTATGGAGGCAACATATGCAGACTGCACACACCCACACTCTCTCACCAAACATGGGTGGAGCACCTCCACCAATACTCCTCAAAATGTACATTCTCAGACTTGGAACCTGCCTCCCTGGCCTGGAAGAAACAACCTCTTCCCCTGCTCAACAAGCCACTTCCTTCTCTTCTTTTAGAAATTCATCCTCAAGTGCATACCCCCCAGAAAATAGTTTCTGCATGAATAAAGCCTTTGAATGCCAGAAACTAGAAGTGATTATTCCCATCTAATTCACCCAAGCTGCAAGGTCTGCTAATAGGTTTTGGACACAGGCATTGATTTTGAACTCCAAACTTTGTTTCCCAAAGTTTCCCTTCCAAAAGCCTTCCCATCCCAGCTGCACTTCTCCAAGGAGAGAACCAGCAAGAAGGGGAGTGAATATCAAGGAAACTGAAGATTGGAGTGGGCTAGAAAGCAAGAGCAGGTTGCAAAGAATAAAGGAAGGAATCAGCAAAAGCAGGAGGAGACAGTTTGCATTGCTGAGAACTGCAATTAGATTGGGTTCGGGTTAGCATTAGAGTTAGGGTTCTGGTTACTGTTAGTGTTAATTGTGGTTAGGTTTACATTTGGGTTGAGGTTAAGGAGTGGGTTAGGACTAAGCTTGAGGTTCAGATAAGGGTTGGGGTTTGAGTTAGAGTTATGTTTAGGACTAGGATTGGGGCTGGGGTTAAGTTTATGGTAAGGGTTAGGGCTAGAGTCAGGCCCATGCATGGGTGGGGGGCTGCCGAGTACACTTCCCCCAGGTATGAGAGGGTTAAGCAAGCTGGGGGCGCCTGCAAGTGGCTGTCATGCCAAGAATGCCCTGCACCTCCCAGAACCAGGCAAGGGTGCCCACTTTCCCCAATGTTGTTTATTGCAGTTCTGGAAGTCTTGCTAGGTATGACAAGGAAAGACGAAGATGTAAAAGGGGTTGTAGTGGGATCCAAACAGTACAAATTAAAAGCCTTCGTGGATGATTTGGTATTGACACTACAAGACCCAGAAACCAGTGCAATTAAGGCACTGGAAACAATACATGAGTTCGGACAAGTTGCAGGTTTTAAATTGAGTAAGAGTAAAACCAAAGTTTTGGATAAAAATTTAACATTAGAGGAAAATAATTAATTACAGGAAGCCACTGGTATGAAGTTTGTAAAAAAGGTGAAATACCTGGGTGTAAATATGACAGCTAAAAACCTGAATTTGTATAAAGATAATTATGATAAGCTGTGGAATGAAATTAAGAGAGATTTGGATATTTGGACAAATATGAAGTTATCTTTGTTGGGAAGAATCTCAGCTGTGAAGATGAATGTATTGCCAAAAATGCTATTTTTGTTTCAAGCACTTCCTATTATTGATAAGATGAATTGTTTTAAGGAATGGCAAAAGACATTGTCCAAATTTATCTGGCAGGGGAAGAAACCCAGAATTAAGTAAAAATTATTAACGGACTCAAAAGACAGAGGGGGATTTTCCCTGCCAGATCTGAAGATTTATTTTGAAGCAGTAGCCTTTTG
This sequence comes from Zootoca vivipara, assembly GCF_963506605.1. Classification (NCBI taxonomy): domain Eukaryota; kingdom Metazoa; phylum Chordata; class Lepidosauria; order Squamata; family Lacertidae; genus Zootoca; species Zootoca vivipara. The sequence goes on from NC_083291.1 coordinate 42,638,737, forward strand.
CTGGATGAAAGAATGGTTTATGCTGGGAAAATACTGATGTCTTAGATTTGGAAGGTTTTGATAATGTGTTTGGTTGGCATGCATATCTTTGGTATGATAAGATTAAGATCCACAAAGGTTTTAAAAATCATATAATTAGGAAATCATTGTTTAATGTTTGGATTAGATATAAAGACTTGTTAGAAAGGAAAACACCCAAATGGATTTCACCATTGGAGGCCAAGGCCCATAAAAGGTTGAATATGGAAACTAAGTGGCTAAAATATAGAGATATCTTGTTGAAAAAAGGAGACCAAATCAAGATAAAATTCTATGAACAGTTGAAAGATAAGGTTGATGAATGGTTTCAACATTATCAGATTAATGAAGTGTTTAAAATGGATAGGAAATTTGGTCTGCAATCAGAAAAATCCAAATTGGAAACAGAATTGTTAGATTCAAATTCGAAGAATCTTTCCAAAATGTATAATTTACTGCTGGAGTGGCACACAAAAGATGAACAAGTGAAATTGGTGGTGATTAATTGGGCAAAGGATGTGGGGCATAACATTATGATGGAGGATTGGGGGAAAATGTGAGAAAAGAATATTATGTTTACAGCATGTAATGTTTTGAAAGAAAACATGATGAAGATAATGTATAGGTGGTATTTAACACCGGTTAAACTTGCAAGAATTTATCATGGTTACAGGTAGGTAGCCGTGTTGGTCTGGGTCGAAGTAAAATAAAAAAATTCCTTCAGTAGCACCTTAAAGACCAACTAAGTTTTTATTTTGGTATGAGCTTTCGTGTGCATGCACACTTCTTCAGATACAGTGAAATAGAAGTCCCCAGGCACTTATGTAGAGAAGGGGTGGGGAGGGGTGGGGATGGGGAGGGGAGATCACTCAGAAGGGTGGTGGAAGTGGGTGATTGACTGACTTTATCATACACATGAATTTATCATACACATGATAAGAAATGCTGGAAATGTAAAGTTGTTGAAGGAACCTTTTACCACATGTGGTGGACTTGCCCCAAAGTAAAAGACTTCTGGAAAAAGATTTATAATGAGCTAAAGTGTTGAAAAACACATTTATTAAGAAACCAGAAGCCTTTTTATTGGGTATAGTCAGAAAAGAAATTCCTAAAAAAGATGTTACTTTCTTTCTGTATGCCACAACAGCAGCGAGAATTTTAATAGCCAAGAATTGGAAGACCCAGGAATGGTTGAAGGATGGCATAGAGACCACAAGGGCCATCCAGTCCAACTCCCTGCCAAGCAGGAAACCCCATCAAAGCATTCTTGACATATGCCTGTCAAGCCTCTGCTTAAAGACCTCCAAAGAAGGAGACTCCACCACACTCCTTGGTAGCAAATTCCACTGTCAAACAGCTCTTACTGTCAGGAGAAGACTGAGGCAAAGAAGGCACTGAGGAGTTCTGCCCTTCCTCTGTCCCCTGTTCGCATTTCATCATCTTCTCCTCTAAAGGACCCCACTGTTTTCTTGTTCTTCCTTTTGCTACGGACATACCCATAAAAGCCCTTTTTGTTGCTTTTAACCTCTCTAGCAAGCCTGAGTTCATTCTGTGCTTTAGCTTTTCTGACTTTGTCTCTACATGTGCTGGCCAGAAAGAAGAGTCGGTGGAAGAAGATTGGAAGAAATTTAAAGAATATTTAAAGAAATACTGCAATATTCAATAGTTTGTTAAAGACATTATGAAGTGATGATTTAGAGAGTGGATAAATAAAAGACAGGTAAAGTAAGAAGTATAGTATGATTTAGAGGTATAATTTAGAAGTTGCTAAAGATGAAACAGATGGGGGAAATCTGAGGAAGTCACCTTAAAATGGTTAAGAAAAGAATAAGAATGGAAAAGTATATATTTTCTTTTTTATTTCTTTTTTACTCTTTGTATTTGTGAGTATTGTATTTTGTTTTATTTGTTTATGTTTCTTTGTTATAAAATGAATAAAAACATTTTTTTGGGGGGGGAAGAATACCTGCACCTTCCAGCCACCTCGGGCCTTTGTATGGGTTACATACTCTTCAAGTGTCCTTATTTTCCCGGGACATTCCCAGAATTACAGAATCCATCCGGGCTTCTGCTTTGATCCCAGAGTGTTTGTTTCCCCCTCTAGCCCTGCCGCCCAGCTTGGGGAGTAGGATGAGCTGGCACTTGCAGCCAGCACTTGCGCTTGCAGAGGGACCCTCAGGGAGCAGAACCGTTGTGTCCAGGAGAGGCAGTTTCCTGCTGCCAAAGCGGAGGTGGTGGATGGGCACAACTGCACAATGCTGCCAACTATACGCCAGGAGTTGTTGCCACCACCTTCCCACTTATTCCTGCAGCCTTGGTCCACTATAACAGAGGTGAGTTTATCTCACACCACATGAAAATCTGCCTGAGTGAGGAAGGAATAAGACACATGAGAAATGTTAGCTACACCCCACAACAAAAAACTCAGTCACTGAAAGTTTATTATCTCCTCTGGAAATGGCATTCCCAAATACTAAGTCAAGTTTCACTGCCTGTACCACTTTTTTCTGAATTCTGTATGGAAAAACACATGAATCTGACTTTTGGAGAGTTTGTAAACAAACCATTTTTAACTTACCAAATGTGTGATCTTCTTATGCTAGGGGAAGGGGGAAACACCGGAAGGAACTTGGATTTACATACAGTATTTTAAAGGTCTAGCAGCCTATATTTTCATGTTTTACTGACAGTAAGAGCTGTTCGGCAGTGGAATTTGCTCCCAAGGAGTGTGGTGGAGTCTCCTTCTTTGGAGGTCTTTAAGCAGAGGCTTGACAGGCATATGTCAAGAATGCTTTGATGGTGTTTCCTGCTTGGTAGGGGGTTGGACTGGATGGCCCTTGTGGTCTCTTCCAACTCTACGATTCCATGATTCTGTTATTCTACTTTGCTGCATATTTTGCTGCATACTTTGCAATTTTAAATCTGGGGTTCTGCCACCAAAGTGTACTTGCCCTAAACTTGGATCTATGCATCCAGGAATTCTCCTTTCTTTATTCCTATTTTTTCCTTGCTACCAACAGTTTTGTCCCTATCTTCCTCCCTCCTGAGTTCTACAAGGGCAAAACTGAGACAAAAGAGCCTGACAGCCAGGACCATCCTCTGGGTTGGTTGTTAAAGCCAGCTGTGTGCTGGCTGGGGGAGACTCACCTTGGTGGGACATGGCCCCATTTGCCCTATTTTTGCTAGCCTCCACTGCAATGCCAAACACACTTATTGGAGAGTAAAATCCATTGGACACAATGGGAATTCTTTTCACATAAAGCTACATACTCAATGGTGTCATGGGCTTTGAAGAAACTCGATCTCAGGACGCAAGGGAGAAACGTGCTAAGAGGAAGGCACGCTTAGCAAATCCACACCATGATCAACTCCCGCCTGGAAACCAATGTCCCCACTGTGGAAGGACGTGTGGATCCAGAATTGGCCTCCACAGTCACTTACGGACCCATTGTTAAAATCGTGTTTATGGAAGACAATCTTACTCGACTACGAGTGATTGCCAAAGAAGAAGAAGAAGGATTGCAACATTATTAAGGCAGGCACATTTGTGGACCTGCGCACACATTGCCAGATTCATCAATAAATATTTGGCATATCAAATCAATGTGTGCAGAGGAGGGCTGCCACATGGGTGGTGAAGCAAGCTTCTTCTCTCCTGCTCTGGAGGGTAGGGCCCAAACCAAGGGCTTCAAGGTAAACATCAGGAAGAATTTTATGGTGGTGACAGCTGTTCAACAGTGGAATGAATTCCATTTGGAGGTTGTGGACTCTCCTTCCCTGAAGGTTTTTAAGGAGAGGTGAGATGGCCATCTGCCATGGATGCTTTAGTTGAGATCCCTGCATTTGCAAGGGGGTGGACTAAATGATCCTCAGGATCCCTTCCAAATCTACAATCTTTATTAATTACCATCATTAAGAAACTGGGATAAGAAGCACATAGAACACATTCTAATTTTGCAGATTTACATGTATACATAGCTGGGTGGGTGGGTAATATAAATAGTAATGTCCAAAAGCCATGAAATGCAGGAAGTACATTTTCAGTCTGTGATTTATTGTTGCTGGTTTTAAATGTCATTTTGTTTTTTACAGACATGTTTTACTTTTTCATTTTGTGCTTCTTGCATTTTATAGAGATGTGACTAATGCACTTCATAGATAAGAAAATAAATCTTTCTCTACGTGAACCCTGGAGAGCCATTGCTTTAGCTGAACTCCCACAGCACAGGGGCTCCAACCTAGGAATCAGAATGAGAGCCCTTCAAAGTTTGTGAATCAGAAATTCTCCTTTTGATGCCTCTGGTACCACTTCATAAATTTGAACAGCCTGGAAAAGAGCTGAACAGTTCAGAAAATTAGATGTATGACCACACAGAAGTAGTATTTACAGGAATTTAGAGTAGGAATTGAAGCACCAAGGAGCTTAAAATTAAGAGTTTTGATTGCAGTACATTGGTGGTGGTTGCATAACTGGATTGAAAACGTCTGGAGAAACTGTGAACTTTGACTTTAAAAATCAAAAATTAAAAAATAGCTCAGTTCCTGAATTGTGCTTTACCTCACCTCATTCCACAATTTCACATATTTCATCCATGGCTTTACAACTCCCTCCCTCCAGGGCTTGCTTACTTTAAGTAAAGACTGAAGCTGGAATGTGTTTTCTATGCCAAGGCTTAATCTCAGAATAAATAAATAAAGCACTACTGAGCATGTGCACAGTTTGCCCAAGGTTTCCAGGCAAGGCAAGGTTGGACAGTTCAGCATGTCAACACTATCAGGAATTAACTGCCAGCAAGAATGTCTGTAAAATTTAAGATTCACCTATGTCAAATCTGGAAAACAAAGCAGAACCATAAATTAATGCTGTATAGGGATTGTGTTCTCAAGCACAGGCTTCCATAATGCTTCCAACACTTCACTTACAACAGTCTACTGCTGGGAAGCTGCACAACTGAGGGAGCCGCATATCCAGCACTGTCTGGTTGGTTAACAATAGTCATTTTAATGCCCAGTCTCCCAATTTGCAGATACCCAATTATTCAAGGTGGTTACAACAAAAAGGTAGCAGCTCTGAAAGGCTATCACCAGCAAACATGGCTACCTCTCTGCTCACTTCTAACTCTCAATCATTTGTTGTTTGTTGTTTAGTCGTTTAGTCGTGTCCGACTCTTGGTGACCCCATGGACCAGAGCACGCCAGGCACTCCTGTCTTCCACTGCCTCCCGCAGTTTGGTCAGACTCATGTTGGTGGCTTCGAGAACACTGTCCAGCCATCTCATCCTCTGTTGTCCCCTTCTCCTTGTGCCCTCCATCTTTCCCAACATCAGGGTCTTTTCCTGGGAGTCTTCTCTTCTCATGAGGTGGTCAAAGTCTTTGAGCCTGAGCTTCACGATCTGTCCTTCCAGTGAGCACTCAGGGCTGATTTCCTTAGGAATGGATAGGTTTGATCTTCTTGCAGTCCATGGGACTCTCAAGAGTCTCCTCCAGCACCATAATTCAAAAGCATCAATTCTTCGGCAATCAGCCTTCTTTATCATTTATCATTTATGAACATTAAAAAGCACATTTCCCAATACAAATCATCTACATTCCTCCATTGGGAGAACTGTCCATTTACTGTCTGCTTCCTGTTGCTTAATTAAGGCTGTCCCCTGAGTAAAGAAATCTTAAGCTCTTTTCAGAATATTCATCTTGGGTAAAATGAACCGCAGCAGGGGAGAGTCACATTGTGGTGGCCTCCATGGCCTAAGGTAACCCTGAGTTGCTGACTGCAGGGAAAGAGCCATCATGCAGGCAGTTGTCACATGCAGGGCTTTCAACATAGCTTTTTTTTTTCAAAAAAAATTATTCATTTTATAACGACAACATAATCAACCATAAAAAAGAAACATAAGACAAAAATGCACAACAAAACAAAAACAAAACAAACAAACAATACATATAAATTCTTATCATTTCATCATTTCCCTTAACCTCTTTGGGTGACTTCCTCAAGTCCTCCCTAACTGAATTTCAATTTTAATCATCTTTACCAAAATTAAAAAATTAAACCATTAACAAATTATCTCCTTATCAAAGATTTCTCTCAATTTAAACTTCCTAAAATATTAATACACTAAACAAAATTCCTACTTCTACACTGATAGCCTATATCAACTTCAAAAAGAATTCAATAATACCAAATATTACAATATTTTTTCATATATAATTTAAATTTCTTCCAATCTTCTTCCACCATCTCTTCTTTCTGGTCACAGAGTCTTCCAGTCAGTTCAGCAAGTTCTATAAAGTCTATCATCTTCATTTGCCATTCTTCTATGGTGGTATCTCTTGAGTCTTCCAATTCCTGGCAAGTAATAATCTTGCAGCTGTTGTGGCATACAGAAAAAATATAATATCTTTTTGGAGAAATTTCTTCCCCAACTATTCCAAGTAAAAAGGCTTCTGGTTTCTTAATAAAAGTGTTTTTCAACACTTTTTTCAACTCATTATAAATCTTTTCCCATAAGTCTTTTACTTTTGGGCACATCCACCATATGTGGTAAAAGGTTCCTTCTTTTTCCTTACATTTCCAACATTTATTATCAGATGTATGATATGTTTTTGCAAGTTTAACAGGTATTAAGTATCATCTATACATCATTTTCATCACATTTTCTCTCAATACATTACATGCTATAAACTTAACTCCTTTTCCCCACATCTTTAGCCCAATCAATCATTACCTATTTCACTTGTTCATCTTCCGTATGCCACTCCAGCAATAAATTATACATCTTGGGAATATTTTTTGTTTTTGTATCTAACAATTCCATTTCCAATTTGGATTTCTCTGATTGAAAACCTGTGTTTTTCTTATCCAGCTTAAACACTTCATTAATCTGGTAATACTGTAACCAGTCATTTAACTGAACTTTAAGCTGATCATATGATTTTATCTTGAATTTATCATCCACTTCCAGCAACAAATCTCTATATTTCAACCACTTAGTCTCCATATTTAGCCTTTTGTAGGCCTTCGCCTCCAATGGTGAAATCCACCTAGGTGTTTTCCTTTCTAACAAATCTATTATCTAATCCAAACATTATACAATGATTTTCTGATTACCATATATGGTTTTTAAATCCTTTATGTGCCTTTATCCTATCATACCACAAATATGCATGCCAACCAAATACATTATCAAAACCTTCCTAATCTAACACATCTGCATTTTCCAACAAAAAACAATCTTTCAACCAACAAAAAGCTGCTGCTTCAAAATAAATCTTTAGATCTGGCAGAGAGAAACCCCCTCTTTCTTTCGAATCCATTAATAATTTAAACTTAATTTTGGTTCCCCCCCCCTGCCAGATAAATTTAGACAACACTTTTTGCCATTCTTTAAAACATTTCATATTATCAATGATAGGAAGTGCTTGAAATAAAAACAGCATCTTTGGCAATACATTCGCCTTAACCACAGAAATTCGGCCTATTAATAATTTCAAATTTGACCATATCTCCAGATCTCTCTTAATTTCATTCCATAACTTATCATAATTATCTTTATATGAATTCAGATTTTTAGCAGTCAAATTCTCCCCCATATATTTCACCTATTTAACAAAATTCAACCCAGTGGTTTCCTGTAGACTCTTTTTTCTCTCTATTGTAATTTCCCCCTCAAAACTTTGGTTTTGCTCTTATTCAACTTAAAACCTGCAACTGAACTCTTGTATTAACTCCAGTGCTTTTGGTGCACTAGATTCTGGATCTTGTAAAATCAACACTAAATCATCAGCAAAGGCTTTTAACTTATATTGTTTTGATCCTACTACAATACCTTTTACTTCTTCATTTTTCCTTAACACATTCAGCAATACCTCCAGAACAGAAATAAAAAGTAAGGGGGAAAGTGGGCACCCTTGTCTAGTTCCCTTTTCAATTCTAATTTCCTCTCAAACCACATTATTAACTATGATTTTTGCTTTTTGCTCAAAATAAATCACATTAATTCCATTTAAAAAATCTTGTCCAACATCCATATTATATAAATTTCTCTTCATAAAATTCCAAGACACATAATCAAAGGCCTTCTCTGCATCAATAAACATTAACATAGTGTTACCATTTTTTTAACTTCTAACATTTCCAAAACATCTATTACATTTCTAATATTATCCTTCACATGCCTCCCAGGCAGAAACCCTGCCTGGTCTTTATGGATAGATTCATTCAAAACCTTCTTCAAACTGCTGGCCAAAATATTTTTTTAATCCACATTCAACAAGGAGATTGGTCGATAGTTCTTTACATGAGCACTGTCCAAATCTGGTGTAAAAATGGACTTATGGCAACAATAATTTGTTATCTTGTTTAATGCAAATCTGCAGAAGTTGTGTTAAAAACAATTTTCTTTAAAAATATGCTCAAGTGAATAGGAGGGGCTTTTAAATTGATCAAACATTTTAAAATGGATTTATCTGTTCAAACAATTAAATACTGCAGCCTAATAAAATAGGTTGGCTGTCATCCCTTGCAAAATGACTTCTTCCCCTTGCAGAAGTCACTGTAGGGTTAAGTAGCCAGAGGACTGAGGAAGAGGGAATCACATGGTCTTTGTCTGGAATTATTAACTTAGAAGTTGACGTGTCACTGAGTCAATTTCCATTTCACTGGAAAGCAGAAAATTCCTCAGTGTATTCTTGGGCCAAATGTTTGTAATCTGACCCAAACTGCTTCTCTTCTGTTGAGATGTACAGGGTGAGGGGCAATGGGTAGGAATAATCATGTTTTGGCTAAATTCTACTGCGGTAGCAGGAGTTATTGGACATCACTGCATAGCAACCCAACGGCCAGGGATGGCAGGAGCTGCAATCAGAGACCGGCTTCCATTCCCTGATGTTGCTTTGGAAGCAGCTGGGCCCATTTCTCCACCCTGCGTAACATTTCATTTCACATTTAATTTGTATACTGCATTTCTATATTAGTATACACAAAGCAGTTTAGAACAACAATATACCACAAAGATCACACAGGCTTATAACAATCTAATCCAATACAGAAAGTCATAATAAAAACATAGCTTTAAAATAAGCAGTTTATATCAAACGAAGTAATATTCAACAATACATTAGAATATAATAGTACACAATAAAATTAACTCTCAAGATATCAGCAAATATCAGTCTTATTCAACATCTTTATCAATGACTTGGATGATGGGCTTGAGGGCATCCTGAGCAAGTTTGCAGATGACAGCAAATTGGGAGGGGTGGCCAATACCCCAGAGGACAGGATCACACTTCAAAATGACCTTAACAGATTAGACAACTGGGCCAAAGCAAACAAGATGAATTTTAACAGGGAGAAATGTAAAGTACTACACTGGGGTGGGGGTGGGGGTGGGGGTGGGGGTGAAAGGCACAAATACAGGATGGGAGACACCTGGCTTGAGAACAGTACATGTGAAAAGGATCTCGAAATCTTGGTAGACCACAAACTTGACATGAGTCAACAGTGTGATGCAGCAGCTAAAAAGCCAATGCAATTCTGGGCTGCATCTAGATCAAGGGAAGTAATAGTACCACTGTATTCTGCTCTGGTCAGACCTCACCTGGAATACTGTGTCCAGTTCTGGGCATCACAGTTCAAGAAGGATACTGACAAGCTGGAACGTATCCTGAGGAGGGCAACCAAAATAGTCAAAGGCCTGGAAACGATGCCTTATGAGGAACGGCTTAGGGAGCTGGGTATGTTTAGCCTGGAGAAGAGAAGGTTAAGGGGTGATATGATAGCCATGATTGAATATATAAAAGGATGTCATATAGAAGAAGGTGAAAGGTTGTTTTTCTGCTGCTCCAGAGAAGCGGACACGGAGCAATGGATTCAAGCTACAAGAAAGAAGATTCCACCTAAACATTAGGAAGAACTTCCTGACAGTAAGAGCTGTTAGACAGTGGAATTTGCTGCCAAGGAGTGTGGTGGAGTCTCCTTCTTTGGAGGTCTTTAAGCGGAGGCTTGACAGCCATCTGTGAGGAATGCTTTGATTGTGTTTCCTGCTTGGCAGGGGGTTGGACTGGATGGCCCTTGTGGTCTCTTCCAACTCTATGATTCTATGAAATACTACTTACACAGAAATTCACTAATCTATCTATATATATAAACATGTTCCCACAGCATGCGTGGATGAGACAGCCTTTCACTGTAACCACTGAACTGAATTGCATCAAATAGGACAAAGTGTACTTTGCCCACCAGGGAGGGATCTTGCATAATCCCCCCCCCCCAAAGCACACCTTTCATAAATAAAATAATGACTAAACACAAAAAAGTGGCGCCCAAATTAGACATCACCAGCAGGAGCTCTGAAGACTCCAGCAGCATCCAATAGAAAGGGAGATTGCGTACTGTCACCAGCAAAAGCTCTGAAGGGCGGCGACAAATAATGACATCATCAACTGAGCAACTGAAACCACGAAGGTGGCCATTACCAAACAACCCACAGAGTCAGGAATGGAGATACAGGGTGGAGGCCTCAGCTTGCATTTAAATACTAGCCCAAGCCAAGGCCGACAGACTAGTCCTCGCCTCTACTTTACACCCTACAAACTAGGTCTCAGCTCTACTTTACAGCCTACAGACTAGGCCTCAGCTCTACAGCCTACAAACTAGGCCTCTACTCTACTTTAAATACTATCCTGAGTGGAGGCCTGGATGGGGAGTGGGGGGAGCAGGAGCCCAAATAGGTCATGGACTGATGTAGGGTGGAGGGAAGCCATAGGGGGGGAGGGGGACGGGATACCTCATGGGTCACTACAGGATGGGAGTAATCACAGGGATGAGACACAACAAGGGGGGGGACACATAGTCCAGGGGGGAACGGACACATCCTCCCCCTTTCCTGGGAAACAAGGACCCTGAGTCAGGCACAGCAAACTATCATAAGAAAACAAAAATAATTAAAACAACAAATCCAAGGACAACGTTCATATATCCAGAAAAACATATTACATCAAAACACAAACCAAAACAAGTTATGCAACCATTACCATTCAAAACACAAATGACATCAATACTCCCCCCCCAAAAAAAACCCCACAGCAACGCGTGGCCAGGTCAGCTAGTAATCAATAAAAACAAAAGCAAGTTGCAATGTATAAAATACCACAATACATACAAAACCATGTCAAAGGATCAAAGTGAGAAACAAAGTCACACAACTTTTATTTTTTTTAAAAAAATCTCCCTCCAGCTACTTTTTTGTTCTTAAAGTCATTGCCTGGGAGAGGCTATTGCTCAGCTGGACTTGACTTTTGTGCACTTCCATGCTGAAGAAGCTGGCAGGAAGCTGAGGCAGTCAGTGTGAAAGGGTTCATTTCCCTTGTGCATCCCATTCTCCTCCTCATCCCTGTTTCTGCTGCTTGTTCGCTTGCCATGTCAACCTGACTGAAGCCTCAATATAATGCCTGAGGCAGCCACACCTTATACAGCAGTTCACTTGGATTAACTTCTTCTACTTGCCACTGTTTTTTTTTCCAGTCTAATTTGCCTCACTGTAAAGGTTATTGTGAGGGTAAAAGTCGACAACTCATTTACACATGAAAAGCACTGTGCAAGAGGTGAAATTCATATAGGCTCCTTTCCTTTTCTAAATAGCTCTTGCCAATCATGTGGAAGCTGAAAAGTGCATTCTAGGAAACTTTTTGCTTGAACATAAAATATATTAGACTGCCCTCTGCTGGTTCCTTTAAGAGGGATCACTAAACTTGCACATGAAAAACTTGGGTGCAATCTAGGTTTTGGAGTTTTAAAATCTGGGGAAGTTAGGCAGTGATGAAGTTGGTAATGCTGAGACAGTTGTTTAATTCGGAAGGAGAGTTAATCCCTTTATCAAGTTGGAAACAAAGATAAAACCTACCAAGAGCAGCAAGCTAGAAAACATATTAGACTGTGTATAAGGCTGTGGCTCCAGTGTGCTCCCACCACTCATGTTTGAAGCTGAGAATGCAAGACATTAGCCACAATCCATAGGTATCCTTTAGTTCTTGAGAAACATTGTTTCCCTCAAACATTCCCACTTGGCTGTGGCTCAGCTGATGTGTGACATTTCAGATTCAGGGTGGGGTTGCAGGTGCAGGGAGACAATCCAGGTAACACACATCAGGTGAAGACATCTCCACCTCATTTCTGGTGTGTACAGCAACATTTAAATGTGACTTCAGGTGCAGCTACTGCAAACAACTTCACTGTGTTTCAAGCTGCTAATGTGTACCTAGCCTTCATTGCCTGACTGGTGCCTGCAACTCTTTGTGCATCAGAGTCACCTTGTGCACACCATACATTTAAAGCACAGTACTTCCCCCAAAGAATCCATGGCGTTGTAGTTTGTAAAGTAAAGAGTGCTGGGAACTGTAGCTTTGTGAAGGAGAAATGACAGTTCCAAGGAGTCTTCGGGGAAAACACTGTGTTTTGAATGTATGGTGTGTCTTGGCAGGGCCGAATCGCCACTATAAAAATTATGCTGCTGCCGCGCCTCCTCTATCTCTTTAGAGTCTTACCAATAGCCATAGAAGACAAAAAATAACAAAACTGGCAAAACATGTGTGAGGGACAGGGGATATCGGGAGGTCCCTCCCATCTTGAGATCCAGCCCATCTCCGAGCGCTGGGGAAAGCAGGGAGAGTTCCAACTCAAGTGGAGAAGCAGGAAGTGGTGTCCGAGGCTCAGGCAAGGTAGCAGAGCCACTGCCCAAGGTGGGACAGGAAGGGGGGAGCAAGGGGGGAAGGCCAATCCCACCGACTCCGGAATTGCGCAAGAAACGTCGGGGGAAGAGGCTGGGTCTCCCCAAGCTTTTATGCTGGAGAAGAACGCGCCAGCCTCCATTCGGAGGTTCTGAAGAAGACCGATAAGATGTGTTTTCTCTGTAAATAGCACTGCTTTTAGCACTGTAAATACACAGCACCAATAAAACAATAAAATGCAGAGCTGTGTGGAGTCGTTTCTCTGAAGTAGCCCACCCAGGCCACTGTGACAGCAAACTCCGAATCTTTTTTTTGGGCTACTTTGGAGTGCCGGAATGAGCGCGCAAGAGGCGGAGAAATGGCGGCAGCTCGCAGAGCAAGCCCAGCAGGAGCTGCAGCAACTGGCGTTGCAGGCACAGGGAGAATTAAAAGCGGCCAAAGAGGAAACGCAGAAAAGCCAGGAGGACAGGCAGAATCTCATTGACCAGGTGAGATCGCTACAGGATAAAGAGCAGCAGCTAAGAACGCTAGCAGTGGAGCTCCAAAACAAGTTGGATGTAGAGAAGAACAAGGGCGGGGGGGGCAACTCCAAGTACTGCCAGGAAGGAGAGCGGGGACCCTAGTAAGCAAGTTCAATGGGGACCCAAGGGAATATCAGGGCTTTGAGACTGAGATATTATATGCCCTGGAGCTCCACAATGATGAGTTCCCTGATAATGCGCACAGAGTAGCGTTTATAGTGGAACATCTTACCGGACCAGCAAAGGAGTGGCTCAGACCGTTAATCGTGGCAAAAAACCCTTGCATGAAGAATGTCAAATTATTTCTAGAAGCTTTAAAAGTAATGTATGCGAGTGACAGTCATATGGACCATACCAAGGAGGAACTCCATAATTTACGCCAGGGAAAAATGACAGTTCGCGAATATTGGGCTAAATTCACCATGCTGGTGCACAAGCTGGGGTGGGAGCTTCACTCGCCTCTGATGGAAGCTGCGTTCTATTTGGGACTGCATGAGGATGTTAAGGATGAGCTCTCGAGAGGTCCGAAGCCCAGTAATATGGATGAGTTGAGCAAAGCGGCTCTGGCGGTGGGGGTGAGGCAGGAATCTCGGTGGAACGACAAGCAAACAACGCGCGCGACACGGCCTTGGTTCTCACGGTCGCAGCAGAAGCCACTCCCCCAACAGCCATCCCAGGCCACGCCTGGGGCCGGGGCAGACCAGGAACCCATGCAAATTGATAGAGCGCGCGCGGGGGCTTTTCAAACCCCTGCGGCGCCAAGACGCAAAGAGGGAAGGGGCGGGAACTGCTTCCTCTGCAACTCCCCTCAGCATCTCGTCAGAAACTGCCCCCACCGCAGGGAATGGCAAGGGAAGGCGGGAACGGTTGTGCCCTCCCCCACTGACGCAGCACCACAGCAGGGAAACGAGACAGCCTGGCTGCAGGAGACAAGGGGCAGCAGCCAGGCGCAAGCGGCAGACAATAGCCCCAGCCCACCCACCCGCACAGCGAGGAGCAGCGCCAGCCCACCCCCCCAGAGCAGGGGTGGTTCTAGAAGTAACGCTAACGCTCCCAAATGGGTACCCCCTGACCGTCCTGGGTCTGATAGATTCGGGAGCGTCAGCGAACTTTTTTTCGAGAGAATTTGCAGAAGCGCACCAGATCCAACTTCTGCAGCTGGACTTTCCCCTGCACGTCTCCACCATTGACGGCAGGGAGTTGCTGGGAGGGGCCATCACCCACCAACCCCCCCCCCATGAGAATGACGGTGGGACGGCACTCGGAGACACTGGCATTCAACGTCACCACCATCTCAGACCCCCCCCATCGTCTTGGGCATGAGCTGGCTGGCGCGCCATGACCCCTCCATCAGTTGGCACCAGAGATGCATCACGTTTGGATCAGACTTTTGTCTGGAACATTGCATGCAGCGCCAACCAGGGGAGGGGCCACCGATAGCCACGGTGGCCACCATGCACGTCAAGGGGGTGAGGCGATTCCCAAACCATATTGGGACCTACAGGAGGTCTTCAGCGAAGCGGAATCCGACCACCTACCCCCCCCCACAGGTCGTTTGACTGCCAGATCAACCTGGTGCCAGGGGCCACGCTACCCCCAGCCAAGCTGTACTCCATGTCAGATCAGGAACTAGAGGATCTGCGGGCCTTCATCGACAAGAACCTCAAGAGGGGGTTCATCAGAGAAAGCAAGGCAGCAGGGGACAGCCCGGTCTTCTGGGTGGACAAGAAAGACATGCAACAGCGCCGTCTGGTGGTTGATTTCAGAAGGCTGAACAGCATGACGGAACCGGTGGCTTTCCCAATGCCCAGAGTGGACGATCTGCTGACAGCGGCACGCAGGGGCAAGATCTTCACCAAGCTCGACCTGAGGGGGGCGTACAACTTGATCAGGATCAGGGAAGGCGATGAGTGGAAGACCACGATGTTCACCCCTCTGGGCTCTTTTGAATATCTGGTGATGCCCTTCGGTTTGCAAGGGGGCTCAGCATGCTTCCAGGCCTTCATGCATCACGTACTGGGGTCCCTCCTCTTCAAGAACTGCTTGGTCTTTTTAGACGACATCCTTATTTACTCCAATGACCCAGTGCAGCATGTGAAGGATGTCAGGGAGGTGTTGCAGCGCCTGAAAGAGCACCACCTGTATGTGAAGCTGGAGAAATGCAAGTTTCACACCAAGGAAGTGGACTTCCTGGGCTACAAGCTGTCCGACAAGGGGCTAGCGATGGACAAGGACAAGGTGCAGGCCATCCTGGACTGGCACAGCCCCAGGACGCGCAAAGATGCCCAACGCTTACTGGGCTTCGCCAACTTCTACAGGAAGTTCATCAAGAACTTCTCTCGCGTTACAGCTCCCATCACTGACTGCCTGAGAGGCAAGCAGAAGTTCAGGTGGACACCGGAGGCGCAAGCAGCGTTCGAAGGCCTCAAGATAGTGTTCGCCTCAGACCAGAACCTGTTCCACGTGGTACAGGACGCGCCCCTACGCGTCGAGACTGATGCTTCGGACCACGCGGTAGGCGCGGTCTTACTGCAACTGGATGCCAACAGAGAGTGGAGACCCTGCGCCTTTTTCTCCAGAAAGCTGACCCAGCCAGAGCGCAACTACACGGTGTTTGATAAGGAACTTTTGGCGATCCATTCTGCGTTTCGACACTGGAGACACTTCCTGGTGGGCGCCAAGCACCCCACTCAGGTGTGCACGGACCACAAGAACCTGGAGTTCTGGAGAACAGCCAGGGTGCTCAACCAGCGGCAGATACGGTGGGCAGAGTTCTTCTCGCACTTCAACTTCTCCATCCACTACATACCGGGAGAGCAGAATGTCAGGGCGGATGCCCTCTCCCGCAAGGAGGAGTTGCCACCAGCACCCCGACACGTATTTCCCTCGTCGGCATGGTCCTGCGGAGCAGCAGTGGTGAGCGAGGCGGAACTCACAGCACTAACGACAGCAGATGAGTTCGCCACCCGCATCTTCAGAGATCTGCGAGGGGGGAGGGAGCAAGCAAAAGACTTTGCAGAACGCAGGGGGGAGCCCTGTACCTGCCCACCACCCAGCTCAGAGGTAAGGTCCTCAAACAGATGCACGACAACCCAACGGCGGGTCATTTTGGAAGGGACAAGACCACTCACTTAGTCATGAGACACTTCTGGTGGCCAGGGGTGCGGGAGGATGTTCGGGACTATGTAAGGGGCTGTGACACCTGCCAGCGAGCAAAGGTAGTCAGAGCAGCACTAGCAGGGTTGCTGGAGCTATTACCTACACCTCACAGGCCGTGGGAAGTAGTGTCCATGGACTTCATCACAGACCTGCCTTCTTCCAGGGGCAAGACCGCAGTGTTGGTGGTGGTGGACCTCATGTCCAAAATGTGCCATTTTATACCGTGTGCCAGGGCGGTCTCCGCAGAAGAGACGGCCAAACTGTTCGTTGACCACGTATTCCGACTGCATGGGTTACCCTTAAGGGTCATTTCGGACAGAGGCCGCCAATTTGTTTCCAGGTTCTGGCGGCGGCTCATGAACCTCCTGCAGGTGGAGGTCAGCTTGTCGACGGCTCGGCACCCGCAGACCAATGGACAGGCGGAGAGGGTCAACGCCATTTTGCAGCAGTACCTGAGATGCTACGTCAGCCAGAGGCAAACGGACTGGGTGGATCTCCTGCCACTGGCAGAATTTGCCTACAACAATGCAGTGCACGTCTCCACAGGGGTGTCGCCCTTTAAGGCCAACTACGGGCACGACCTCAGATCTTTCCCAGAGAGGGAGAGGGAGGAGGAGGAGGAGGGCCCACAGGCAGAGGATTGGGCGGAGGAACTGGAGACGGTGCACCAGCAACGGTGCACCAAGGAAGCGTACAAGAAGGGGGCAGATCGCCACAGGCGACAGGGGGAGGTCATCAGGGTGGGGGACAAGGTGTGGTTGTCCTCTGAGGGCCTTCCCACCAGAGGGCGGTGCAAAAAGTTGGCGCCCAGAAGGTTGGGCCCCTTCACGGTCACGCAACAGGTCAATCCGGTAGCCTTCAGGCTGGAACTGCCGGAAGACATGAGGGTGCACCCAGTATTTCATAGATCGCTGCTGTCGCCGTACAGGGAAAGCAGCCGGTTCCAAGGCAGCGAACAGCCCCCCGAGGGAGGGGGGAGAGGGGAGGCAGGGAGCAACTCAATGAAGCCACGGCCATCCTTGATTCACGAAGAGGGGTGGGGGGCCTGGAGTACCTCATGGCGTGGGAGGATGCCCCGCCGTCCCAGAATGAATGGGTACCAGCCACGGAAATTCAGGAGGAATTCTTAGTGGAAGAATTCCACGGCCTCTTCCCCCACAGGCCCAAGCCCTGGCACATGGAAAGGGATGGAGAGGGGGAGGGGCCGGAGGAAGAGGTCGCAGAGGGCAGTTCTCCATGGAGGTGGGAAGCGGAGTTTGAGGATCCTGAGGAAGAGGTGTGGGTTTCTCCGAGGTCCACCACGTCAGAGGCAGGGGAGGACTGGCAACAGATTTTTACTCCCACCAGCTCTGATGCCACGGACTTTTTGGGCTTTCCGTCTTCTCAGGGGGAAGCAGGAAACTCGCTGGATTGGGGGGAGGTTTTCACACCCACAGGCTCCGACGACATGGATTTCTTAGGTTTTCAGTCGTCCCCGGCACCCTCGGGGCCCCTAGGGAGGGGAGAAGGAGGGCTTGGGAGGGGGGTGGATGTGAGGGACAGGGGATATCGGGAGGTCCCTCCCATCTTGAGATCCAGCCCATCTCCGAGCGCTGGGGAAAGCAGGGAGAGTTCCGACTCAAGTGGAGAAGCAGGAAGTGGTGTCCGAGGCTCAGGCAAGGTAGCAGAGCCACTGCCCAAGGTGGGACAGGAAGGGGGGAGCAAGGGGGGAAGGCCAATCCCACTGACTCCGGAATTGCGCAAGAAACGTCGGGGGAAGAGGCTGGGTCTCCCCAAGCTTTTATGCTGGAGAAGAACGCGCCAGCCTCCATTCGGAGGTTCTGAAGAAGACCGATAAGATGTGTTTTCTCTGTAAATAGCACTGCTTTTAGCACTGTAAATACACAGCACCAATAAAACAATAAAATGCAGAGCTGTGTGGAGTCGTTTCTCTGAAGTAGCCCACCCAGGCCACTGTGACAACATGCTTCTAAAATTTATACACCAGAATAAAAGGCCACGGTTACCATATAAAGCGTTATATCAATCAGCCAAAGGAGGTGGCACGGCAGTACGTACCGGTAATATCATGTGGTACAATGCAGCAGCCCATCTACATAGCATTTTTCTGATAATTCAAGTGTCAGGAGTATGGGCAGGAGTCAGGCTCTGGGGCTGTAGTGCTTTGCAGGACTGGGGCCTGCCTCAGCTTGTGCTGGAGAAGCAAGGCGTGGCCACACAGGTGAAGTCCTCAGCTTGTGCTGGAGAGGCAAGGAGTAGTCACCCAGGTGAGGCCACTTGAGATCTCACTGCACCTGGTGGCAGGAGCTGGGAGGGTTAAAAGCTCAGCATTTCCCTTCAGCTCTTTGCCACAGCAACGCTACCCCTGCCTGGTTGCATCTGGCCTCCTGCTCCTTGGACCCTCGCCTTGCCGACGCCTTGATTCTTGCTCCATGGACCCTTGCTTTGCCGACGTCTTGATCCTTGCTCCGTGGACCCTTGCCTTGCCAACGCCTTGATTCTTGCTCCATGGACCCTTGCTTTGCCGACGTCTTGATCCTTGCTCCGTGGACCCTTGCCTTGCCGACGCCTTGATTCTTGCTCCATGGACCCTTGCTTTGCCGACGCCTTGATTCTTGCTCCATGGACCCTTGCCTTGCCGACGTCTTGATCCTTGCTCCGTGGACCTTTGCCTTGCCGACGTCGTGATCCTTGCTCCGTGGACCCTTGCCTTGCCGACGTCTTGATCCTTGCTCCGTGGACCTTCGCCTTGCTTCTTGCTCCTTGGACCTTCGTCTCTGCGTTGCTCCTCAACCCTTGGACCTTCGCCTTGCTTCTTGTTTCTTGGACCTTCGCCTTACTTCTTGTTCCTTGAGCCTTCGCCTTGCTTCTTGCCCCGTGGACCTTCGTCTCTGCCTTGCTCCTTGACCCTGCAACTGCCTGCTGCTGGACCCTCAGCCCTGCACCTGTTCCTGCTTCTTCACCACCATCTTGCCTCTGGTCCTGACGCCCGCCGACCGGACCGTGACAGTTTGCTGTGGCCTACCCACGTCCCGGCCAGGGTGCGAGATGGACAGAGCCCAGCCTATGGACCTCGCCACTGTGCTGAAGCACCTCCACATGCAGGTAGCTATGCTCCAGGGGGAGGTGTGAGCTCTTCAAGCAATCCCTGCTGCGGCCCCAGCCCAACGGACTCTCCCCGTCCCAGTGCCACATAAATTCAGGGGGAGGCGTGGGGCTCCTCCAGCCACTACCCCCCCCAACAGGCTGTGGTCCTGGGTAGTCCCTGGTTGATCCGGCATGACCCCGCCATTTCATGGGTGCAGCGGACACTGTCTTTTTCATCATCCTTCTGCCAGGATGTCTGCGCTCAACCCCCAGTGTTACCTCCATTGCCACCAGCGCCGGGGACGCCTCACCAGCCGGCCCTTAGTTCTTCCACCTTACAGGGGACTGCCCCTGATGGAATAGCATCTCTGGATGCCCGGATACTCCCGGAGCCCTCCCGGGACTTGGTAGACGTGTTTGAGAAGAAAGGGGCCAAGACTTTGCCCCCCCCCATCGGACTTATGATTGCCCCATTGATCTGCAGCCGGGAGCAGAGATACCCTTTGGCCGCATTTATGCCTTGTTGGCCCCGGAACTTGGGGCCCTCCGAGGGTGCCACCCACGCAATCATCCCTGCACCCCCGCGGCTTCTCTCGTGCCTTCCGCCAATGATCGGGTCTCCCACATCCAGGAGACACAAGCCGACCTGGCACAGCACCTAGAGAGGGCCAAAGCGGACTATAAGGTGCAAGCGGATCGACGGCGGTGGCAAGGACCTGCGTTCCAGGTTGAGGATAAGGTTCGGCTGTCCCTGGAACGTCACTGCACTGGACGTCACCCCCTGAACTTGTCGGCTCCTGAACTTGGGGCCCTCCAAGAGTACCACCCACGCAATCATCCCTGCACCCCCGCGGCTTCTCTCGTGCCTTCCGCCAATGATCGGGTCTCCCACATCCAGGAGACACAAGCCGACCTGGTACAGCACCCAGAGAGGGCCGAAGCGGACTGTAAGGCGCAAGCGGATCGACGGCGGTGGCAAGGGCCTGTGTTCCAGGTTGGGGATAAGGTTCAGTTGTCCCTGGAACGATCTTGGGAACCAGCTGACTTCGTGCACGCGCCCGCCAAGGTTTGGGCCTTCCATCGGAAGTTTCCAGATAAGCCTGGGCCATGACCGGGGGTGGAACCCCGTTTCCCTATGGGGGGAGTACTGTCAGGAGTATGGGCAGGAGTCAGGCTCTGGGGCCTGTAGTGCTTTGCAGGACTGGGGCCTGCCTCAGCTTGTGCTGGAGAAGCAAGGCGTGGCCACACAGGTGAAGTCCTCAGCTTGTGCTGGAGAGGCAAGGAGTAGTCACCCAGGTGAGGCCACTTGAGATCTCACTGCACCTGGTGGCAGGAGCTGGGAGGGTTAAAAGCTCAGCTTTTCCCTTCAGCTCTTTGCCACAGCAACGCTATCCCTGCCTGGTTGCATCTGGCCTCCTGCTCCTTGGACCCTTGCCTTGCCGACGCCTTGATTCTTGCTCCATGGACCCTTGCTTTGCCGACGCCTTGATTCTTGCTCCATGGACTCTTGGCTTGCCAACGTCTTGATCCTTGCTCCGTGGACCCTTGCCTTGCCGATGTCTTGATCCTTGCTCCGTGGACCTTCGCCTTGTTTCTTGTTCCTTGAACCTTCGCCTCGCTTCTTGTTCCTTGAGCCTTCGCCTTGCTTCTTGCTCCTTGGACCTTCGTCTCCGCCTTGCTCCTCAACCCTTGGACCTTCGCCTTGCTTCTTGTTTCTTGGACCTTCGCCTTACTTCTTGTTCCTTGAGCCTTCGCCTTGCTTCTTGCTCCTTGGACCTTCGTCTCTGCCTTGCTCCTTGACCCTGCAACTGCCTGTTGCTGGACCCTCAGCCCTGCACCTGTTCCTGCTTCTTCACCACCATCTTGCCTCTGGTCCTGACGCCTGCCGACCGGACCGTGACATCAAGGATCTGAACAAATAGCTTGGCTAAATATGGAAAACCCAAATGAACAGAATTTGATAAGAGGGGTGACATTTTGGCAACTTACTTTTTTTTAAACTGAGATAGATAACCTCTTTTTATTATCTAATCTAAAAGTTTGGAAGAAATGGTTCCCACGGATGGCCTCTCAGCCTTCCCCTGTAATACCATTGGCATTTCACCCTACTTTCTATAATAGAGACAGAACATTCCCCTTTGAAAAATGGGAAAATGTGGGCCTGTTTTGGCTGAAAGACTTTTACAAAGAAAACACCCCTTTGTCAGGATTAATACTACAAGAAAAGGTTCAAAACTTTTCCCACAATTGGATGGTAATCCACCAAGTCATCCATTTTATAAGTAGCACATAAATCCGCAAACAAGGGGCAAAGTCACTAACTGCATTTGAAAATATTTTATATACCACAGACCCTAGAGGTAAAGGTCTAATTGCTTTAATCTGTAAAGCAATTGTAAATTTCTCAACCTCAAAGCCCTCCATGTTGAAGACTAGATGGGAAAGAGACCTGGGAGAAAGGATTGATGATGGTTTGTGGGAAGGAATGTGGCAAAAAGCCTCCTTTCAAGCCATTTCTGCCCGAATAAGAGAAAACACCTTAAAGCTAACCCACAGATGGTACTTACACCCCACATTGCTAAGCAAAATAGAGAAAAATATTTATCCACAATGTTGGAGAAATTGTGAGAATGAAGGAACATTTATACACATGTGGTGGAAATGCCCATTGATTAAAAACTTCTGGTTAAAAATATTTCAGGAAATGGAACAAATTACATCTCAATCTATCAGTTTAGATCCCAAAATAGCACTGCTTTCTATATTTGCAGATGAAGCACAAAGTCTTTGAGACAAAGACTTAATTGTACATCTTATAACTGCAACACGTCTTGCTGTTGCTAGACACTGGAGAACATTAAACGTGTACCTATATGAAGTTTGGTGTGCTTATGTCTGGGAATTAATTTTGATGGAAAAGTTAACAGAAAGGGTATGTGAAAGAAAACAACATGAGAAACTACATAACTTTTACAAGTTATTACATATGCATGAAAGAAAGAACATGCATTTAGACCACCTAAGACACATGGGAGCGTGTGGAATATTTCTTTAACCAGCAACTGTAGAAATGTGGGGTTTTTTAGTTGATTATATTACTAATGTACGTAGTACGTAGTTGATTATATTACTAATGTACCTGTACGTAGTTGGAGCTGCTTTTGGGGGGAGTAATGGAAAACTTTATTTGTTTGCTTGTATGTTGTTCTTATATTCGATAAATAAAATACTTTAAAAAGAAATAGAATTCAAATTGTAATACAGTATAAAAAATAAAAGCCATACAGATACCATTAAAAAGGAGTAGGACTATACTGTAGTTAAAGCTATGGTTTTCCCAGTAGTGATGTATGGAAGTGAGAGCTGGACCATAAAGAAGGCTGATCGCTGAAGAATTGATGCCTTTGAATTATGGTGCTGGAGGAGACTCTTGAGAGTCCTGTAGACTGCAAGAAGAAAAAACCTATCCATTCTGAAGGAAATCAGCCCTGAGTGCTCACTGGAAGGACAGATCGTGAAGCTGAGGCTCCAATACTTTGGCCACCTCATGAGAAGACTCCTGGAAATGACCCTGATGTTGGGAAAGATGGAGGGCACAAAGAGAAGGGGACGACAGAGGATGAGATGGTTGGACAGTGTTCTCAAAGCTATGAACATGAGTGACCAAACTGCGGGAGGCAGTGAAAGACAGGAGTGCCTGGCGTGCTATGGTCCATGCGGTCACGAAGAGTCGGACACGACTAAACGACTAAACAACATTCTATGAATGTCTCTAAAGGGATGCCTAAGAAATACCCTATAAAATAACGTAACAACAAAGTGAATGTAGCCGAAGTGAGAACTTATGTGTATAAATGTAAAAATTGTTACCATTATGACATATCCAATATAGGCAGTCCCACACTGCCATCTATTGAGTCTACACCAGGGGTTGTCAACCTGGTCCCTACCGCCCACTAGTGGGTGTTTCGGGATTCTAGGTGGGTGATAGGGGGTTCTACAGCACAAGCTGAATACTCCTTCCATCGAGCACTGGTGGACAGTAAGGAAAGATACAATGCATTAGTGGGCAGTAGGTATAAAAAGATTGACTACTCGTGGTCTACACAGTAACCACACAACCATTCAGGACAAATAGACTTTATTAAGAGAGCCATTCAAACACTCTGACACCCAGCCACAAACAAAGGCTGATGCCCCAAGGTAATGTCCCAAAAGTTCACACAACAATGACTACCGAGAACGCCTGGACATGCTGTATTGTTTCACACCAGCCTTGCCTCCAGCGTGTCCCCTCCTGCAAAACAATAAAGGACACAGCCATTAACAGAGCATTAACCCTGGCCAAACTTTGGTATTAGATACTTCACACATGAATAACAAACATGACACTGTCACCAACCACTTGACTCTACTTTTTTTTTTCTATAGGTGATGTCTATGCTTTTAAAGATGCATCTACCGGTAGGTTTGTCATTGCTTTTCTCCCAAGAAGCAGATTTCTTTTAATTTCGTGACTGCTGTCACCATCTGCAGTGAACATGGAACCCAAGAAAGTAAAATCTCTCACTGCCTCCATTTCTTCCCCTTCTATTTGCCAGGAGGTGATGGGACCAGTGGCCATGATTTTAGTTTTTTTGATGTTGAGCTTCAGACCATATTTTGCGCTTTCCTCTTTTACCCTCATTCAAAGGTTCTTTAATTCCTTCTTACTTTCTGCCATCTGAAGTTGTTGACACATTCATAGAATACAGTGTTGTATTTTATAATAATAATAATAATAATAATAATAATAATAATAATAATATATTATTTATACCCTGCCCATCTGGCTGGGTTTCCCCAGCCACTCTGGGCGGCTTACAACAGAAAAATGAAATAAAACAATTAAACATTAAAAGCCTCCCTAAACAGGGCTGCCTTCAGATGTCTTCTAAAAATCTGGTAGCTGTTTTTCTCTTTGACGTCTGATGGGAGGGCGTTCCACAGGACAGGCGCCACCACCGAGAAGGCCCTCTGCCTGGTTCCCTGCAACTTGGCTTCTTGCAACGAGGGAACCGTCAGAAGGCCCTCGGTGCTGGACCTCAGTGTCCAGGCAGAATGATGGGGATGGAGACACTCCTTCAGGTATACTGGACCGAGGCCATTTAGGGTGTTAAAGGTCAGCACCAACACTTTGAACTGTGCTCGGAAACCTACTGGGAGTCAATGTAGATCTTTCAAGACCGGTGTTATGTGGTCTCGGTGGCCGCTCCCAGTCACCAGTCTAGCTGCCGCATTCTGGATTTGTTTTAGTTTCCGGGTCACCTTCAAAGGTAGCCCCATGTAGAGCGCATTGCAGTAGTCCAAGCGGGAGATAACCAGAGCATGCACCACTCTGGCGAGACAGTCTGCAGGCAGGTAGGGTCTCAGCCTGCGTACCAGATGGAGCTGATAGACAGCTGCCCTGGACACAGAATTGACCTGTGCCTCCATGGACAGCTGTGAGTCCAGAATGACTCCCAGGCTGCGCACCTGGTCCTTCAGGGGCACAGTTACCCCATTCAGGACCAGGCAGTCCTCCACACCTGCCCGCCTCCTGTCCCCCACAAACAGTGTTGTGTATTGAGTCAAAGGATTTTATATCTGTATTATTATTGTCTGTATTTGCATTAGGATAAAGTAACTGCCTTTTGGTTCCAGAGGGTACAGCTACTATTGGTTCATTTAAGCTGCTGTATTTGGATCCTCTGTCTTATTGGTTTCCTCCAAAAGGCAGCACTGTGATTGCTTGATATTGTTCCCTCCAAAATGTATCCCTTCCTAGCTAGTCCCCTGTCCCTATAAATGTAGCTTTCCTCTCCTCAGTCTTCAGTCTTGTTCACTTTAATAAAGAGCTGTTACTAGAGAACTGTCTCCAGCATGTTATGTCAAGAGAGCTGAAATCACAAACCCCACGTCACAACAACTGGCGACGAGGATGGGATCCGGAATGCTGAGGAGCGGTTAAACACAACCCTGCCTCAGAGTCCGGATTGCAGCTGAGAACAAGACTCACTGGCCAGCTGAGAAGACGACCCTGCCCGCTAGGACAATGGAGAGTCCAAGGGTATTGGAGCCCTTCCAGCCATCAGAGCCCCACACCTGGGAAGACTACGTCGAACGCTTCGAGTTCTTTGCAGTGGCTCAAGGGATCACCGATGCCAGCAAAAGAAGGGCCACATTCCTGAGCTACTGTGGGCCCGAGACCTTCAAGCTGGCCAAGGCATTACTTGCTCCAGCGAAGCTGAGTGAGACATCTCTCAAAGATATTCTTGCCTGCCTAACAAGCCACTTGGCGCCTACTGAGACCAAGATGGCCCGGCGGATGGAGTTCCATAAGAGGCAGCAGCATGCTGGGGAGTCTGTATCCACATTTCTGGCTGAACTCCGGAAGCTCGCTCAGCACTGCGGCTTCCAAAATCTGGAAGAGACTCTCCTGGATCGGTTTATTGGTGGTCTGAGCAGCAAGAAAGCCAGAAGACGCATCGTGGCTAAAGAAGAGGTTACCCTTGCTTCAGCCTTGAAAGAGGCCACCGCCACGGAGAATTATGAAAGAGAGGAGCTTGATGCCAGTCGCAAGGCCACTAAGCCACAGATAGAAGTTGCGCATGCCATGGACGAGCTAGAGGCTACTCCGAGCCAGAGGCCAGTCCGTGGGGTCGAGTCGGTGCGTCAGGCCTGCACAGTGCACAGAGATCGCCGAGGCAGTTGCCCAGGTTGTGGCGGAAACCATGAAAGGAAGAGTTGTCGTTTCAGGGATGCTATCTGCCGGACGTGCGGAAAGACGGGTCACATCGCCAGGGTCTGTAGATCGGCGGCGTCGGGAGCGACAGGAGCACCTAGACTGGAGCATCGCAGACCGCCCACAGCAACTCGTTTTCTAAAGGACTGCCACTACGTAACGGAGATCAACGGGAGGGCCGTGCAGTTTCCAGCGCAAGGCAAGGCACACGTCAAGGTGAAGATTGAGGGTCAGCAGTGCGACATGGAGGTGGACTCCGGATCCGCATTCACCATCGTGTCGGACCAGACCGCGAAGACATTCTTCCCGAGGGGTAAGTTGCC
This sequence comes from Zootoca vivipara, assembly GCF_963506605.1. Lineage (NCBI taxonomy): Eukaryota > Metazoa > Chordata > Lepidosauria > Squamata > Lacertidae > Zootoca > Zootoca vivipara. The sequence continues at coordinate 42,665,334 of NC_083291.1, forward strand.
CCCTCTGGAGCCCTTTCCGGCAACCTTGCAGTCGTACTCAGCAGGCCGCATCCATGTTATGGGAATGTGTGCCGTGAGAGTACAGTTCCGGAACAAACAGGCTGTACTCAAACTGGTGATTGCGAAGGGCAGTCGCCCCAGTCTCCTGGGCACTGACTGGTTCCCTGCCCTGGGACTGAGTATCTCAGGGCTTAATTCAATCCAAACCTGCCCTGAGATGAGTGAGGTATTATGCAAGGAATTTGCTGGTCTCTTTAATGGAAAACTGGGTTGTTATAAAGGGCCCCCAGTTGACTTCGAGTTGGACCCCGGGGTGGCTCCAATCCGACTCAAACCAAGGCGAGTGCCATTTGCACTGCAACCCAAGATCGAGGCAGAGCTGGATAAATTGGTCAAGCAGGGAGTTCTCTCACCCGTGGACTCTGCTAAGTGGGAGACTCCAATCGTCACACCCCTTAAAGCAAATGGGGAAGTCAGGATATGTGCAGATTACAAATGTACTATCAATAAGGCACTCAGGGGAAACTCATACCCCATTCCAGTCGTATCACATCTGTTGGCTAAACTGGCTGGGGGCAAGGTGTTCGCCAAAATTGACCTGGCACAAGCTTACCAACAGCTGCCAGTAACCCCACAATCAGCGGAAGCACAGACTATTGTCACACATAAAGGGGCGTTCAGAGTTAACAGATTACAGTTCGGAGTTTGTGTGGCCCCAGGGATTTTTCAAGGGATCATGGAACGCCTGTTAAGAGGTCTGCCGGGGGTCTTGCCATTTTTTGATGATGTTTTGATTGCTGGAAAAGACCCACAGGAACTGGTTGCGCGTGTCCGTGCAGTGTTGCTCAAGTTCAAGGAGGTGGGGTTGCAACTGAAAAAAGAAAAATGCAGTTTTGGGGTGCCAACTGTGGATTTCTTGGGGTTTAAAATTGATGCATCAGGCATCCACCCCACAGATGCTAAGATTAAGGCCATCATCGAGGCACCACGACCACAGAACAAGACGGAGTTGCAGTCATTCCTGGGACTTATTAACTTTTATCATTCGTTCTTACCCCAGAAAGCTTCGGTAGCTGAACCATTACATAGACTATTGCAGAAAAAGAATGTGTGGCGATGGGGGCGGGAGCAGCAGAAGGCTTTTGACTCCTTGCGAGGAATGCTGAGTAGCAGGAGCGTCCTTGCTCATTATGATGAGTCAAAGCCGCTGGTCCTGGCATGTGATGCCTCTCAATACGGTCTGGGGGCTGTGCTGAGTCATAGGGAACCGGATGGGTCGGAAAAGCCCATCTCTTTCTATTCCCGTACGTTGTCGCCCACAGAGCGCAACTATGCTCAAATTGATAAAGAGGCACTGGCTATTGTGTCCGGAATCAAAAGGTTCTATGATTATTTGTACGGTCGCCATTTCTCCATTGAAACGGACCACAAACCACTGTTAGGGTTGTTCAACCCAAACAAACAAACGCCACAAATTCTCTCCCCCAGAATGTTGCGTTGGTCAATATTCCTGAATGGGTTCCAGTACACCTTGACCCATGTGCCGGGGAAACAGTTGTGCCATGCTGATGCGCTGAGTCGATTGCCCCTTCCTGGTGGGAGCAATGAGGATCCTGCTCCGGCGGAGCACATTATGATGCTAGAAACACTTCCGGGGGCTCCTGTAACAGCTACGGATATAGCTGAGAAAACTAGGAAAGATGCTGTTCTCTCCCGTGTGCTCACTTGGGTGGGGAGGGGGTGGCCAGGTGGTCCGCATGAAGAAAAATTCAGGCCTTATGCGACAAGGCAGCACGAATTGTCCATGCATAAGGGTTGTCTCCTATGGGGAGATAGGGTGATCATCCCAGCACCACTGAGAAACAGGGTTCTTGAGACGCTTCACATGGGACACCCGGGAATGGTCAGGATGAAGTCGCTAGCCCGATGTTATGTGTGGTGGCCTGGAATGGACCAGAACATAGAACAATGGGTACGAACATGCAAGGCATGCCAAGAGGTGCGGCCAGAAGTGGCCAGAGCACCAGTCCACTGGTGGGAGCAGTCCAGGACTCCCTGGAGCCGGCTGCACATAGATTTTGCTGGGCCATTCCAAGGGAAGGTCTTTTTGGTTATCGTTGATGCATATTCCAAATGGTTAGAAGTGGCGATGGTCCCTAGCATGGCATCAGCTGCCGTAATCAAGGTGTTGAGGCAGCTGTTTGCTACCCACGGGTTACCTGAGACCATTGTATCAGATAATGGGGCAGCTTTTGTATCCCAAGAATTCAGGGCATTCTTGGCTGATAACTTTATAAGAGGGGTCACATCCGCGCCCTTTCACCCATCCTCCAATGGGCAGGCTGAGCGCATGGTAAGAACAGCCAAAGAATCCATTGCGCGCTTAATGGAGGGTAACTGGTCGGCTCGCATTGCGCGAATGTTATTTTTGCAGCATGCGACGCCGTGTACTGCGACGGGCAAGTCGCCAGCCGAGCTGCTCTTAGGTAGAAGACTGGTAACGGTGCTGGATTATGTCCACCCAGATAAAATGCCAAACCGTAATTCAAGAGCAACCCCCCAGGCTGAGACTGACACAACAAGGTATCTCGCCCCTGAAGATCTGGTCTGGGTGAGGAACTATTCACGAGGTCCGCGGTGGGTGGCCGGTGTGATCACCCGGGCTAGTGGACCTGTGTCCTATTATGTGACCTTGGAAAATGGGCAAGTTTGGAAGAGACATATAGATCAGCTGAGGCGCCGGGCGCTCAGCAGGGAGGAGTCAGATAATTCATCCCTGGCTAATGACGCACAGCTGCAAGACCAGAGTGAAAATGGTCCAGAGGTACAGTCACCAGGGGCTTCAGCAAATGAACCAGGGTCTGCTAGTCCTCATGATGACGAGGTACAGGTCGGGGACCCTGAGATGTCTGGGACTCCATCTGTTCCTGATGAAACCCCTATAGCAGCCCCTCCACCACAGGTAACACCCAATCCAGAACCTGCAACACCTGTTGTCAGGAGATCAGGTAGAAGTTGTAGGACCCCACAGTACCTGAGGGATTACGTCTGCTGTGCTCACTAGGGGGGGAGGGGTGTTGTGTATTGAGTCAAAGGATTTTATATCTGTATTATTATTGTCTGTATTTGCATTAGGATAAAGTAACTGCCTTTTGGTTCCAGAGGGTACAGCTACTATTGGTTCATTTAAGCTGCTGTATTTGGATCCTCTGTCTTATTGGTTTCCTCCAAAAGGCAGCACTGTGATTGCTTGATATTGTTCCCTCCAAAATGTATCCCTTCCTAGCTAGTCCCCTGTCCCTATAAATGTAGCTTTCCTCTCCTCAGTCTTCAGTCTTGTTCACTTTAATAAAGAGCTGTTACTAGAGAACTGTCTCCAGCATGTTATGTCAAGAGAGCTGAAATCACAAACCCCACGTCACAACAAACAGTACTTCTGTCTTGTCAGGATTCAACCTCAATCTGTTAGCCGCCATCCATCCTCCAACCGCATCAAATATTAAAAACTTCCCTAAACAGGGCCCCTTTCAGTTGTCTTCCAAAAGTAAAATAGTAAAATAGACATCTGCTGGGAGGGTGTTCCACAGGACAGGCGCCACTACCGAGAAGGCACTCTGTCTGATTCCCTGTAACCTCACTTCTCGCAATGAGGGAACCACCAGAAGGCCCTTGGTGCTGGATCTTAGTGTCCGGGCTGAATGATGGGGGTGGAGACACTCCTTCAGGTATACAGGAATGAGGCCGTTTAGGGCTTTAAAGGTCAATACCAACACTTTGAATTGCGCTCAGAAACTTACTGGGAGCCAGTGTAGATCTCTCCGGACCGGTCCTGGCGGCTAGTCTAGCTGCCGCACTAGTCACTAGTCACTAGTCTAGCTGCCGCATTCTGGATTAATTGCAGTTTCCGGGTCACCTTCAAAGGTAGTCCCACGTAGAGCGCATTGCAGTGGTCCAAGCAGGAGATAACCAGAGCATGCACAACTCTGGCGAGACAGAGTTATTTCAACTTCGAGGTCGTACATTATTCTGTTAGTCCTTGGGCACACTATTAACAGTAGGTTACAGGAATGTGAAGGGGGGAACCCCCCCCCCTGTTCTGTTTACATCAGTAGTCAAGGGGGCCATGTACTCAAAAAGGTTGAAAACCAAAACTGTGGCATAAGGGATAAAACTAAACCCTCGGCTCAATGGGGCTAGAGCACTGCACAAGCATATCCCTCTGGAAATGACCTTCCAAGACCCCTAACTCAGACAGCCACTCCAGAAGGATACCATGGTCGATGGTATCAAAAGCTAAAAGGCTGAGAATTAACAAGGTCACATTTCCATTGTCTCTCTCCTGACAGAAGTAATCGTGCAGTGTGACCAAAGCAGTTTTTGTACCAAAACTGATGGAAATGGATTTGGAAAATCAGTTTTCTGCAAGAAAGTGTTTTCATTTCCCTTTTGAGTGGACACATATGGCTGTGCTATTAAGGGAGTAAGTTTCTGAGAGTAAGAGTATAAGGAAAGTATTTAGGGGCAGGCGGGCTTTGGTGTGGAGTGTCTGACGCAGCCTCAGCACCTGGGCAATTCCTTATCATTAATCATCTCTATTATTGTGGTTTTATTCCGCCCTTAATCCAAAGGAGGGGTGGCCCCAATAGTTCTCTCCCGGTTCCTGTTTAGCCTCACGACAACCCTAAGAGGTAGGCCGAGGTGAGACAACGGTGACCTGCGCAAGGCAGCCCAGAAAGCTCTGCAGGTGAGCGGGGGTGGGGGTGGGGGGTGGCGGTCGTCAGTTTCGGACCCTCCCCATCCGGTTTGAAACAATAACACGAGAGGCGTCATCAGCCGCCATGTTGCACAGAAACTATTGTAACATATTTTTATTTATCGTCTCTTATGATTCCGGTCCGTCTTGTCTTGTCCCTCGACTCTTCCTACACTGAAAAGCCATCTAAGCACCGGAAGCGGAAGTAGGGAAAGCCGTTTCCTAGAGCGGAAGGGTCCGTCGCGTGGCGTCTTTTTTCACTCTCATTAAAATTCCTGTGCGCCCAGATGATGCAAAGCCCCTTTCGTGCCTGACGTCATCGGCCAGGGACGAAAGTTTTTTTTTTATAATTGCGCGTGCTCTGTGTTGGTCGCCGGGCGAGGCGCGGGAGTTGCTGTGATGTTCCGGCTCTGCGCGCAGCTGCTGAGTCGGGGAGTCGCTTCGCGGGTGAGGCGGCGGTGCGCGCGTGAGGGACCGGGCGGCGAAAGAGCGGCCCAGGCCGCTATGGGCCTTTTGCGCCGCCGCCGCCGCTCGGTGGCTCTCGGAAAGCGGGGGCCTCCCCCCCCCTGCTGCCCAACTATGGAGGCCCCCTTAACCTCCTCCGGAAAGCCACTCAGGGGGAGCGCCCTCGGGCACACGCACACAAACCCAGGGGGCTGTACTGTAATTTTTCAAAAAATGAAATAAGGATTTTACTTGGCGAACCTGTTCAGGCTGGACCTCAGCTGGCGCTACTATCAATATCTGGTGATAGAATCGAGCAGGGGCCCCAACTTGAATAAAATATTGTGGGGGAGGCTGGCATGGGCGTAGGCCAGATTTTTTTGGGGGGGGAAGAACCTCAGTTAAGTATTTTTATTGATTTAGGGGGGCATCTGCTCCCCCCCACTACCCCCATAGGCCCTGGTAAGCCTCACTCCACATAATCACAAGACGCTGTGCTTGCACACCGTTTGAATGGCAGTGCCCATTAACTTTTGGGGGGGGGCGTTAGAGAAATGAGGAAATAAAACTGAAGACGCTATTTATTTTTTTATCCATGGCAGTATGTGCTACAATGGTTCAGAAGTGGAAGGACTGCATTGGAGAGGGCTGGTAGGGTTAAGCCAGAAGCCTTTGGGGTGTTTTGGAGAGATCTTATGGAATATATGATTAGGGCAAAGCTGCTACACTGCTTGACAGCCTCTACAGACGTATGTAATATGTGAAGGCAGTATTATTTTTGTAGTTATATTTTTAAGCATCCCCATTTTTCGTTTTCAGCTCTGTTTGTATTTTATCTGTGAAGTATAAGATACACTAGCCGCTTATATTTTTTATGTCTTTTGTCCATCAAAATGTGATTCACCATTCCCCATTATGTTTGCTTTATTGGTTTCTAAACTGTGTGCAAAATTAACAAAGAGTATTTGGAAAAAACACACGTTAGTGTGTTGATCACCACATATCACAGCAGCAAGGGACTTTCTTTGCCTTGTCTTGAATCTTACTTTTTCTGAAGAAGTGTGCATGCACACGAAAGCTCATACCTATGACAAACTTAGTTGGTTTCTAAGGTGCTACTGGAAGGAATTTTTTTTATTTTTTTGTTTTGACTACGTCAGACCAACACGGCTACGTACCTTTTTATATTCAGTCAGTTGTTCTCAATACAGTGGTACCTCGACTTACAAAGGCGATCCATTCCATGGCGCTCTTCGTAAGTCGGAACCTTCAGATGTTGAAGCGTCCATTCTGCACATGCGCGGACCACACACACCGCTTCTGTGCAGGTGCAGAATGCATGCGTGGCGAAAATACTTCCAGGTTTGCCGACTTTGTAAGTCGAAACCTTCGGAAGTCGAGGTACCACTGTACATGTGAATATAGCCACAGAGGGAAGAAGAACAAGGTTAATAGGAGTGAAGCCCTGTGCTTATGTACTTGCAGCTGTGTAAAGAAGTGCATAGTGCTCTCTTTTAGAATTTTTTGAGTCTTCTCTTGGTTGCACAGCACATCCACCGGCTATGCAAACCCAATCCACTCCATTCCTGAGATACCCAAAACATCCTTGATGGGACTACTCATCAAAAGCATTTTCGGAGATCCAACATATGAGGCAAAGGGAGCTTTCATGACAGGGAGTGCTACCTTTTTGCAGTGTGCCACTAAAAGGAGTTTAGGGCAAAGTATGGTGAGCACATGTATTGAAAAGCATCAACATGTTCTAACTCATATTTTATATACGGCATCGCAAGTGAACTTTTCAAAGCAACATAAGCAAAGAAAAGGGGGGAAATAAGCAAAAATGTCAAGCCTCTGCCTCAGTGAGCATATATGTACATTTCAGTAGTGTGGAGAAATTGGGGGTGTTAAAGAGGAAGGATGATGGCAAGGATAATGGGATTAATATGATAAAACAACAGTTATGCATCTATTAGTTACAGCCTCATCCCTATGCATCAGTTTAGTGGAATTACACTATGCTAAACATCTGCAAGGACTACTGCATAGGACTATGAATGTGCACAGTGAAAAGTTCAGGGTTAAATCAAATGACCCCATGGGAAAACTGGATTTGGGGCTAAGTTGAGAGAGGTGGCACCAGGTTGGCATTCTGTCTGATGATCTAAGCATAAGCCATATCCATGATAAATGAGCAGCCATTTACAAGAGCTATCTTGATTGAGTCACCAGTACCTTCAGATATCTTACTCCGTTTTTATTTCTTCCCTTAGCCTTTGTGTACAAACCAGACAGGATTTCTAGGCAACCCTGCTGTTTCAGCTAGTGTGACAGATGCATCTTCATTAAAAGGTAAGGCCTTTTCACGACTAGAACAGACTTGTTGCCTCTAGATGTGGTAGGGTACCCAGGACCAGTGGTCAGGGATCATGGGAATTGTAGTCCAAAACATCTGGAGGGCCAAAGTTTGGGGATGCCTGTCCTATACACACTTGAGAGTGAGTCCTATTGAACTCAATGGAGCTTACTTCTGATGTGACATGTATAAACTTGCAGTGTTAGTTATCAAGAGTGTTAGAAATGCCCGATCCATAACAGTGATGTGAGGTGGAAAACATTCCATTTTAGAAATGCATCATTTCATACAAGTAGTTAGCAACATACTGAATGGATCTAATAGCAGTCAAAGATAAAACAAATACTGTAATATTGTTTTAATATATGTAATATATACTTGAGTACCCCTGGAAAGTACATGCATTTATGTATTCAGCTCTTTGAGCATGCTAAAGTTAATATGGTAACTGTCCTCAGTGCATTCACTTTTTAAATTTAAACAGTGTAAGGGAAATGCATGCTATATGTTGTTCAGCGTCTTTGTAAATGACTTGGATGAAGGAATTGAGGGGATGTTCATCAAATTTGCAGATGACACCAAACTGGGAAGGGTAGCAGAAAACAAAATCAGAATTCAAAATGACTTTAATAGATTGGAGAACTGGGTACAAACTAACAAAATGAATTTCAATAGGGACAAATGTCAGGTTCTGCACTTAGGCAGCAAGAACCAGATGCACAAATATAGGATGGGGGACACCTGGCTTACTAGCAGTACATGTGAAAGGGATCTAGGAGTCTTGGTGGACCACAAGCTTAACACGAGTCAACAGTGTGATGCAGTAGCAAAAAAAAAGCTAATGCTACTTTAAGCTGCATCAATAGTAATGTCCAGATCAAGGGAAGTATTACTCTATTCTGACTTAGTCAGATCACACTTGGAATACTGTGTCCAAATCTGGGCACCACAAGTTACCGTATTTTGTGGACCATAACACGCACCGGACCATAACATGCACCTAGTTTTTAGAGCAGGAAAACAAGAAAAAAAATATTCTGCCTGCCCATCGCTCCCAAACTTTCCTGGGGCTTCATGGGAAAGGGAGGTGGCGGGGGCCGTGGAGGGAGCGGGGAAAGCCCGATTTCAGGCTGCTTGTCACCCCCACCTTCTGCCGCTGGCAGGGGACCCTGGAGGGAGCGGGGAAAGCTCAATTTCGGGCTGCTTGTCACGCCCCCCTCCCCCACCTTCTGCCACTGACGGAGGCTGCAGAGGGATCCGCTGCCGTCCGTGCCTTCGCTCCATAACATGCAGCGACTTTCCCCCTTCTGTTTTTGGAAGGGGAAAGTGCGTGTTATGGTCCGAAAAATACGGTAAGAAGGCTTTTGACGAAGCTGGAACATGTGCAGAGGAGGGCAACCAAGATGATCAGTGGTCTGGAAACTAAGCCTTATGAGGAGTGCTTGAAGGAGCTGGGTATGTTTAGCCTGGAAAAGAGGAGACTGAGAGGAGATATGATAGCCATCTTCAAATATCTTAAGGGCTGTCACATGGAGGAGGGAGCAAGCTTGTTTTCTCCTGCTCTGAAGCGTAGAATTCGAACAAACAGCTTCAAGTTGCAAGAAAGGAGATTCCAATTAAACATTTGGAAAACTTTCTGTCAGCAAGGGCTGTTCAGCAGTGGAACAGATTCTCACGAGAGGTGGTGGACTCTCCTTCCTTGGAGATTTTTAGAGAGAGGTTGGATGACCATCTGTCATGGATGCTTTAGCTGAGATTCCTGCATTGCAGAGTGTTGGACTAGATTACCCTTGGGGTCCCTTCCAACTCTATGATTCTATCAAGTTGCCATGTCTTAAAAATATTTACAATTAGTTCAGTAAGAATAATTTCCAAGTAAAGTTTTGAATTTAACTATAAAATTAAAATTGTATTGTATTGTATTTTATTGATTTCTTCCTTTAATCAAATGTTTCTGTTATCCTACTATAGCTATTGAAAGTAACTTTTGTTGCACCCCGAAAGTAATATGGTGTGCGTTTATATATATTTTTACTAAATATGAGTCAAACATAAATGAGAACATCATCAATTTAGGGTAGTAAATTTTTTTCTGTTTCAAAATCTTCCAGTAAACAGACATCACTGCTTCATACTGTGATTAAGAATGGAATAAATTTTTGAAAGAGAATCAAACCCGATTCCATGTGCATATGTAGTTCTCAACCCATTGCTTCTGAGGAAGTTGTACAGATCCTTTCAGGCGATATCATTAGAGTAATCTTCAAGCAGCAACTTTACAGGCTCTTAAAATGTGGCTGACAAACTTGGAAGGGGTTGCCTACCTAAACATTTAGTGCAGCTATCTAGAAGTGAAACAAGTATTTTCAGTTCAGTTATATCCTAAAAGAGATCTGATGATAGCACCTAGCCATTTCAGATATTTTTCTAGTCATGGTTTGAAATAGAATCAATCTTAATATAGGTTTTTAAATAGTCACCTGGCATTTCCTCTAGGCATACAATTAAGAAAGCATTTATAAATTGGGTAAGATGTTACCTTTCTTCTTTGCAATAATGAGTCCCAAATAAATAAAACAGGAATGTGTGCATATGGCCTTGTAAAAATGTATATGGAGCGATGCTTTTGTGAATTTACTTTCAAGTTTCAAAGAAATTATTTCAGGCAAGATTGCCCCAAATCACACCTGCATGTATTTCCCCCCTTTGCTTCCTTTTAGAAAACTGTCCTGACATAGTCTCTAGTGAGCCCATCCTACGGAAATGCAGCATTGGCATCCCCAAACACCTTTCACCTGTTCAGGCCTGGGTAGAGTCCCTAAAGCATTATGACGCCAGCCACGTGGGCTTGACAGATTTGCATCCTGATGTGTTTGCAGTAATGCCCCGGTAAGAACTGATTACCGATTACTAGACATTTGCAGAGATGGGCTGGAAGTGACCATCAATCGTTAAAAAGTGGCTGTGGGGATTTCTCATAAAGCATTTCATGCATCAAGGAATGGTGGTGAAGGTTGGGGGCAGGTTGGAAATTTGTAACAGAAAAGGGATATGGAGTATTGGTTATGATATGTAAAAGGCTGACATGCAGATCTTAAGTTTCAGGAATCCTATTCAGTTGAGCACCTGGCAATCCTATAGACCAGGCTGGGCCTGTCCTTATGTTCCATAGGGATAAGATGCCTTGAATGGTTCCTGAAATTTAGCTCTGTGATTTCAGGAGTCTGGGCTTTTCAGTTCATTTTTACAGGCAACTCCCAATTTGTGTGGGGGTTGCTTTCCGGGTCATTGCACGCTTGCATGAAATTGCATCTCTGCCCCTGCTCCTTTTAGTGACGTCTTTTATGATATTTCTGGGTCATTTCTGGATTCGCCACTATGCACATGTGAGTGTTTGCACACATATCAGTCGTGCCTAAAATGTGAGTTGCCTGTATTAGCTAAGCTTGTTAGGGAGCATTTAACGCCAAAACAGAAGTTGAAATCTTACCTCCTCATGGCTTTCCTAGGCCAGGTTTCAATTGGTATCCTCCATCTCCAGCTGTATCTTTTCCCTTGGATAAAATGGAGGCTTCAATTACTGTAGCAAAAGGGACTGGTGTAAAAATCTTGTGTTTAAATTCTGAACCTTTTTAACCACAATGCTTTCCATCATGATGGTTACTGTGGTGTTGTCCCGTTTCCCAGATCTGTTGCTAACTCTTGCTTCTGGTTGGTGTTTGTGTGTTTTCCCCTCAGCATTGATATTCTACACACAGTGGCCATCTGGCAGAAGAACTTCAAGAGAATTGTAAGTATAGAAGTTGGAAGATCAGGAGCTGGTGGGCAATATGGGGAAGAACATTGTTCAGTGGGAGTTTTGCAGGGAGAAATTTGGGGCACACAATTTGCCGGGGAGAAAGGGGGCACAATAAAGATATCTTATCTTATCTTATCTTTGCATAGTGAAGTTAAAAGTCCAAAGTCATTTTGTTTTCATTTTGTTTATTTTGGGAAGACTCCTCTTCACATTTTGCTGCATCCATGAATTCCACTAAGAAAGCAATTCTTTCTTAGCTTCAGCCCCCACCCCTTACCACCTTTGGGGACAACAATCTTACAAGGTTGTTGCAAGAATTACTGAGGTAAATTGTGCCCAGCACTTTGAGCATTCTGATTGTGTTTGGCCAGAGCAGCATACACCAGTCTCACCTGCCTTAATTTTCCAGAGTTATGCCAAGACAAAGACTCGCGCGGAGATGCGTGGTGGCGGCAGAAAACCTTGGGCACAGAAGGGCAGCGGACGGGCCCGGCATGGCAGTATCCGGTCACCTTTGTGGCATGGTGGTGCGTGATGATCTCTCTCTCTATCTCATACCACTGGGGGATATGTCATCTCTGTAAGCCTTGGAGACACTAGTAGCTGTTCCCTTTTGTGGCTGGGATGCAGGTACCCAAAACACTGCTCTGTCAGCAGAGCCCAAACACTGTCACTTCAGAAGGCTGCTAGTGTACAGGCAAGATGATGTGTTTATTCCCACTGATGTCCCATAGACTTCTCTGGCTTTTGCTTTTAGGTGGTGTTGCCAGTGGCCCTCGTGGTCCCACCAGCTACTACTACATGATCCCCATGAAAATGCGTGTCCTGGGACTCAAGGTGGCATTGACAACCAAACTGGCACAGGTACCACACACCCACAGTTCTTTGTGAATTCAAAGAGTTATTACCAGTGTAATACGCTGGTGACTGGTTGAAGGGTTGGCTCATGGTTAGTTTTTTAAGGCCTGTAACTGGACTCCGTAGTTATGTTTGAATATCTCTGTCTATCAGTAGTCATATTACTTAGTATTTATATAGTACTTACAGCAGGCTTCCCCAAACTCAGCCCTCCAGATGTTTTGAGACTACAATTCCCATAATCCCTGACCTCTGGTCCTGCTAGCTAGGGATCATGGGAGTTGTAGGCCAAAAACATCTGGAGGGCCGAGTTTGAGGAAGCCTGACTTACAGGGTTTCCAAACATCATCATAGTATATCCTGCAGCAGTCCTGTAACATAGGGAATCTGAAGAACTCATTCAGTCTCTCCACCTGCTGAAGTGAGGGTGCAGGTTGCTTGCAGTCCTTTGCAGATGCAATTGGGGTCACAGTAACCCAAATTTTCGCACAAAATAATAGCAGTCACGAAGAGGCACAGTTTTGTTGGGTTGCAAGGATTTCTAACAAATCAGGTTTGTAAAAGGGCTTCATAAACTTGTGGGGGTACTATTGATCCCTGATACCGTAGTAGTGAGGCTAAGGAAAGTGCATGATTTGTTACTTTGGAAATAGAGAAATACTATGCTTTTTACCCTCTGTGCGCCTTTCTCCTAACATAACAGAACAAGCAGGTTCTGGGTAGACACTGAGAAGATCAAAATAATTTAAATAGCATTTCTGAGGTCATTTTAAGCCCTACCAGTTTAATTGCATTGGTTCCCCCCCTTTATTTTTTCATTCATTCCAATGAGTAGAATTAACTAAATTCTGTAAAAAAATAAAAACACAAATTTTTAGGACCCATCACAACCCTGCAATGGCAGCTCTCACCTTGTTATGGTTGAGGAATACCTGGAGCATTAAGTTGGGAAAGGCAGGCACAAATATTTTATTTTTTAAAAAAGTAGTGCTGTCATGGTATATTTGGCCCTACTTGTTTACGGCCGCCGAGACCACATAACACCGGTCCTGAAAGACCTACATTGGCTCCCAGTACATTTCCGAGCACAATTCAAAGTGTTGGTGCTGACCTTTAAAGCCCTAAATGGCTTCGGCCCAGTATACCTGAAGGAGCGTCTCCACCCCCATCATTCTACCCGGACACTGAGGTCCAGCGCCGAGGGCCTTCTGGCGGTTCCCTCGCTACGAGAAGCCAAGTTACAGGGAACCAGGCAGAGAGCCTTCTCGGTAGTGGCACCCACCCTGTGGAATGCCCTCCCACCAGAGGTCAAATAGAACAACAATTACCAGGCCTTATTATTATTATTAAAGAAACCCCTGGTTATATGTGGAATGTTCTCTCTGCTTAATGCACATTTATTTTAATTAGTCCATAATCACAGAGGAGATGTGTGGAAATTTGATTATTTAATTCAGAATCCTTCCAAAAAGCATCCCAAGTGCTGGCAAGAAAATATGATGGTCTGCGGAGAAAAGCAGTTGGGGGCCTCAGTATAGCAGTGTTTAAAAACCGGTGACCTGGCCAACAGCACTAGATTCTGGTATTCCTGGCTTTGGCAGCATCTCCTCACATTGCCCATGTGAAGCCTGCATGCTGTGCTCTTGCCCTTTTTGTGTGCTCCCATTTCCAACAGTGACAAGCTGCTGTGGCTTCCCTACCTGCCAGTGATTCACTGTCAGCCTTCTGTCTCCATGCTTGCTCTTGTGAGCTGCTGCTGAGATCTTCAGTCTGCGTTTGGGGCAGGGTGGATAAAAATCAATGATTTTTTTAAAAAAATCTAAAAAATCGGATTTTTTTGATTTAAATCGGATTTTTTTGATTTAAATCGGATTTTTTTGATTTAAATCGATTTTTTTGATTTAAATTGGATTTTTTTTAAATAAATGCTTTTTGAGGAAAACATATTACCATCCAAAGGTTATTCCATCATGAAATAAAGATTAGTTTTTTTAATTATGTAGTATAAGGTTGTATATGTTTAATTTTGGGGGTAAATAAATTCCATTAATCCATTCACCTCTTCCAGAGGTTTTTGTAAGATTATTGGGCAGTTTCTCTGCCTACAAGATATTATCACAGGTGCTTGGTTTACTTTTGCAGTTCTCAAAACTGAATTTGACTCAACAGAGATCACATGCCTCTTCTTCACAGCAAAAATGTTATAACATGAACAGAGTTGAAAAAAAGACCTTAATCCTATTGTTCTACAAACCTATGAATACAGAAGCAACCCCTTCAGTGCTAAGTTTCAAGAAGTTCAGTGAATAGAATAGAAACAATATTTTTCTGATTGTTTGGACAGTATTTAAGTTTTTCATGTGTAGGCTGGGCTGACAGTCTAAGTTTCTTAAAATATATATATATATTGTTTTTGTTTAGCCAAATTAGTTAACAAACATGGATGTTTGTTTAAGCAAATAACATTTGCTGAAATGTTATTGTTTCAGTTGAATAAATCTATTTAAATTGTTATTATTAAGGTAATGATTATTTTTCTCCTTCCTAAGTACAACAGTAAAGTTGTCCAAATATGAATGATTAACCTATTAAACTGGGGATAAAAAAACTAATATGAAAAGTTGTTATTCTAAAAATCTTCATCTACTTGCATAATAAAGTTATACCAGCAAGAATGAGTCTTTATGATTTAAATCAACTATGATTTAAATCAAGCCTTACTGACTAGTGATTTAAATCGTGATTTAAATCGTGATTTAAATCAGTTTGATTTAAATCAAATCCACCCTGGTTTGGGGTTTTTGTCTTTTTAAATAGAACCCTTCCCCTTGCCACTGCTTTTACTGATAGACAAAAATGCCTGTAGGCTAAGGCATCACTGCTCATCTGCAGCAGAAAAATTCTCTCTCCCCTAAAAAGGTCTGCCTGAGTTGGCTGCTGTTATTGTTGCTGCTTTGTAGCGGTTGCTAGTGTTTTATACAGGGTGGTCAATGTGCATGTAGCCTTACTGACTAACATAAGCAGAAATGGCAGATCCCTGCAAGTGAGGTTTTCCCCAAAGGATTTGGGGAAAGCTTTACTTCTGCTGTCTTTTCCTCGAGTCAGACCACTGGTCCATCAAGTTGCTTTTTGTCTATTCAAAGTGGCAGTAGCTCTGCACAACATCAGGCAGTGTTTTTTCCAGCTCTGACATCCTTTTAACCCGGGGGGGGGGGGTTGAACCTGCAACCTTCTGCATGCTAGGCATGTGCTCTGCCACTCAGCTACAAACACTTGTTTGGGATTTTCAGGAAAGGCTTTTGTGATACCTCACAGGTGCCCTGGAAGAAAGCTGCAGACATAAGACACATCATGGGAGAAGTAGACTAGCAGACAGGCTTCTGTTGTCTAATAGAGAGTTCATTTCCTTCGGCTCTTTTCTTCTCTCTCTGCCTGCAGGATAATCTGCGTGTTGTAGACTCTCTAGATATGCCAACTTCTGACCCACAGTATCTGATGGACCTGGCCCGCTACAGACACTGGGGAGAATCAGTGCTGATTGTTGATGTGTGAGTTTTGCTTCTTCAGGTTCTGTTTGGGGGTGTGGCTGAGGATACAGCCTGTCATTGGGGCCAGAGCTTTAGAGACACTCATGTCTGGTTTTGGGGGATGTTGGTTTGACCAGAGGTTGCTGCTGTCTTGAGTCATAGGAACACTTTCAGAAATGGCCCAAGTGTTTGTGACAACTTTTATCCAGGCCATTAGTTTTCAAACTGAGGAACCCTAGAGTTTGGCAGAACCTTATTCAGGGGTCCAGAATAAAAAGATCAGTAGTGTCCCAACAAGTTGCTTTGAAGTACCCACTGATCTCTTGAATTGTGCAGTCACATTCAATGTTTGGTTCACACAGGGTGAAAGTAAGATCCATCAGGCCCGGCCCCTGGGAACCTGCTTTGTTCTCTAGAGTATGCCTTGGTATGCTGTATGGTACATTCCAGTGACCATGGGGTTGAGATGGAGAAGGTTTCTTCAGAGATCACTGACTGCATCATAAAACACAAAACTTCCAACCAAGGTGGAAGATGGTTTTTTGGTCATGTGAAACAAGAAAAATAGCATTAGCTTCAGTCATGTGGCTGGGGGTATTCGTAGTGGAGCTTTATGGATTTAGGTAGCTTTTATGTGTCAGAATGTGTGTCTGCATAAAATGGCTCAAGTTTCAACCATGTCCCTTGTGAATTCATCATAGTTTGAAATGCCCTTCATCATAAATGTCGCACGCTTGTTTAGGTGTGCAAGAACGTGCCTCTTGTAAAGGTTGGAAATTAGGCACTTTGTTGTTGTTTAGTCGTGTCCGACTCTCTGTGACCCCATGTTAGGCACTTTGTTATTTGGGCACAATTGCTTTAAGCTGCTGTGTTAACAGTGGAGGGCCCTGAAACTTGAAGCCCTTGTTGAAGTGCATTTGTTGGTCTTGTTTTTCATTGTGCCTCTTGGATAGATACAGAGTATTCTTCTGACCCAAATTCATGCATACAACTTTCATATTGAAACAGCAGAGAGACTTGCAATGCTTCAAGCAGCCTTTCCCAATCTGTTGCCCTCCAGATGATGTTGGACTCCAACTCCCACCAGCCCCAGGCAGCATACACATAGTCAGGTATGATGGGAATTGGAGTCCATAATATCCATAGCGCAGCAGTTTGGCAAAGGTTGCCTTACAGACTGACTTAAAGACTTAACAGATTTATTGTCTGCAAAGTGTGCTTTACCCTGCAACAGCTATAAGACATTAATTTCTTAAGGCACAGTGGCAATATTTTCTATTTTGCGGCAACAGAATTTCATGGCAAACATTTTGGAACATCTTGATGAGGCTTCTGAACTGAGAGCGACTCTTCTTAAATAAGCTCAAGCCCCTTTTGCTAATCAGGTTTTTGAGCAATGAGCCTCTAGTGCAGACTCCAGCAGGGACAGGAGGCAGATGAGGACCCACCCCCGGGTCACTGCATACCACCCAGCCAAAATGGAAAGGGGAATGACTAATATTTTGTACCAACAAATCTTCGACCTGGACCTGCAAAACATACATACTTTTCCCTTTCTGGATTCCAGCAATGACTTATCTGAGAACATCAGAGATGCAACGAGAGGCCTTAAAACCATCACGGTGCTGCCAGCCATAGGTGAGTGGGGTTGGGGAGAGTGGGCAGGGCCTTCTGCAGAATGACTCACTGCATACATAGTCTGGGGTAGGATGCTTAGGCAGTTGCAGGCAAGCATCCCATCCAGTCTCTAATTCTTCATACAGCACAGCAGTTTCAATGCACAAAACATCTATCCATATCTGTCTATTGATATTTTTTACTTCATCCTTTACTGCTTATGACTACTGGTCATTACACTGTAGTTTTAACAAGAAACAAAGTATAGTAAAGTGTGTGCACACACAGAACAAAAGCATATTCTTAAGTAAGTTCTTAAGTTAATTGGTCAGCTTTATAGTTAACAGTCTGAGGATATTTAGTATGACTTGTGCTAACATTGACAGTGAATAATGTCATTCTACATGCAGCCAATATATCCATATCTGACTGTAGAGCACCAATGATTGCATAACAAGGCCAGTCCCTCAAATAGAAGACGCCTTCACTCCGGTATGGCTCCCCTTATCACATACAAAGCCCAACAAGATAACGACAAGAATCCACCAACAGCATCAATATGGCTAACCTGTTTCAAAACATCCACCCACCCCACTCACACATGAAAACAAAGTTCACCACAGCCAATCACAAACAAGCAACCACACCCTAGGCCAACCCCAACTTCTCTCACCACCAAAGGAACACAAGCAAATAGCAGAGAACCTACACAAATGATGCTGACACAAAACTCCACACATACATTAAGTAAAATAGAAACATCCCCACCCACCATGGCCCCCTCCACCTCTTCTCCCCTTTTCCTTCCTAATGTAACACTAAAGTCTCAACAAATGAAACTGAACTGTAGGAAATTGTAACTTGAAAAAAGAGACATTGCACATACTTTTGTAAACTGAGAAATCTTTAATAAAAATACTTTAAACAAAAAACAAGGCCAGTCCCTATAAGGGGCTCAAAGTAATATTTCTCTTTTACTGCCAAAAAGCTCCCAAAAAGCTTTAGAATTCTGCCCCATGAATATTACCCACTCAGACAGCACCCATTGAATTGGTGCATCCTCCTTTCTCCCCAGTCAACAGTTGAGTGATCAAGCAATACTCCACAGAAAGCCAAGTTTGGCCCATGGATTTCCTGTTTTTGAGCTGTGACACCACTTTCAGCCAAGTATGCTTGTAGTGCAAGGATATAGGAAGCTGCCTTATACTCAGACTGGTGGTCCATCTAGCTCAGTATCATGTATACTGATGGCTGTCCAGGTTTTTAGAGAGGGGTGGTGGTTGTTGGGGTTGTTTTTTCTTTCTTTCTGTGAACTGCCCTGAGACCTCCAGGCTGTCCACCTGGAGATGCTGGGGATGGAACCTAGGATCTTCTGGATGGAAGGCAGCTATGATGACATTTCCCCTCACTGGCCCCACCATTCCTGTCTTCTGCATCCAAGCTAGCCTTCTTGTCACGTCTTGCCATTGCTACCCTTCAGCCGTTTGGGGCCAGGTCTCATTACAGATACAGCCTGACCCCTGCGTCTTTTTTTCTCACAGGTCTCAATGTGCACAGTATGCTGAAGTATGAGACCCTTGTACTAACCCTGGATACAATTGCCTTCCTGGAAAAGAAGCTGCTGTTGCATGACTCGCGATACAGGCTGCTGTACCCTTTGCAGTTGCCCTATAGAGACTTCCCATAACATTTATGGAGAATGTGGACTGAACAGCTGTGAACTAGACACCTCTCACTCCTTGCATCCTTGGAAAAGTTTTTCCCCACCTAAAATGAACATTAAAGCTAAGTTGTCTTCCCAGGTTGCAGCCTGCCTTTATCTTTAGACATGGTTCCTCTTTCAAAAATCTTTTTTTTTTTAAAAAAGGTTGATTTATGGTGCTTACTGTTGAATTTGCACAAGTGAGGAAACAAAAAATCCATAATGCTTTTGTGCTATACATTTGTATGGTGAATTTCAGGGGGTGGGGGGTGGGAAAAGAACCCTGCTGGATCAAACCAAGGGCTCTCCTAGTCAGCACTGTTTCCATAAAAACATAACAAAACATTAAACTTTTAAAACCTCCCAACACAGTCAAACCTTGGTTGTCAAATGTAATCCATTCTGGAAGCCCGTTCAGCTTCTGAAATGTTCGACAACCGAGGTGCGGCTTCTGATTGGTTGCAGGAGCTTCCTGGACTTAAGCGGAAGCCGCATTGAACATTCGGCTACCGAAAAAAGTTCAAAAACTGGAACACTTTTGGGTTTTCGGCTTTGGGAGCTGAAATGTTCCAAAACGGAGGCATTTGGGAACCGAGGTTTGACTGTACAGGGCTGCCTTCTGATCCTAACCAATAGTGGGGTAGAAGTGGGGTAGAAGTGACAGGCTCATTAGATGGGAGTGACCATGCTCTTCTGGAGTTTATTATACAGCGGAAAGGAGCAGCCAAGCATACTAAGACTCAAATTCTAGACTTTAAGAAAGCCGACTTCAGAAAACTTAGGGAAACGCTGGGTGAGATACCATGGACAGAAATACCAAAAGGGAAGGGAGTTCATGATGGTTGGGAGTTTGTTAAAAGGGAGATATTAAAAGCACAACTTCAGGCAATACCAATGAGACGGAAACATGGAAGGTGCCTAAAGAAGCCAGGGTGGCTATCTAAAGAACTTTTAACTGAGTTAAGATTTAAAAGGGATATGTACAAAAAATGGAAAAAGGGGGAAACCACCAGAGAGGAATTCAAACAAATAGCCAGCACGTGTAGAGACAAAGTCAGAAAAGCTGAAGCACAGAATGAACTCAGGCTTGGTAGAGAGGTTAAAAGCAACAAAAAGGGCTTTTATGGGTATGACCGTAGCAAAAGCAAGAACAAGGAGACAGTGGGGTCACTCAGAGGAGAAGATGGTGAAATGTGAACAGGGGACAGAGAAAGGGCAGAACTCCTCAATGCCTTCTTTGCCCCAGTCTTCTCCAAAAAAGGAAACAATGCCCGACCTGAAGAATATGGAGCAGATGATTCAGCAGGGGAAACACAGCCCAGAACAAGTAAGGAGGTAGTACAAGAATACTTGGCTAGTTTAGATGTATTCAAGTCTCCAGGGCCAGATGAACTACATCCAAGAGTATTAAAAGAACTGGCAGAGGTGATTTCCGAACCACTGGCAGTAATCTTTGAGAATTCCTGGAGAACAGGTGAAGTCCCAGCAGACTGGAGGAGGGCAAATGTTGTCCATATTTTCAAAAAGGGGAAAAAAGAGGACCCAAACAATTACCGCCCAGTCAGCCTGACATCAATACCAGGAAAGATTCTAGAGCAGATCATTAAGCAAATGGTCTGTGAGCACCTACCTAGAAAGGAATGCTGTGATCACTAAAAGTCAGCATGGGTTTCTGAAAAATAGGTCATGTCAGACTAATCTGATCTCATTTTTTGACAGAGTCACAAGCCTGGTAGATGAAGGGAATGCTGTGGATATAGCCTTGATCTTGATTTCAGCAAGGCCTTTGACAAGGTGCCCCATGATATTCTTGTAAAGAAGCTGGTAAAATGCGGGCTAGACAATGCTACCATTCAGTGGATTTGTAACTGGCTGACTGACCGAATCCAAAGGGTGCTCATCAATTGCTCCTCTTCATCCTGGAGAGAAGTGACTAGTGGGGTGCCACAGGGTTCTGTCTTGGGCCCAGTCTTATTCAACATCTTTATCAATGACTTGGATGATGGGCTTGAGGGCATCCTGAGCAAATTTGCAGATGACACCAAATTTGCAGATGACACCAAATTGGGAGGGGTGGCCAATACCCCAGAGGACAGGATCACACTTCAAAATGACCTTAACAGATTAGAGAACTGGGCCAAAACAAACAAGATGAATTTTAACAGGGAGAAATGTAAAGTACTACACTTGGGCAAAAAATAATAATAAAAAAAATGAAAGGCACAAATACAGGATGGGTGACACCTGGCTTGAGAGCAGTACATGTGAAAAGGATCTAGGAGTCTTGGTAGACCACAAACTTGACATGAGTCAACAGTGTGATGCAGCAGCTAAAAAAGCCAATGCAATTCTGGACTGCATCAATAGGAGTATAGCATCTAGATCAAGGAAAGTAATAGTACCACTCTGGTCAGACCTCACCTGGAATACTGTGTCCCGTTCTGGGCACCACAGTTCAAGAAGGATACTGACAAGCTGGAACGTGTCCAGAGGAGGGCAACCAAAATGGTCAAAGGCCTGGAAACGATGCCTTATGAGGAACGGCTTTGGGAGCTGAGTATGTTTAGCCTGGAGAAGAGAAGGTTAAGGGGTGATATGATAGCCATGTTCAAATATATAAAAGGATGTCATATAGAAGAGGGTGAAAGGTTGTTTTCTGCTGCTCCAGAGAAGCGGACATGTATTCAAGCTACAAGAAAAGATTCCACCTAAACATTAGGAAGAACTTCCTGACAGTAAGAGCTGTTCGACAGTGGAATTTGCTGCCAAGGAGTGTGGTGCAGTCTCCTTTGGAGGCCTTTAAGCAGAGGCTTGACAGCCATCTGTCAGGAATGCTTTGATGGTGTTTCCTGCTTGGCAGAGGGTTGGACTGGATGGCCCTTGTGGCCCTTGTGGTCTCTTCCAACTCTATGATTCTATGTCTTCTACAGGTTATATAGTTACTCATCTCTTTGACATCTGATGGGAGGGCGTTCCACAGGATGGGTGTCACTACCAAGAAGGCCTTCTTCCTGGTTTCCTGTAGCTTCACCTCTATGAGGGAAGTGCTAGAAGGCCCTCAGTGTCTGGGCTTAACGATGGGGGTGGAAACACTCCTTCAGGTATACTGGGCCGAGGCCGTTTACGGCTTTAATGGTCATTACCAACACTTTGAATTGTGCTTTTAAACGTACTGGGGGCCAGTGTAGGTCATACAAGATCACCAGTCTACCTGCTGCTTTCTGGATTAGTTTGTAGCCCCATGTGGAGTGCATTGCCGTAGTCCAGACATCTCCAACACGATCATGATCGATGAGTCGATCGTGCAATGGATTTTTGTTGCTCGCGACCCAAGCCTTGGCGTGCTTCCGCCCACTGCCCTCTCCCATTGTCGCCAGGTGCCCTCGGAGCGACTCTGCAGGTGGCATGGGTGGTTGAGGCTCTGCTTACCCAGGCTTGCTCACCATGGTGCTGCCGCAGCAAGCATTCTGGCTGGCATTCACGGCTGCCTCAAGCACCCCACTCCGGCCGCTGGCTTTGCCCGACCCCCAGTCAGCTGGCTGGCCTGGAAAGGCACAAGGCGCCTGCCTCCGCCCCCTGCAAGCCACAGCCATGGGGCAGGGAGGCAGAGACGAGGCGCGTGGGCTCTGCACAGGCTGCAGCTGCGGAGGCACCCAGCCAGCCCCTCCCGCCAGTTCCCATGGAAAGAAAATGCCCTCTCCCTCCTTGTTCTGTGTGGATGCTGAACTTTCCTCACCTTTCCAGCTCCAGCCTAGCTGCGTTTACTCAAAAGTAAGCCGCTGCCCTCCTTTCCACAGAGCTCTTCGTCTGGTAAAGCGGGAATTTGACATTTTGAGCGTGTTGACTTCCCGTGTGCACCAAGGGCTCTGGGAGGTGGCTGGGGGGGTGTTAATAATTTATTATTTTTATCATAATAATAATTTATTATTTATATCCCTCCCATCTGGCTGGGTTTCCCCAGCCAAATATATGTTTAAGTTGAAGAATGGCAATGGGAGAGTATGGCAGATTACTGCCAGTTTTTGATATTGGATAGTACAGTGAGGGGGGGGGGAAGTATTTGATCCCCTGCTAAATTTGCCCATTTGCCCTCTGACGAAGAAATGACCAGTCCATCATTTTAATGGTAGGTTTATTGTAGCTGTGAGAGACAGAATAACAACAGGAAAACTCTCAGAAACCCAGAAGACAAACGTCAGAGATTGATGTGCCAGTCTAATCTCCTTGAGGCCTGGGACCTCCAAGATGTTATTATTTGTGGACTGTAAGATCCTCCATGGGGCATACCAGGAGAGGCGGTCCCGTAGGTACGAGGGTCCTAGGCCATGTAGGGCTTTAAAGGTTAAAACCAGCACCTTAAACCTGACCCAATATTCCACCAGGAGCTAGTGCACTGGATGTATGTGATCCCGTGGCAAGGACCCTGTAAGGAGCCTTGCTGCGGCATTCTGCACCCGCTGGAGTTTCTGGGTCAGCTTCAAGGGCAGCCCCACGTAGAGTGAATTACAATAATCAAGGCTGAAGGTGACCATTGCATGGATCACAGTGGCAAGATTAGGGCGAGAGAGGTAAGGGACCAACTGCTTAGCACGGCAGAGGTGGGAAAATGCCGCCTTTGCTGTAGGTGTAACCTGCGCCTCCATAGAAAGAGAGGCGTCGAAGATTACACCCAAACTCCTGACAGAAGGTGCTGGCACTAATTGCGCCCCCGCAAGGGATGGGAGTTGGCCCCCCAATCCCATGCTGTCCCGACCCAGCCAGAGGACCTCTGTCTTCGAAGGATTTAACTTCAAGTGGCTCCCACACAACCATCCAGCCACAGCTTCCAAGCACTTGGTCAGTGTGTCTAGGGCTAAGTCAGGATGGCCGTCCATCAACAGATAAAGCTGGGTATCATCAGCATACTGGTGGCAACCCAGACTGAAACTCCAGACAAGCTGGGTGAGGGGGCACATAAAGATGTTAAAAAGCATCGGGGCAGAAAGTCCCAGATTCAGCCCTCAGCACATAGGGCTGGGGAAAATTCATTGTCTAAAACCCCTATAGAGCCATCAGTAAGCATGGCCAATACTGAACTAGATGGCCAAATGGTGTCACGTTCTGAGTGGTCTGTGCCTGGAGTGGCTGGAGCCTTCCTCTGGACAAAGGGGGCTTGCTGGTCACAATGGACAGGAAGATACTGCAGAAGTAGTATTAAACTAAGCAGCAACACAGGAACAGTCTCATGAAAAGGAAGCCCGTTAATCTTGGGGTTTGTGGTTTTGAACTAAAGTTGCTGTTTCCTCTTCGCAAGATCATTTACCACGCAGAACATCTGCATGCTAAGCAGAGGTGCTGAGCATCTGCTAAGGCTTTTTTAACCCAGTAGGATCCTTTTTTAATTGCACAGGTGGGGAGAGAGCCTCATTTTCTCATGGGCAAACTTCCTGTTGAAATCAGCCTTTTATGCCACCGGTGTTCCATGTTTTTGTTTTTTTGTGCCACTCTTCTTGTGCTATAGTGGCAGAGTGCTTGCCCCGATGGCAATAATGCAATATACATTGGGGGAGCTTTACAGAACAATTAATAAAGCAGATGGGATATTATTTCATTGATAACAGGTTTCAGAATATAATAATAATATAAAAAACCCACCAATCTGGAGAGGCCCCTGGTCCTTTGTCTCTTGCCAACACTCTTTGTTCCAGTTCTTCTGAGAAAGTTCAGACACAGGGACCTGACTTGCACATTTTGGAGTAAAGATAGAAGCAAATAATTCAACCAGCTTCTTTAAAATATCCCCTTCTCCTATATATATATATATATATATATATATATATATATATATATATATATATATATATAATATTTCATTGAGTTTTCCAATTTAATAATCCAATAAGAACCACATTAAAACATTCCAAATTACAATACAATAAAAAAGCCAAATATATTCCCAAATTACAGTACCAGTATATATCTTTGGGTGACTTCCCATGCTCTGAATTTCACGGAGTGCCAATCATCTAATATCACATTGCATTTCTTAATTAGTCAATAAACCATTCCGATGTTAATCCTTCACTTAATTGTCATTTATGTTTACAACCACTGTTCTGTTTAAACTTTTGTCTTCATAATTCTGTGTGAAATATTTCCCCCTGATATTATCCACATTCCAGCATTTTCTGTTTCTGCCAACAGGAGCCATAATACGCCACATCCCAGACAAAAAGACACCATTAGCTCTGGGCAGCCATCCAGAATTCCCCCCCCCCCCCGGTAGTCTCGCACCATCTCCCAATATGCTGATACCTCTGCAAAAACAAAGTAACTCCACTCCAGATTTTTTCCCTTCCTTTCACTGAGGGAACAGCAGCAGTGTTCTTTCAAACCCACTTGCATTCAAACAATATCCCCCTTCTCCTTTAGCGTGTATTTAACTCCCTTCTTGTCCAAAGGCACTACTGCCTTCCCTAGCTGGTTTCCTGCTTCTAACGTAGTTAAATATTATTCTTGTTGTTCATCTGGTGATAAATTCCTTGAAATTATTTTGCTTTGCTGCTCTGATTACCTGTTTGCATTTATTTTTCTAGACCTTGTGTCCCTTTTTGTTCTCTTTTGGGCAAGACTTCCATTTTCTGAATGAAGTCTTCTTACCTCTAGAAGTTTCCTTGACTCTGTTTGTTAACCATGCTAGCATCCTCTGGGTAGTAGTATTTAGTAGTAGTACTTAGTAGTACCTTTCCTGAGCTTTGTTGGATTTCTTTGTTGGAATGCAACTTTGTTGGATTTCTATGGGAGATCTGTGTGTTTGTGTGTGATTTCAACAGCACTGTCCAGAATAGACTTTTATTTCTGATGTTTTGCTGATTTCTTTCCCACTAATGGAAATTGTTTTAGAGCCAAAGTTCAGATATATTTTCCTGGGTTCCTGCTCAGATGGCATACAACTGTTGCTGTTTATGGGAAAGCTGCTGTAAGGTAATAGATTTTATTATCAGGTATCCCCAGAGACTTCTGAGTAATTGAAATAAAAGTTTCCTTTATCCTTCTGCCAAATGGCTTTTTCCCACCTGGGTGTGCCAAGGAATATTGTGCAGAATTTAGAATCTGAGAATATCAGCTTTGGGGTTTGGGAACTTTCTGGTTCAGATAAAAACAGGTGTAGATGTTTTATGCGCCACCTGGCTGAATATAGCTCATCCGCCATGCATTGTGACCTGACAGCTGACCCAACCCTCTGCTCCCATTTCCCCAGTTCTAGGAAGGCAGCAAAACTAGGAGGTCCATTGAGTCCTTGTAGGCCTACCTTGTGAGTGTGCTGTGTTGGGCTTGAGAGATCACAACTTTTGCAAGCCTGCCTTTGAAAAGCACAGACTGCCTGCAAAGACTTCCAAGATTCACTGCAGTTGGGAAAGAAAAAACCCTTCCCAAAGTCCACAGAGACAGCCTGTACTAGCAGTGTATAACAGCGGACGGGTTTTATTCCAGCATCCTGATTCCGTCCTGAGACACAGAGATTAAGGAGCTAAAACTGCTCCCTTATTGTCACCTGCCAGACCAGAGGAAAAGCTTACCGTATATACTTGAGTATAAGCCAACCCGAATATAAGCCGAGGCACCTAATTTTACCTCAAAAAAACTGGGAAAACTTATTGACTCAAGTATAAGCTGAGGCTGGGAAATGCAGCAGCTACTGGTAAATTTAAAAAATAAAAATAAATACCGTCCTATGCCTTTCCCAGCTGCCGGCGGCGGGGTGGGGAGAGAAATGGCGAGGAAGGATCCCTTCCTCTCCGCTTCTCCCTCCCTGCCTCGCACAGAGCAGGCATAGGATGGGGGTTTGGAGAGTCGCAGCGCAACGCTTCTCCGAACCCCCGGTCCTGTGCCTTTCTCCACCGCCACCCGCCTCACTCGAATATAAGTCGAGGGTGGCTATTCCAGCACATTTTTGGTGCTGAAAAAGTAGGCTTATACTTGAGTATACAGTATAGGGTAATTTCCTTTGTTTGTTTTGTTTCAGGGTTGTGTGGGAAACATTGGGGCAGAGCCAGAATAAAAAGTGGCATCTGTGCTTGTTATTTTGTAAGAAGCATATTTTTGTTTTTGTTAAGTTGATCTGAAAACTTTTATCAGTACAGTCAATATTTTGTGTGCTTGTACAGTATCAGAGCTGTAGATAGGAAGAGCCGCAGATTTATTTCAATGATTTTTTGCACTGCTGATAATTACCGCTCACTCATCAAAGCAGTAGGCGGGGTTTGTGACCCTGTGCAGGCTTCCCGTGCCAGGGTGACACCCCCTTTTGTTGCTGGCTCTTGTTCTGCCCCCTCCCTGGCTACCCAATCAGCTGCTGGCTGGGGGCAGAGGAGCACAGGCCAGGTAGTGCAGGGCTCCAGCCGACCACCTCTCCATTTGGTCTCTGGAGCATCACTCACCCTCCCTCTAACTTTCATGTGGTTTTCTTGCAGGCTAACCTTTTCCTTCCTAGGTCTGTGGGTGTTGCTATAGTCACACGATGGTTGCTGTGTCCCAGAGCCAGGAAGGAATTTTCCCTGCTTGGCAGGTTTTGCCTTCCTCATAGCAATTGTCAGTTTTTTGGCAGATTCCTATAGTCTATCTTCGGAATGGGGGGGGGTAGCATTGTTAATGCACCCCCACACAGTGACATTTGCAGGGCCTGTTAAAGGGTTGATTGCAGGAGTCACTGGCCCAGAGTAGTGGTGTAAGGTCAAACTCCCTACATCAAGTAAAGTGGGGGGCACGCTGTGTAAATTCTCATTTTGCAGTCCCCCTCATAACACCTGTCTGCCCTGCGCATCCTCAGATCCATGGGGCTGAGAGGGATGCCGTCCAGTGCCTAAGCCAAGGATTCCTACATATGAAATCAATAAAACTCTGGCCTAATTTAATCACATACTTCTGTTGTTGTGTCTCATTTACAGGGTGGCTCCCGAGCTGGGGGGGGGGTTAGCGCATGGCCTTGCAAGCAGTCCAGCATCCTCTTCTCACTGTGGTCATCCTGATGCCTTTCAGAAGTCTAGAAGCATGATGGCAACACTGTCCTGCCCAATCCAGATTCCCATCAGCAGTTGCCCTTCAGGCGCATGAAAAAGGTCAAGCAGATGCGACTTGGGTTTAATATATTGTGAGTCTTCACACTTCCTGTGGGTTTTGATTAGTTTGCCCCTGTTGTATAAAGAGTGAGAGCTAGTGATGTTTGAATCGGAAGTCCTTTCTGCATGTTGTCATTGCAAAACCACCTCCATGCAGCTAGTGGCCTGTTGGGCAGTGGGAGCACATTTGGAAACAGTGTGGAAGCTGTTTGTAGTACAATGATCTGACTTCCGCTAGGCTAGGTCACTGCTGCAGTGAAGGACCCCATTTCATGGACATGTTTTGCAAGTTTATTTGAGCTGACAGGCTGAAATTAGAAAAACAAAAGTGTGTGTATGTGCGGCTACAGAGGCGAGGAAAATGTAATTCTCAATATGCATGCATGCCTTGTCAAAAATGCCTCTGGTAAGAGCACATCTTCTGAGTGATTTTCAAAGCAGGGATGGGGGATCCTGTGGTCCTCCAGATGTTGCCGGACTGCTGCTCTCACCATCGTTGACCACTGGCCATGTTGACTGGGGCTGATGGGAGATAGAGTCTACGGTAACAGCAGCAGCAGCAGTAGTTGGAGGGCCAGAGCTCCCCCAGACCTGTTCTGAAACTCAGGGAACTATCTTGGCCATTGAACACTTATCCCTACACTCAATTTTATATTCCTCAGAGCTATTTCCTCATCACCATGTTGTTGTTTTTTGTTTTGAAGGGAGGAAGTGCTTGGGTGAGGCAGTGTCAGTGAGTATGAGGGTGAGTCAGCCGGTTACAGGATATGCATGTTTCCTGAACCAAAATGTTAAATAAAAAATTAGACAAAAGAGTGGCTAAGCTTAGACTTCCCTGGACTGTTCTGGCTCCATATAGCTAGCTGGAAAACCATCAAACTCCCAATGGTCATATTTTCTGCCTTGTCCTGGTGAAGATGATACCTGTCTTGTCTCTGAATTTTGCTGTGCTTCTCATCTTCTGGTTGCCTGTGGGTGAGTCATCCTGAAAACTCCTTACATTCCAGTGACAAGGAGAGCTGTCTAGTTTGTGTTCCCTTGGGGGAGGAATCTGGAAACTGGCTTCATCTAAAGGTGCTTCCCGATGGGGGCTTAATTTGCAAACAGATTATTGAGATATTGCCAGTGAGTTGTTGCAACAGTTTTTTAAAAGTATATTGTCATTCCATAGAAAGAGTCGATCCAAATTAAATGGTGTGTGTGTGTGTGTGTGTGTGTGTGTGTGTGTGTGTGTGTGTGCTATGGGCTAGCATTTTGAGGAGGAGAATGTTGTGTGGGTGACTAAGGCACACTGATCCCATGCTAAACATCTTTCTAAAAGCATCCTAAGATCCCCAAATACAATTGGTGGGGCATGGAAAATGTCATGTGTGGTGGATGAGGTTGATGGATGGAAGTGTTGGTGGCAAGGAAAAATATAGGTATAAAAGGAAAAATCTTGGATGCCAAGATCCAATCTCATTTACACTAGGTCTAATCTGAGAAAAACAAACTCATTCCAAAAAGAAGCAAGAACCCTGGGACCCCTGGAATCTCACACCCCTCGGAGGCCAGGGTGGCTGGAAGGCCGCAGGAGATTTAAACACCCACTGGATAGAGAATATACATTTCGTTCAAAGGTCCATCAATCTAGCAGAAGGATAGACTCAGTATGGCTATCTAAAGCATTATCAATAACAGTATTAAAAAAAAGAAGTAGAAATACAACCAAGAACACTCCTGGATCACAATTTGATAATTCTTGAACTAAAAAAAAGGGGGGGGATACCCCATTTAGATGGAGATGGAATGAGGAATTATCAGATAATCAGGATATAAGACAAAAAGAAAAAGTCCTGAAAGATTACCGTATTTTGAACTAAACTTAGATCAATACACTGATGGGAGGATTGTCTGGGATGCTAGTAAGGCGGTAATGAGAGGATTTTTTTATCCAACAAAATGCGTATCAGAAGAAAATAAGAAAAAATAAGAAAAATGAGATATTAGATGAACTGATTAGAAACGAGAAAGAAATAATTAAAAAAACCTGGGAAAGAATCAATCAAACAGGCAATAAAAATGTTGCAAACACAATATTCAATTATAATTAACCAGGAAATCGAATGGAAGATAAAAAGAAGGAAACAATTTTTTTTGAATATGCGAATAAGCCAGGTAAATTATTGACTTGGCAGTTAAGCAAAAAAAGGGCACAAATATAATACCCTGAAAACTGATTTGAGCAAAAAACACCCTGGTGGCTTTCCCCTTTGGAAGCAATATCTCTGAAAAAAAGTGAATATGAGAAGCAATTGGCCGACTTATAAAAAGAGCTGCTAACTGAAATAAACAACCAGTTAAAATTAAAAGACTTTGAAGAGATAAAGAAAGCTGCAATTTATTGATTACAGTATTATCAACTAAATGATACTTTTAAGATAGATAAAAAGAAAGGTTTTAGTTACGATATATCAAAATTCCAAAAAGAACTCTTAGAAAGTAATACCAAAATTCTGTCAAAAACCACCTATATTTGCTTCTGGAATGGCATACAAAAGATGAACAGGTTAAATTGGTTATGATAAACTGGGCTATACAAATGGCAGATTGGGAAAGGCTTTGGAAAATGGTATACAATGAACTTTAAAAAAATGTTTAAAATAACTTCTGCTAAAAACAACAACCCAGAAGCCTTTTTATTAGGAACTAGCTGGCCCTGCCACGCGTTGCTGTGGGTTATTTGTGTGATTTCCCCTACCCTGTGACGTATCCCTGTGATTCCCCCACTCCTCCCCTCACCCCCTGGCTTATCCCTGTGATTCCCCCCTCATCCCCCTCCCTCATCCCTGTGAACCCCCAACTCTGTCCTGATCCATGACCTATTATGCCCCCTCTTCCCCCCACTCCCGGCTTATCCCTGTGACTTCCCCCTTCTCCCCCCAACCCCCCACTTACCACTGTGATTTCCCTCCTCTCCTCCGTCCACCCCCCCCGGTTATCCCTGTGACCCGTTCATTTTGCACACAATCATTCCCCCAATGCACGTGTTCTGTAAAATTTTGCCCTGTCCCAACCCTGACTCCCCTACCCACATGTGTTATGTGAAATAACACTTATTCAAAGGCACGGCCCTGTAAAAGGCCCATATTCAGTTTATTCTATTCTGCGGCCTCTTCAGCCCCCCCCACCCCCCACCCAGGCAGGCCCCTAAATCCACTCAGGCTAGTCTGCAAAGCCGAGGTGAGATACTGTGGAGAGGGCAGGTTTCATCCCTGTGTCTCCTCCCACCCTGTGCTGACCCATTACCTATCCCTGCCCCCTATTCGCGCCCCCCCCCCCAGGAAGGCCCCTACCTCCACTTGGCAATGTTGGGCCTTGTTGCTGCAAAAGGCCTGTTTTCAGTTGGTTGCTGTGGAATTTTGTGATGTCATCTGGTGGTGTGGCTTTGCAGGAAGCAGTGAGCAATCTGCCTTTCTATTGGATGCTGCTTGAGTCTTCAGAGCTTCTGCTAGTGACATCTAATTTGGGCGCCACTTTTTGTGTTTAATCATTATTTTTGATATGAAAGGTTTGTTTTTTGGGGGGAAAAATTATGCCAGATCCCTCACTGATGGGCACAGAACGTTGTGGCCAAATTTGTTACATTACAGTTCAGCAGTTACGGAGAAAGGCTGTTACATCCGCCTACATTTTTATATATAAAGATTACAGGTACTGAGATTCCAAAAGACCAGAAAAGTGTTTTCATGCATGCGAGAACACGGGTGCTACTAGCCCCCAAATGGAAAGAAGCAACAACCCTGATGAGGGAAGAATGGCAATCCAAACTGCTGGACTGTGCTAAAATGGCAACACTAACTGGGAGACTCAGGAACCAAGAAGACAAGGACTTCAAAAAGGAATGGGGAGGATTATAATTAACTTAGGAGACCATTAACTTTAGCTGGACTATAAGAATCACTTGTAAAGTAATGAAGATTATGGGCAATTTGGAAAAATGAAAATAGTGGCGAACGTATTGATTTGTTGTTGTTTAGTCGTTTAGTCGTGTCCGACCCTTCGTGACCCCATGGACCAGAGCACGCCAGGCACTCCTGTCTTGCACTGCCTCCCGCAGTTTGGTCAAACTCATGTTCGTAGCTTCGAGAACACTGTCCAACCATCTTGTCCTCTGTCGTCCCCTTCTCCTAGTGCCCTCAATCTTTCCCAACATCAGGGTCTTTTCCAAGGATTCTTCTCTTCTCATGAGGTGGCCAAAGTATTGGAGCCTCAGCTTCACGATCTGTCCTTCCAGGGAGCACTCAGGGCTGATTTCCTT
The DNA here is from genome assembly GCF_963506605.1 of Zootoca vivipara. NCBI lineage: Eukaryota > Metazoa > Chordata > Lepidosauria > Squamata > Lacertidae > Zootoca > Zootoca vivipara. The sequence continues at coordinate 42,697,788 of NC_083291.1, forward strand.
AAAAATGGATAGGTTTGATCTTCTAGCAGTCCATGGGACTCTCAAGAGTCTCCTCCAGCACCATAATTCAAAAGCATCAATTCTTCGGCGATCAGCCTTCTTTATGGTCCAGCTCTCACTTCCATACATCACTACTGGGAAAACCATAGCTTTAACTATACGGACCTTTGTCGGCAAGGTGATGTCTCTGTTTTTTAAGATGCTGTCTAGGTTTGTCATTGCTTTTCTCCCAAGAAGCAGGCGTCTTTTAATTTCGTGACTGCTGTCACCATCTGCAGTGATCAAGGAGCCCAAGAAAGTAAAATCTTTCACTGCCTCCATTTCTTCCCCTTCTATTTGCCAGGAGGTGATGGGACCAGTGGCCATGATCTTGGTTTTTTTGATGTTGAGCTTCAGACCATATTTTGCGCTCTCCTCTTTCACCCTCATTAAAAGGTTCTTTAATTCCTCCTCGCTTTCTGCCATCAAGGTTGTGTCATCTGCATATCTGAGGTTGTTGATATTTCTTCCGGCAATCTTAATTCCGGCTTGGGATTCATCTAGTATGGATCAATGCCTTGTCGTGGCGAAGGGGCTTGAATAACTCAGAGAAGCTATGAGCTATGCCATGCAGGGCCACCCAAGATGGACAGGTCATAGTGGAGAGTTTTGACTAAACGTGATCCACCTGGAGAAGGAACTGGCAAGCCACTCCAGTATCCCTGCCAAGAAAACTCCATGGACAAAGACGAACGTATTGATATGTAGTCTTAATTATTGAAATAAGGACTCATGTAGGAGATGGGGTGAAGTCACAGAATTCAGAGAATCTCACAAAATGATTATACAAATTTTTTGAATGTAAATTTCTATTGACAAAAATAAAAAAAAATATTTTCAAAAAACCAACAGAATCATACTGCCCAGTCTCATTGATGAACCAAGACCGTAAGAAATTCACATCAATCCTGGTTAACAGCCTAAAAATATCCCTACACAAACTAATTGCCTTGGACTAGGCAGGCCACAACATAACAGACCCCATGAGGAAATTATCCACTCTGATAGAATACAGTAGAATGACCAAACTCCGACCATCATGTCCCTAGACATCCTTAAAGCCTTTGATTGCTTAGAATGAAAATATCAATTAGTAGTATTAACTAACATTAAATTTGGCCCCAACTTTCTACAAACCCTCAAACAAATTTACTCCCAAGCCTCAGCAAAATGCAGAATTAACAATATGGACTCCAATACCATAGCAATCCAAAGAGGCAAAAACAAGGATGTCCACTTCCTATTCATCTTGGCCTTGGATCCCCTAGCAATCAGACTCCAAGCAACCCCAGATATTAAGGGTGTGGAAATAAAAGGTAAAATCTACAAACTAGGGCTCTGGGGACAGTAATGACTGCTGAACAGATGTAAGACAGACATGTGTTTGTAGTGTGGATACTAATGGGATCACTTGAAGGATCAGGTATGTAGCTTGGGGGTACACCTGGATCCTTTGCTGTTGCTTACGGCTCAGGGGGCTTCGGTGGCACAGAGTGCCTTCTACCACCTTCAGCTGGTAGCCCAGCTGCCCCCCTATCTGGACAGGGACAGCCTAACTACTGTTATCTGCACTCTGGTAGCCTCTGGAATAGATTACAGTGGTATCCCGCAAGACAAATGCCTCGCGCAACGAAAAATCGCAAAACGAAACCGTTTTGCGATTTTTTTGATGGCTCACAAAACGAAGCTGTCTATGGCCATGCTTCACAAGACGAAGCAGCCTCGCGAGGGGAAGGGAAGCTGCCGCCGCACCGCCACTTACCTTTAGGACTCCGCCGGTGACGTCCACAGCCACCGCTTCTGCCTCCTGCAGAGGCATGGCGCTCATGGCGGCCTCCGTGGCTCCAGCCTTGCCCTCCTCAGTGGCCTCCATGGCTCCAGCAGGAGCAGCAGCGGGGCTCACCAGCGGCGGCGGCTGAAGGAGCAGAGGCTGCGGTGGGAAGAGACCCTGCGGCTCCGGCCTTGCTTTCTCCCATCTCTGTATGGCTTTCAGACTCCTTCCAGACCCCTGGCCCTCCTCCTGCTTCCCCCTCCCCAGAGCCTTGAAGACTTTCAGCCGTGGCGGGTGAGTCGGCGCCTTTCCCCCCCCTTCTGCTTCTTTCCCCCCATAGGAACGCATTAATTAAATTTCAATGCATTCCTATGGGAAACCGTGCTTCACAAGACGAAATTATCGCAAGACTAAATTAATCGTGGAACGAATTATTTTCGTCTTGCGAGGTACCACTGAACATAGGCCCGCCTCTGAAGACAGTTCGGAAGCTTCAGCTGGTACAGAATTCAACGGCCAGGTTTTTCACTGGTACAAGATGGTTTGAGCAAATTACGCCGATCCTGCCCAAGTGAAGCAGCTGGGCTCAATTCAAGATGTTGGTTTTGACCACCTCTTCCCCATATGAACTGACCCAGACCTGGTGATAATCAGTTGAGGCCCTTCTTCATGTGCCTTCTCCACGAGAGGTCTGGAGGGTGGCAACATGAGAACGGCCTTTTTTGCATGGGCTCCCTGTTTGTGGAATGCTCACCCCTTGCACCTGCATTACACATCCTTAGGTGCCAGGTTAAGGTAAATCATTTCTCTTCTCTCAGACTTTTGGCTAATTTAATAATCTATGGGCTTTTAGAATAATAGAATTATAGAAATGTAAAGTTGGGAGGGACCCCAAGGGTCATGTAGTCCGAACCCGTGTGTGGCTAATTGTTTTTGTTTGTTATAGTGGTATGTATTTTTGTGTGTGTGTATTGTAAACCACACTGTGAACCTAGAATGAAGGGCAGTAGAGAAATTTTATAAAAAATATTAATAATAGGAAATAGATTTGCCCCAGGAATGGTGACTGCATCATATTGCAACACATTCTTGCTGAATAATGCTGGGATTGCCAGCAGTATTCTCTGCAGCCTGTCCTCCCCATATCTTTTCTTTCTTTCTTATAGGGCATTTCCTTGACACTTGCAATGTGACTATCCACCCTGAGGCACCTGTTGTGGAATTGGGAGGTTCTGTGAATCTGAACTGCACAACTACGTGTGCTAACTACACCCGGTTGGACTGGGAAGTGTCTGTTGGAGGAGGGCTCCAGAAGGGCGATGGGTGGCTCTCTATAAACATCGCCAATGTGTCTGAATGGGAACTTCAGCCTATATGCGTAGTTCAAAGAACAGGCTTTGATCCCTTAGACACCAATGTGGTCATCTATCTTTACCGTGAGTATGCACAGAATTTCAGAGCTGGGAGGCATCTGGAGGTTATGTAATTTAGCCTCCTTCCTCACACATGTAATGTGGAGGGGGGGAAAGAGGTCCCATGTTTCCATTTCATCACACTACTCTAAAACAAAATTGCAGAGTACCCATGTTGTTAGACATGGTATGCTGCATGACGAGGCTGTGATGCCTAAGGAAAGAGGGAAGAAAACCCAAGAGCGGCTCCTCTGCTCTACAAAAATCAGGCTGCATGTAGTATTAGCATCACCAATCTCACAACAGAACACCTTCTGGGAGCACTTTAACATAACTTAAGGGCACCAGTGAAGCATATGCTACCACTGCCTGGGATAGAGTGTGGAGGGAGGGAGCTGCATCTCTTCTTGTAAAGTGGAGCCAGGAGGGGGTTATACTTGTGCCCAGCCCAGGAGAGGGGTGGCAAATCTTCTGCCAACCCTCCTTCTCTCCACTCCTGGGTCAGGAGCTGTGGCTGGCTGGCAGTGTTCGACCATCACAATGAAGGAGCCTGCCATGGGGTGCTGCCTGGTCATGCCCCCTCAAAAAATGTGTCCACAGCCCCCCCTCCCAATGCTATGCCACCCTCAAAAAATGTGTCCACAGCCCCCCCTTCCAATGCTATGCCACTGTGCTCAGAACTTCAGGTCTGCCATGACAACCATGGGGCTGTCACAATATAACATCAGCCCAACGCACATCATAGGTCACATTCTGGATCTTGTCTTTTTGACTGGGCAATAAGAGGGTGATCTGAAAGTGATCAGATCACTTCTTTTTTGAGTTTTTAGGCTTTTAGCTTCTTTCCCCCACCTTCAGAGGTTGTGATATCCACATAGTTTCCAGACAACTCTGGAGGATTTTCTGCCTGATTTGACTGGTGCTCCTGTCAAAGCCTTGGCCAATCTCTGGAACATCAGGATGGCTTGGGCTGAACTCTTTTGAGTAGTGGTTTCCTATAAAGAATATATTTTATTGAAAACAAACTGAACTTTCAACAGAAGCCTTTGATACTTGTGTTTATGTCCATCTATTGTACATAAATTATCTTTTGTAAACTTCCTTGGAATGCATTTGCCTGAAAATCAGTATATAAGTGCAGTCAGTCAATCAACCAAAAGGAGCTCATCCTTGTTCACCATTATTTGATTAGGTTGCTCAGTTGTCATGCAGAGTTTTCCCTCCCATTGCCCTGAAATTGTTGTCTATATTTATTTTAAACAACTGGGATGGTTAACATTTCCAACTTCAGAAAGCCAGGAGCTGTAGATTTCCTAGGCCTCTTTACTAGTTAGTTTTCACTTACCATTTCAGATGGTGGCTATTCATATCTTTATTTCCCCTCAGAGTTCTCAACACCAGATATCTACCTTACCTCCAATATCGTGGCTAATCACTGGGAGAAAATTGTATGCAGCATCCCAAGTTTGAAAGTGAGAGGTTCCAGCTCCCCATCTAATGTCAGCATCTTCCTGAAAAAGGGCAGTAATATCCTGAAGTGGGAGCGCAGCATCTCTGTGGAGTACAGCTTTTTGGCTAAACCTCAGGAGGATGGGGATGTCATTCTCTGTGAAGCTCACCTCCAGGTGGGCTCAGAAGTACTGCAAAAAAGTGCAAACAGAACCTTGAAGATTGTGGGTAAGTTCTACTTGCTATGCATCTGATTGGTTTTGCCACGTGTTCAGGGCTGGGAGGGCCGGTTTGGAAGTACCGGTAATTTACACACACATATATATCTAACAATTTGTTCTAGCCCAGAGGCCTTAGGATACTTCTGTAGCTGAGTATTTTATTTATTTACGTGTTAAACCACATTTATATGCCACCCAATTTACAACCAGCTGAAATACAAATTCATTTAAGTCAGTCCATTAAACAATAAATAATAAAGCACCCAGCATTAACTATTGTTCCACATGAAATCTGAATGGGCCCCTAAAGGTAAAGGTAAAGGGACCCCTGACCATTAGGTCCAGTCGTGACCGACTCCGGGGTTGCGGCGCTCATCTCGCTTTATTGTGTTTTTAAAAAAATATTTTAAAAGGTCTTTATTTCAATTATTAAAAAATATAACAAAATATAACATAACATAACACAACATAACAACATCACATCTTAGAAAAAAAAATCCAAAAAATTAACAAAGAAAGCAAACGAAGAAATACTGAAATAAAATACATATGCATAAATTCATCATATGCACAAATATGCACAAACATATCATACATATATAAATGCAAAGAATAGATATAAAAATGAGACTTAGACAAAGAAGAGAAGAAGAAAGAGAAAAAAAGAAAGAGATAATGAGAAAGAGAAAGAAAAAGAAAAGAAGAAATAAAAGAGAAGTTAAAAGAAAAAAGAAAAATAGAAAAAGAAAAGTAAACAATGTAATAGAAAACTTTATACAGTACAACTTTCTTGACTTCCACCGCTTCTCCATACAGTAATTAATCTAAATACCTATATATTATCTATTTGTTGTTATCTTCGTCTTAAATTATTTTCCAACATACATAATTAATTTCTCTCATTTACCAATTTAGGTTATTCTAAGCACAGCCAGATTTTTGCTCCCAGACCTTGTTTTCCTAGATATTCATTTAGGCACTCCCATTGTTTTTGGATTTTAATTTTAGGTTTGTGATGAATTAAATCTGTCAATTTTGCTAATTCTAAATATTCGCATAATTTATCAATCCATTCTCCCTTTGTTGGAACATCTGTACTTTTCCATTTGTTCGCTATTAATAATCTTGCAGCTGTCGATGCATACATGAAGATGTTTACTTTTTCACTAGATATATTATTATTTAAGATACCTAATAAATACATTTCTGCTTTTTTGACAAAGGATATTTGTAGTAGTTTTTTAATTTCTTCATGAATTAATTACCAGAATTTTTTAATCATTGGGCATGTCCACCATATATGAAATAAACTGCCAATCATACCATTACACCTCCAGCACTTGTTACTAAGAGAATTATTCATTTTTGCCAATTTCTGCACCCAAAAGCTCATACCAATGACAAACTAAGGTGCTACTGGAAGGAATTTTTTTTTATTTTTTGTTTCAATGCTGTTACCTTGTATCTCTTTCAAGCTGCTTCAACTCTCAGGGGATGGGACTGGGGAGAATTTATCTCCAGCCAGGCAACCAAGCTCAGCTTATCTTCCTTACCTGATAGGAGGAGTTGAGGACCAGCAGTGGGGTAGCAACCTCAGCCAGTGCCTGGGGCAGACCAAAGTTGTTGAACTTTTTTTTAGGAAATCAAAGTTGTTGAGCTTTTTATAATCAGGGTTTTGATTTTATTGGCCTGCTAAGAGGCTCAGATATTGTGCTTCCATACTGGCTGCTTGTGGAAGAAGCATTTCCCCCTCCTCTGCAGCTAGTAGGCTGCTCACTTAGCAGGCTAGTACAGTGGCATAGCATGGTGGGGGGGGGTGAGGTCACTGCCCAGGCACATTTTTTAGGGGGCTCAACCAGGAACCCCGACAGAGAAAGGCCTGACTGGGCCAGCCTTTTTGTGCCGCCCCTCTCTGACGGTGGCAGCTTCCTCCCCTGGCCACAGCTGCATCCCAGAAGAATCGGAGAGGCGGCCGCAGGGTCCTCCTCTGTCGCTGCGATCTGCGCAGCTCCACCCCCAGGTCAAGAGTTGGAGAGGCAGCTGCAGTGTGGAAGCAGTGGGCTCCAGGGGGAGACACCCCCCCCCCCGTGCATGCCTGGCCCAGGTGGCGATCAGGATGCTACAGCATGGGGCTGGTAAAAGAAGCCAAAGTAAAAAGCTGCTATGATCCACCTGTTTGGTTAAGCAAGAATAGGCTTCAAGAGGCTGGATCTTCCTTTCCTTTTTGGGTGCAATGTAATTGGAATTGGGGAGTGTTTGGCAATGCTTGGCTTATGGTGCTGTGACTGGAATGACATCTCTCTATGGCTCTCTAGGGTCTCTCACAGCTGTTTTGGGTTTTATGATTTATTTCTTTACCTATTTATATCACACTTTTTATGATGAGCCTTCTGAAAGCAGCTTACAAAGATCACTCAAAACAATGACAGTAATTTTAAAACTATTTCACTACAGCAATCTATCTATATTTACAAAATCTAAGCAGCAGTGCTAACTAAATAAAACCCATCATAGTGCTTTAATTAAAAACAATTTAAAGCATCATCAGAATAAGCCTAAAACATTTTATTTTTATTTTTCAAAGAACACTTTAGTGCAGCAGTTAAATTAAAAGAGGATTGGAATAGAAGTGTATTCAAAGCCCATTAAAAAATAGTAAGGAAAGGACCATTTTTATAGTGGCTGATGGTGCTGGTTTAAAAGTATGGGTCCATTACTGAAATAGCCCTGCTTTTTAATGGAAGTACTTCTCGACAACAACTGCCCCAATGACTGAACAATGATGGTGTTATCAGACTGTCCCATCCCAATAAAGAATTATGCTACTGTGTGCTGCCTGAAAGTAAGAGTGAGCTTCTTTTCCCCTGCTATACAGTATGCCATCTAAATCCATGTGTAACTGAGGCTTCTGCAACTCATCAACCATTTTTTTCTTATTGCAGCCAGTCCATACAATGTGAACGTCTCAACAAATTTCACGGCGTACAAAACCGGTGCCCCCCTTGTGGTGAAGTGCCATGCAGAGGGAAAGCCCTTTCCAGAGTTTTCATGGGATCTCCCCTCCCAGACTGGCGTGGAATACTCAGATAGCAATAAGACCATCACAATCCCTTCAGCGCAAATATACCATAATGGGACTTACCGATGTCTAGTACATAATGTCTATGGCAATGGCTCGGCAGAGGTTGACATTCTGTATGAAGGTGGGTTGCCTATGACTTTCTTTCCAGTCTCCTCCTTCCCCCAGCGTAGCACTTTCTCGACTTCCTTCCTCATCCAAGGGTGCTTCCGGGACGGGACTTAATTTGTAAATGGGTCACTGAAATGTCACAAATGGGCCATTGATATCAGTCGTCGTTGCTTTTTTAACTCATTTAATTTTCCCCAGAATAGGTAAACTCAGATTAAATGAGGGAAGAATATGAGCTCAGGGGCATGGCAACGGGGCCCGATGGGGTGGTCTGCCCCGGGTTCCACTCGGGGTGTGTGTGTGTGGCAGTCGGCACCCCACCCTGTGACTCCCAAGCCGAGCCCCTCCAGCTTCCCAGTAAAAAGCTCACTCGGTGCGCCGCGCCGTGCAGCGCAGGCTTTTTACCTGGAGGCTGGAGGCTCGGCTTGGGATTCAGGGGGGCGTCAACTGTCACCCCCCTCCAGCTCCAGGGTGGCACCCGCCCGTCGCACCGAGTGAGGCTTTCTACCAGGAGTCTGGAGGCTCCGTTTTGAAGTCGTGGGGGGAGCGTGATCCCCCTTTACATAGTGTGCATGTGCAGCTTTGTTACGTAGTGACGCATGCGTCATTACGTAGCGATGCATGTGCGCTATGAGCAACGCCCTCCCCGGTGGACGGCAATTTGCCACCCCGGGTGATGCAGTGGCTTCCTCCGCCACTGTGTGAGCTGCTATTGTGATGCCAATGACTGTATAGACTCTGGTGAAAACTTGTGCAGGATGAGAACCACCCATCCTAAAATACACACCCATCTCAAAGTATCTCAAGTTATTGGTTTCTCAGGAGACTAGGAATTGGAATTTCACCATACAGCGGTACCTATTGGGTCCCTGAGATCATCTTCTGCACCTCCTCCTCAAGAGGTCTGGAGGCTGGCAACACAAGAACAGGCCTTCTCTTCAGTGGCTCCCTGTCTGTGGAATACTCTCCCCAGGGAAGTTTGCCTGGTGCCTTCATTATATACCTTTAGTCTTCAAGCAAAAATGTTCCGTTTTAACCAGGCCTTTGGTTTATTTACTTGACATCCTATGCCCTTTTAAAATGTGTTTTTTTTTGGGGGGGGGGTATTGGGTTATTGTGTTTATTTTGATTACAGTATATGTTTTGTGGTTTTATATCTTGATTTTATTCTGTGAACTGCCCTGAGACCTCCGGTCTCCCCTGACATCCAGATATAGTGTGGTATATGAATTCAAATAATAATAATAATAGTAGTAGTAATAATAATAATAGTAATGGACATTGGACATGCTGAGATTGGGCTGGAAGGAGAGAACTACCTTGCTGTTTTTGAAGATGTTGACAAACTCTTAATTCATTAGTGATTTGTTCTGCCTAGATGAGGTAGGCAAGTTATGCTACACCAGCATAGGAAAGGAGGTACTCTTTCAGATATTGGGGGCAAAAGTCATTTAGGGCTTTTTACACTAAGGTCAGCTGCTTGAATTGGCCACCCCTGCAACTGTTTTAAACAGGAGAATTGAAATGTGAGCCACTACATGGCTCTTGCATACTTCCTACATCCTGTTGGTTTCAATTAGGCTCATACAGAATTTCTCCATGGCTGGCTATGCCCCAGGGTCCATCTGTTGCAGCAGCCTGTTTTCCAGTGCACAAGCCCTTCTTGTTGTTTGTCCCCCACTTATTGACTGCTTCTTCCCCTGCAGCCAAATTCCATCACAGAATCATAGAATTGTAGAGTTGGGAGGGACGCTGAGAGTCATCTAGGTCAAACCCCTGCAATGTAGAAATCTGGATTAAGGCACCCATTACATCCATCACCTAATGCGCTGTCTTCTATTATTGCAGAGGCGTCTCGCAGTTGGGTTGCAGTCTGGGTAACCGTGTCGTTGTTGGTCTTGGGCATCTTGGTGATCTTGGGCATCATTTGCTACTATCAAAAAGGAAGATGATCATTGGGAAAGAAAGTGAGCCTCAAAGAGACTGTTTTTGGCACAGTGGACACGGCTAAAAGATCCGTTTCTTAGCAAGCTCCCACAGAACCAACAAAGAGAGGGAATAATTTACTGTGATTCAGGACATGACAGCACTCAGCAGAAACTGGAGGATACCTGAAAGCACATGAATTCCATTAATCTGCTACTACAGTAGCTGTAGACAAAATCAGGGAATGCTGTTGTGAAGAGCAGAGGTGGAGCTAGCTGCTCAGGCAGTCGGAGCAGCGCACATGCTGTGCACCAGGGGGCGGAGCATTCCAACCAGGGGGTGCGATCCGCGCAGCGGATCGCCACTGGGGGGGTTTCTCACCCCCCCTCAGGGATGACACCTGGGGAGAGCAGCCCCCACCGCCCCCCTTCCCACTCCCCTGGTGAACAGCCAAGTACCTTTAGAGCAGCTGGAGTGGATCTTAGAGCTCTGGCAGAGAGAACACATAGAATATGGTATCAGGCATGGAATTCAGCTAGAAAAGAATCTTTGTATTAATCATGGGTGAGGGGATCAAGTTTTCAGCCCTTATGGATGTGGAAAACGTCCACTGAAATCTCAGAAGCTTAGTCTGGTTTGATTAAAAATCCCAGCCGTTGTAGGGAGATCTTCCCTATGACTAGCAGCACCAGAATAAATTATGCAAAATAAGATAAATTTTGCTCCCCCCCCCATTTATGCATTTATACAGGTTGCTGAATCTAACTTTCCTTGGCGCAGATTGTGGGGTTCAGCAGCCCTTCTCTGCCCACCTTTCTTCCAATAAAAGCATTTATTTGGTTAAATGTTTCCAACTGGTATATAATGGTAAGCTTATGTACGAGCCCACATGCCTAGATGCTTGAGAAATGAATGTTACAGACCTGAAGAGTGAGTACTGAATGACAAAAGCTTCAGTATGCCACCCATACAAACCTCCCTAAGCGAGATGCCTGCCCTTGAGCTTGGCAACAACAAGTTTTGCCTCTGAAGAAGCCTCAGAGGAGGAGCCACCAGACCCTGTAGATAAGTAGATGGTCAAGTTCCTTTAGGCTCATGATACCCTTCCCCTTCTTGGAAAAGGGACACCCACGGAACCACTTTCTTTTAAATGGTGCAAAAAACTGTGGATGCCTGGCTCCCTCATGGGGAATGGTGTGGTGGCTGGAGCACCCAGGGGTCCCCCGCACTCAGCACCTATGAACCACTGGGTTAGTCTTTCAGGTGCCACAAGAGTCTTGATTGTTTCAGCTTCCCTTCAGCAAGAGTCTTGATTGTTTCAGCAATTACCACAGGGGGGAGCCGTGGGATTAAAGGAAAACCAGCATGACTCTATTTGCTGTAATCTAGCCACATGTAATATTCAGTGCCTCAGTGTGAAACCTGCCCCCGGCCCCCACCGCCTTCTCCCTCCACCTTGCTTAGGGGCACCTCTTGTACAAAGACTGGAGAGAAATTTCCTTTGACTTGTGAACATTTTGTGGGGGGATTCTCTTTAAACAAATACATTTCTTTGGAAATGAGAAGCAGACAGCCCAGGGTGGCCTGCCATGAGGCTGGGTGAAGCAGCAGATCCAGCCTCCCAAGAGTGCACTGCTCACCGCTGCCTCCGCCTGCTCCTCTCGGGCTGCCTCCTCTTCATGGCTCTCTGCCTTCAGTGGGATGGGGCTTCCCTGGCTGTGTGGCAAAGGAGGTGTGGCAGCTGGGGGTCGTAATGGTGGTGGGCTGTGGAGAAGGCAAGGGCTGCAGAGGACGGGGAGGGGAAACTGCATTTTCTGTTTTGCTGTTAGTGGCAAAATAATCTGGGTTGGCCTTGCAGACAGCATCTGTTTCAGCAGTGTTTCACAACCTTTCTAAACCCATGCCTGCTTCTTTTAGCTATTCTAAAAAACCCACGCCCTGTTTCCCCTAATTATTTGTTTTGAATGTTCAAAAGATTGAACTATCCACAAGTCCATGCTTAAGGCATGGAAAGGAAAAGTAGGCAAACTATCTCCATCCCCACTAACCCCCTGCCCTATCAGCCACAATTCCAACATGCAGCGCAAAACCCCAGATAAAAACCTGGCAAGTCAAAGGCCTACACATTCTAAAAGACTTCTACAAAACAACAAACCCATATCAACACAAGAAATACAAGACAAAGTAGGGGACACCCAAATACCTTGGCTAACACATCGTCAACTACAGGCCTTCTTAAACAATCCAGCGGTAAAATCAGCAGCCACTAGGCCCTTGACCACCTTTGAAAAACCTTCTCCCAGCAGCAGAGGGACACGGCAAAGGAATGGTATCCACAATATACAAAATACTGCTCAAAATCCCCCTTGACGCGGTCAAAGAACAATGGGAGCACAACATGAGGTATGAAATTAAATCCACCCAATGGACTAGAATGTGGTCTAAACCTCCCTTTAAGTCCATATCGGCCAAAAGAAGGGAACTCACTCAGAAACTCACCTATGGGTGGTACTCAACACCACAGAAACTGGCGCTGATACACCCAGGAACCTCATCAAGATGTTGGAGAGGCTGCACCTCCACAGGCACATACATACCTCCAGACGTGGTGGGAATGCCCCCAAATCCAACCCTTCTAGACAGCAGCCCTACAAGAGATATGCAAAACAACTAAACAGGTATTAGAACTCACCCCAGAACTGGCCCTGCGGAACATCTTCCAAGATCAGAATGACCGCTCATATTATACAGAGCTTATAACCCACCTTCTCTCAGCAGCCAGACGCCTCAAAGCCAGACACTGGAGAGACCTGTCAGGAATAAACATGAAACACTGGTACCAAATTGTATGGAAAACAGCCTTACTAGAAAAGCTAACCAACAGACTGAAACTGACATGGGGACAAATAGAAGAGGACGCCTTCACCCCAGTATGGTTCCCCATTATCACACAGCCCAACAAGACAATGACAAGAACCCACGGATAGCATCCAAATCATTCTGGCTAATTTGACTCAACAAGCCCTCTCCCCCTCACAAATGCAAACAAACCCCACTGCCGCCAACCACACCCTCCCCCCCCCCCGATACCTTTCACTACCAAGGAAATGTAATCTATATAAATAAAAATGTAAATGTCCATTTGTACATAACCAAAAATCTCCGAAAGTCCATGACCGATTGCCTTGAAATTTCGACACAATGTTGCATACAAATATGCGAGTGTTTACATATACTTAGATTATATAGATGTCAAACCTGTGACAGGTAAAAACATGATTTTGTGGTGGAAAAATAGAACCATCTGTTGGACGTCAAAGTATAGTACATTCTTTACTCCCAGGACGCCGCGGGGAACGCGGTGGCATCATCCCGATACAAGCGCACAGAGGGTACTGGGAATGGGTGGCCGGCGGCTCCTACTGGGAGAGTGGGGGCCGGATCCTCTCCCTCTGTTGCCGGCGTCTCGGCTTTCCCCGCCGCCCTCGACTTGTCCACCTTCGCTAAGGACCTACAGCTGGACCGCCTGCCCCTCACCCACTGGAACCTGCCAGGGGACCTGGGCAGACCCTTCCCAACATGTCCATACGGTATGCGAGGGGGAGAGAGAGAAGGCTCGGGGTGGAGGGTGACGTCACGCAGGGGGGAATATGACATCACTCGCCAGGGCAACAGTGGGAAGGATGTCGTTATGTCATGCGTCTGTCCTGGGAAACAGGGGCCCGCATGGAGCCACAGCAACACGTGGCCGGGGACAGCTAGTAACAAATAGAAAGAGAACCTACCCAGCTGACACTGACACAAAACCCCACATGTGCACTATACAAAAGAAAATAAGCTTCGCCACCCCTCCCCTCCCCTTCTTCCCCAACCTTCTACTGTACTCAACACTGCGGTCTCAAAACAAATGTAACTGATTTCTAAGAAAGGCTGTACAACCTGAAAAAAGAGACAAGGCATGTATTTTTGAAAACCAAGAGAATAATGTAAAAAAAAAAAAATTTTTTTTTAGATCCCAACTCAGGCCTTTGTATTTCTACTAGTGGGTTGATGGAGGGGAGCCCACCCATTTGCTATCTGACACAGAGTTTTGTTTGTTTGTTGCTTAGTTACCTACCTTAATGGCCCAAACTAAGAGGGCCGTCACCTCACCAGGAAGCTAGCCTGGCTTTTCCAGGAATGGATCTGTGCTGCATCCAGGAATTAAAACAAAAAAAATGAACTAATATGACTTTTAATCATAAATAATATTTTGAGACTTAATAATAGACATGAATCAAAGTACTTATATATATTTTTAAAAACAATTCAAGGTGAGGTTCAGCTAATGAGTCCTGGTAGTGGAAGCCTTGCAGAAGGATTTCTGCTTGCGCAATGGCTCTTTTCTCTCTGCCCCCAGTATCACCTGGAGCCCTGGAGCAGTGTGGTGGGGGGAGTGGGGAGGATCATTCCCTCTAGCAAGCCAAAATGCCTGCCCTGACAGAATGATCGCTTTAGCAGAAAGTGGAAGTCCCCTCAGTAATTTTCAAAAAACTGTTAGGAGCTGGTTGGACAAAGGAATGGTGGGAGGCACCAGTTGGGGAACCCCAGGGGAAGAAAGCTCAGAGCCCAGGGACTGGGGAGGACAACAACAATGAGTGGCCAGAGGGAGAGGAATGGGAGGAGGAGGTGTCAGAAATACCCATTTTGCCAAAGAAGAACATGTTCGTGCTGTAGAGGTTGTGGTACGAGTAGCTCATGCAGCTTTTCCAACTCTACAATTCTATGATTGAATGGTTTTTTAAAAATAATAATAATATATTTATTGAATTTTTTCAACAAACAACATAAAAACAAACCAGAAAAACAATACATACATACACAACATAACAGAATATCCACAATACAACAAAAACAAAAATATTTCCAATCAATCTTATATCTCATATCTCTGTCGACCTCCTCCATTCCCTTCCAACTACGTTTCTAAATATCACTTCCTTAATACTTTCCAAATCTTGACTCCAATCTTTTTAATAATTATTTAAACCTATTAACACTCTTAATTCCTTATCTATACAATAAATCTTTTATACTTATCTTAAAATATAAATCAGTTCTAAATAAATCTTAAAAATTCAATATCATAACACTTACCTAAATCTTAATCCACAATACACTTAACTAACATTCTTCTACAACCTCCTTTTGCTTCCAGATCTGCAACTAAATACTGCTAATCTTACAATTCTTCTCTAAATAAATTTTAAATTTCTTCCAATCTTCTTCCACCGATTCTTCTCCCTGGTCCCGGAGTCTCCC
This sequence comes from Zootoca vivipara, assembly GCF_963506605.1. Taxonomy (NCBI): domain Eukaryota; kingdom Metazoa; phylum Chordata; class Lepidosauria; order Squamata; family Lacertidae; genus Zootoca; species Zootoca vivipara. Next base: position 42,713,097 of record NC_083291.1, read on the forward strand.
AGTCAGCTCGGAAAGTTCCATGAATTCTATCAGCTTCATCTGCCAGTCGTCCACCGTGGGTATATCTTCAGTTTTCCAATTCCTTGCTAATACAATTCTAGCTGCTGTTGTGGCATACAAAAAAAAAAAATACGTGATAACTTTCTTGGGCAGTTCTTCTCTAATTATCCCAAGTAAAAAAGCTTCTTTTCCCAAAAGCAATTTACTTGGGGGCATGTCCACCACATATGGTAAAAGGTTCCTTCCACATTCTTACATTTACAACATTTATTATCCTGTTTATGGTAAATCTTAGCTAACTTTACTGGTGTAAGATACCATCTATACATCATCTTCATTATATTTTCTTTAAGCACATTACACGCGGTAAACTTCATATTCTTCTTTCAGAACCTTTCCCAATCTTCTATCATTATATTATGCCCAACATCTTTAGCCCAATCTATCATCACATATTTTGTTTGTTCATCCTTAGTATGCCACTCCAACAACAAATTATACATCTTTGAAAGATTCTTAACTTTGGATTCTAGCAATTCTGTTTCCAATTTGGATTTTTCAATTTGAAAACCAACTTTTTTATCCAACTTGTACAATTCATTTATTGATATTGCAACCAATCATTCAGATGACTCTTCAACTATTCATATGTTTTAAACTTAAATTGCTCTTTCTCTTCCACCAATAATTCTTTATACGTCAGCCACCTGGTCTCTATATTTAACTTTTTATGTACTTTAGCTTCTAATGGTGAAATCTACCTGGGTGTTTATGTTTCTAGCAAATCTTTGTATATATGGCTTGAGACGGCCCTGTCCTGAAGCAAAGTTCTTAACCCAAGATACTATTTCTGGGTTAGCCTGTCTGTAACCTGAAGTGTCTATAACCCGAGGTACCACTGTACAAAATTTGAGATCCTCTTCTGCAAAGTGACCTCACGGAATTTCCATGGAATTTTCTCAGTTGGCTAATTTCTCAGGAATTTTGTTGAGGTGAAACACTCAGTTTCCCTTTCAGCAAAGAGCTGTCTTTCCCTCTCCAGCAAACAGAATTTCTCAACAAAGTGTTCAGACTCTCTTTGTGTCATATGTATCCCTTAAAAATTGCTCCCTGGATGTTTGTCTAAAGGGACAAAGAAATGACTTGTGGAAAATACTTAGCCAACCTGGGAAATTCTGTGGAAAGTTTGTGAGCCTTAAATAGAGTTAAATATCAGTTCTGCATCAGGCGCCCCAATCAAACAAATATTTCCGGAACAGGAGACTGAGCTGGCTTATTTAGTTACTGGATTTTCTCCCTCCTAGAAAAAGCATAGTTCTCCTTTCCCCCACCCCACCGGAAGCCTGCAAACCAACAGTACATTCCTGCCCCATGTGCTAATGCTGTTCTGTGTTTATATTGAATTGCCATTTGAAACTGAAATAACTACAGTATTCAATTTTTAAGAGAATTAGCTTGGATGTGGCAGAAATCTCTTAGATTGCAACAAAGATATCAGACCAGTCAGTGACTTGGGACACAATCCTGCACTTGAGATTCACCAGATATACTACCACAGTGACACTTATGCAGGAAGAACATTCCCCTGCCAGATTGTCACAGATTGCACCATGCAGTTCCACCTTAGTGTTATGTTTCCAGTTCTAGCATGAGGTGAGCATAACCCTGCAAACAGATGCTCAAATTGGTAGCAGGCGCAACAGCATTTGTAGCCTTAGTGGTTTTCTTTCCTTAGAGCAACTCCCAAGTTGTTTAAGATTGGGTGGCTGTCTGTAGGCAATGAAAGGTCTTCCTCCCAGAGCTTGAGAAAGGGAGCTGTCATTGTCCAGGAGAGGCTGTAGATCTCTGATGATGCGTTGTACTGTTTTAACTTGGGAGCTGTATGTGATGACTAGTGGTGTTCTGTTATTTTCTTTTTTGGGTCTGTCTTGCAGGAGGTTCTCTCTAGGTATCAGTCTGGCTCTGTTGATCTGTTGTTTAACTTCATCAGGTGGATATTTTAGTTCTAAAAAGGTTTGCTGTAGATCTCTTAGGTGAGATTCTCTGTCTGTAGAGTTGGAACAGATACGGTTGTAACAACTCCTCACCCACAATAATACAACCACCAGACTTAACATGGACACTGGTACCAGAGCCTGCAATAAACCCAGATGCCAACTTTGCTGCCACATACAACGTCATTACTGGCCCCAACAACATCCAACATACCATCTCAGGACTATTTAATTGCTCATCTTCTAACATTGTGTATGCCATCAAATGCCAACAGTGCCCTTCAGCTCTCTATATTGGACAAACAGGTCAAACCCTACGCCAAAGGATAAATGGACATAAATCTGACATCAGGAACCACAAGACAGAGAAACCAGTAGGAGAACACTTCAATCTCCCAGGACATTCTATACAAGATCACAAAGCAGCTGTTTTATTACAGAAAATTTTCAGGAAAAGACTGGAAAGAGAAGTTGCTGAATTGGAACTCATTACCAAGCTTAAAACCATGGAGCCACCTGGGATGAACAAAGACATAGGATTCTTATCTCATTATGCATGATCAAGCTTTCTTTAGCGCCTCAGCCCTTGCCTTTTCCCCGCAGGACCAATTGCAGTCATCAGCAGTCGTTAACAGCCATCTACAGGTTTGCCACTCCCATCAGCCCATCACCCATTCCCTCCCACCCCCACCACCCTCTGTATATACATAAGGGTCTGACTCTTCTGTTTCAAGTGTATCTGAAGAAGTGTGCATGCACACGAAAGCTCATACCAAAATAAAAACTTAGTTGGTCTTTAAGGTGCTACTGAAGGATTTTTTTTTACTCCAATTAGAAACAGGCTAATGAGCGAGTAGTTCCCCTTTAAGGGAATAGTTTTGGCATGTGACCGTTAGTCCAGCTCAGGCAGGCACGCACATACTATGGGTTTCTTTAGAGTCCTGTTTAACTCTGATGTTTGAAATAAATGGAATTTTAGAATGAAAACTGACTCAGCTTCCCTTTAAGATGAGTATATAACAGGAGGGCTCCAGAGAAATTAAATTTTATAATATCTTACTGTATCTTGCGGCGTTTGAAACCTTTGCATAAAAGCCCCTTCTACATCTGAGTATACCTATTGTTTAAAGTTAGGTGGTTTTGAACAGCAATAGAGCACTCCCTGCCTGCGCCCATGGCGAGGGGAGGGTGCCTCACCAGAGTGACCCCTGCCCATGTGCTGCAAAGCGGGGCCTCGCCAAAGAAGAAGAAAGACTCGTGGCTGGCTGGGGCGAAGGACTGCTTCCTCCGCGTTTCCAAGCGAGCTTCCCGCAGTGTGCCGGTGCTGCTGTTGGGTTACCTGGGGGGCTGCCAAGACAGTGCCCGTGCGCCCCCCTGAAGCAGCAGTGAAGGCTGGGCTGGTGGGGCGGGCTCCCTCTGCTCCCACCCTCGGCATGCGTGCCCCTCCTGGGGCACAGGCTAAGCTCCTGCATGGTCCTCCTTGAAGCTGCTACACATTTGCATTTCAAGGGAAGCCTTTGTTGGAACCAATGAGTGATGATTTTGTCAGGAGCACTGTGGCAGGGAGACAAAGACATAAACTCCACCCTTGCCACCAATTCCCAGTATCTTCCTAAGAAATGTGTCAATTGCAATAATGCAATTAATCTCACATCTAATTTGGCCCTGCTGATGAATCAAAGGTGTAAGAGTTAGGCTTTTCTCAGCGCCCACTTGTGTCATCAGGTACCCACTATGCACTCTGGCATCAGGGAAGAACCATCTCATACTACGATTCTGCCTGGAAAGACATTTTATGGAGAGGAAAAACCAGATTTTTCCTTAAGGAGGCTAGTAAATTCTTATAAATCCTGCAGCCTAATTCTCCCCCACAAAGCACCTCCCCCACCAAGCAATAACATGCTGACCTAAACTAGAATACTGTAATAGTTGACCATAAAAAATACTTTCTTTTGAAGATGGCAAAGCTGCTGTGTCAGCCTGGAGTGAAAACAGCTTCCTCTGGGGTGTGTGTGTGTGTGTGTGTCAGTTTTTTAAAATGACCTTGGCTCTTCCCTCCCCCCTTCTCCCCAGCTGGCCATGGAAAAGTGCTCAGTTAATGGCTGGGAGGAATACTCTGGGCAAGTGAATGTCTGTTTCAGCTGTTAGAGCAAGAGCAGCAGTTCAAAGTGGAATGAGCTGCTCCAGTACTAAAGGCTAGGCCAGGCATCCCCAAACTGCGGCCCTCCAGATGTATTGGCCTACAACTCCCATGATCCCTAGCTAACAGGACCAGTGGTCAGGGAAGATGGGAATTGTAGTCCAAAACAATTTATCCTTTGGCGTAGGATAAATGGACATAAATCTGACATCAGGAACCATAAGACAGAGAAACCAGTAGGAGAACACTTCAATCTCCCAGGACATTCTATACAAGATCTTAAAGCAGCTGTTTTATTACAGAGAAATTTCAGGAACAGACTGGAAAGAGAAGTTGCTGAATTGGAACTTGTCACAGTGGCCGGAGTGGACTACTTCAGAGTAACGACGCTACGCAGCTCTGCATTTTATTCTTTTATTGGTGCTGCGTATTTACAGTGCTCAAGTCATTGCTATTTACACGGAGTGATGTTGTCAGTCGGTTTCAGAACCTCCTAATGGCTTTTGGCGCGTCTTTCTCCAACACAAAAGCTTTGGCAGACCCATCCTCTTTCCCCTCCTCTTTCTGCGTAATTCCGGAGTTGGGGGGATGGGTCTCCCGCCTTTATTCGCCCCTTCCTGTCCCACCTGGGACCCTGGCTCCTCTACCTTGCCTGAGCCTCGGACACGACTTCCTGCTTCCCCACTGGAATCGGAACTCTCTCTGCTTCCCCCTGTGCTCGGGGATTGGCTTGAACTCAGGAGGGGAGGGACTTCACGATATCCCCTGTCCCTCACATCCACCCCCCTCCCAAGCTCTCCTTCACCCCTCCCCAGGTCCCCCCCAGGTGTCGGTGACGACTGGAAGCCTAAGAACTCAGTACCTTCCGAGCCCGTTGGTGGGAACACCTCCCCCCAGTCCTGCAAGCCCCCCCCTTCCGCCTGGGAGGACGGGAATCCCAAAAAGTCTGTGGCGTCAGAGCTGGTGGGGGTAAAAATGTTCTGCCAATCTGCTCCTTCCTCTGACTGGGTGGATCTCGGTGACACCCATACCTCATCCTCTGGTTCCTCAAACTCCGCTTCCCAGCGCCATGGTGAACTGCTCTCCCGTGCTTCCTCCCCCTCCCCCTCCCTTTCCATGTGCCAGGGCTTGGGTCTATGGGGAAAAAGGGCGTGAAATTCTTCTACCAGGAATTCCTCCTGTATCTGAGTGGCTGGGACCCATTCATTCTGGGACGGTGGAGCATCCTCCCATGCCATGAGGTACTCCAGGCCCCCCACCCCCCACCTTAAATCCAGGATGGCTGTGGCCTCATTGAGTTGCTCCCTGCCTTCCCTCTCCCCCCCTCCCTCAGGGGTTTGTTCGCTGTCTCGGAGCCTGCTGCTTTCCCTGTACGGTGACAGCAGCGATCTATGAAACACTGGGTGCACCCTCATGTCCTCTGGCAGTGCCAGCCTGTATGCCACCGGGTTGACCTGTTGCGTGACCGTGAAGGGGCCCAACCTTCTGGGCGCCAGCTTTTTGCATCGCCCTCTGATGGGAAGGCCCTCCGAGGACAACCAAACTTTGTCCCCCACCCTAATGACCTCCCCCGGTCGCCTGTGGCGATCTGCCCCCCTCTTGTACGCTTCCTTGGCTCTCTCCAAGTGTTCTCTGAGCTGCTGGTGCACCGTCTCCAGTTCCTCTGCCCAATCCTCAGCCTGTGGGCCCTCCTCCTCCTCCTCCCCCTCCCTCTCAGGGAAAGATCTGAGGTCACGCCCGTAATTGGCCTTAAAGGGCGACACCCCTGTGGAGACGTGCACCGCATTGTTGTAGGCAAATTCTGCCAGTGGCAGGCGATCCACCCAGTCCGTTTGCCTCTGGCTGACGTAGCATCTCAGGTACTGCTGCAGAATGGCGTTGACCCTCTCCGCCTGTCCATTGGTCTGCGGGTGTCTAGCCGTCGACAAGCTGACCTCCACCTGCAGGAGGTTCATGAGCCGCCGCCAGAACCTGGAAACAAATTGGCGGCCACGATCCGAAATAACCCTTAAGGGTAATCCATGCAGTCTGAATACGTGATCCACAAACAGTTTGGCTGTCTCTTCTGCCGAGACCGCCCTGGCACACGGTATAAAGTGGCACATTTTGGACATGAGGTCCACCACCACCAACACTGCGGTCTTGCCCCTGGAAGAAGGCAGATCTGTGATGAAGTCCATGGACACCACTTCCCACGGCCTGTGTGGCGTGGCTAAGGGCTCCAGCAATCCCGGTGGCGCTGCTCTGACCACCTTTGCCCGCTGGCAGGTGTCACAGCCCCGTACATAGTCTCGAACATCTTCCCGCACCCCTGGCCACCAGAAGTGTCTCATGACTAGGTGAGTGGTTTTGTCCCTCCCAAAATGACCCGCCGTTGGGTTGTCGTGCATCTGCTTGAGGACCGTACGTCTAAGCTGGGTGGTGGGCAGGTACAGTGCACCCTTGTAGAAAAGCAGCCCCCTGCGTTCTGCAAAGTCTTTTGCCTGCTCCCCCCCCTTCTCAGTTCTCTGCAGATGCGGTTGGCAAATTCATCCGCTGCCGTCAGTGCTGTGAGTTCTGCCTCGCTCACCACTGCTGCTCCGCAGGACCATGCTGACGGGGGGAAAATGTGCCTGGGTGCCGGTGGCGCCTCCTCCTCCATGTATTCTGGCTTGCGGGAGAGGGCATCCGCCCTGACATTCTGCTCTCCCGGGATGTAGTGTATGGAGAAGTTGAAGTTCGAGAAGAACTCTGCCCACCGTATCTGCCGCTGGTTGAGCACCCTGGCAGTTCTCCAGAACTCCAGGTTCTTGTGGTCTGTGCACACCTGGATGGGGTGCTTGGCGCCCACCAGGAAGTGTCTCCAGTGCTGGAACGCAGCGTGGATCGCCAGAAGTTCCCGATCAAACACTGTGTAGTTTCGCTCTGGCTGAGTCAATTTCCTGGAGAAGAAGGCACAGGGTCTCCACTCTCGGTTGGCGTCCAGTTGCAACAAAATGGCGCCCACAGCTTTATCAGAAGCATCTGTCTCCACGCGTAGGGGCGCGTCCTGAACCACGTGGAACAGGTTCTGGTCTGAGGCGAACACCCTCTTGAGGCTTTCGAACGCTGCTTGCGCCTCTGGTGTCCACCTGAACTTCTGCTTGCCTCTCAGGCAGTCAGTGATGGGAGCCGTAACGCGAGAGAAGTTCTTGATGAACTTCCTGTAGAAGTTGGCGAAGCCTAGTAGGCGTTGGGCATCTTTGCGAGTCCTGGGGCTGTGCCAGTCCAGGATGGCCTGCACCTTGTCCTTGTCCATCGCCAGCCCCTTGTCTGACAGCTTGTAGCCCAGGAAGTCCACCTCCTTGGTGTGAAACTTGCACTTCTCCAGCTTCACATACAGGTGGTTCTCCTTCAGGCGCTGCAACACCTCCCTGACATCTTTCACGTGCTGCACTGGGTCGTTGGAGTAAATAAGGATGTCATCCAGGAAGACCAAGCATTTCCTGAAGAGGAGGGACCCCAGGACGTGGTGCATGAAGGCCTGGAAGCATGCTGAGCCCCCTTGCAACCCGAAGGGCATCACCAGATATTCAAAAGAGCCCAGAGGCGTGAACATCGTGGTTTTCCATTCATCGCCTTCCCGGATCCTGATCAAGTTGTACGCCCCCCTCAGGTCTAGCTTGGTGAAGATCTTGCCCCTGCGTGCCGCTGTCAGGAGATCATCCACTCTGGGCATGGGGAAAGCCACTGGCTCTGTCACCGAATTCAGCCGTCTAAAATCCACCACCAGACGGCGCTGTTGCGTGTCTTTCTTGTCCACCCAGAAGACCGGGCTGCCCCCTGCTGCCTTGCTTTCTCTGATGAACCCCCGCTTGAGGTTCTTGTCGATGAAAGCGCGCAGATCCTCCAGTTCCTGGTCTGACATGGCGTACAGCTTGGCTGGGGGTATAGTTGCCCCTGGCACCAGGTTGATCTGGCAGTCAAAAGGCCTGTGTGGGGGTAGGTGGTCGGACTCCGCTTCGCTGAAGACCTCCTGCAGGTCCCAGTACGGCTTGGGTATCGCTTCACCCCCTTTGACGTGCATGGTGGCCACCGTGGCTATCGGAGGCCCCTCCCCTGGTTGGTGCTGCATGCAATGTTCCAGGCAAAAGTCCGATCCAAAAGTGATGCATCTCTGGTGCCAACTTATGGAGGGGTCATGGCGCGCCAGCCAGCTCATGCCCAAAACGATGGGGGGGTCTGAGATGGTGGTGACGTTGAATGCCAGTGTCTCTGAGTGCCTTCCAACCGTCATTCTCATGGGGGGGTTTGATGCGTGATGGCCCCTCCCAGCAGCTCTCTGCCGTCAATGGTTGCCACGTGCAGAGGAAAATCCAGCTGCAGAAGCTGGATCTGGTGCTCTTCTGCAAAGTTTCTCGAGAAGAAGTTCGCTGACGCCCCACTGTCAATTAGGGCGAGGACTGTCAGGGGATAGCCATTTGGAAGCGTGAGCGACACTTCTAGAACCACTCCTGCTCTGGGAGGGGTGGGCTGGCTCTGCTCCTCTCTGTGCGGGTGGGTGGGCTGGGGCTGTTGTCTGCTGACTGTGCCTGGCTGCCGCCCCTTGTCTCCTGCAGCCAGGCTTTCCCGTTTCCCTGCTGTGGTGCTGCGTCAGTGGGGGAGGGCACAACCGTTCCCGCCTTTCCTTGCCACTCCCTGCGATGTGGGCAGTCTCTGACGAGATGCTGGGGGGAGTTGCAGAGAAAGCAATTCCCACCCCTTCCCTCCTTGCGTCTTGGCGCCGCTGGGGTTTGAAAAGCCCGCGCGCGCGCGCTATCAATCTGCATGGGTTCCTGGTCCTGACTGGCCCCAGGCGTGGCTTGAAAGGGTTGTTGGGGGAGTGGCTTCTCCTGCGACCGTGGGAACCAAGCCCGCTTTGCGCGCGTTGCTTGCTTGTCGCTCCACCGGGATTCCTGTCTCACCCCCACCGCCAGAGCCGCTTTGCTCAGCTGATCCATATTACTGGGCTTTGGACCTCTCGAGAGCTCATCCTTCACCTCCTCATGCAACCCCAAGTAGAACGCCGCTTGCATTGGGGGGGACTCAAGTTCCCACCCCAATCTGTGCACCAGCATGGTGAATTTCGCCCAATACGCGCGAACTGTCATATTTCCTTGGCGTAAATTATGAAGTTCCTCCTTAGTCTGGTCCATATGACTATCGGACGAATACATCGTTTTCAAACCTTCTAGAAAAAGTTTGACATTCTTCATGCAAGGATTCTTTGTTGCGATTAACGGTCTTAGCCACTCCCTGGCTGCCCCGGTAAGGTGCTCCACAATAAACGCTACCCGGTGCTCATCATCAGGGAACTCATCGTGGTGCAGCTCAAGAGCATACACAATCTCAGTCTCAAAGCCCTGATATTCCCTCGGGTCTCCATTGAACTTGCTTACTAGGGTCCCGGCTCTCCTTCCTGGCAGCACTTGGACTTGGGGTGCCCCTCCCGCCTTGTTTTTCTCTGCATCCAGCTTGTTTTGGAGGTCTACCGCCACCGCCCTTAATTCCTGCTCTCTTTCCTGTAGCGCTCTCACCTGTTCCGCAAGTTGTAGCCGGTCGTCCTGGACCTTCTTAGTCTCTTCTTTAGCTGCCTTCAATTCCCCCTGCGCCTGCAGCGACAGCTGCTGCAGTTCTTGCTGGGCTTGCTCCGCGATCTGCCGCCATCTCTCCGCCTCTGACACGCTCATCCCGGCAACTCCAAAGTAGCCCAAAAAGGATTAGGAGGTTGCTGTCACAGTGGCCGGAGTGGACTACTTCAGAGTAACGACGCTACGCAGCTCTGCATTTTATTCTTTTATTGGTGCTGCGTATTTACAGTGCTCAAGTCATTGCTATTTACACGGAGTGATGTTGTCAGTCGGTTTCAGAACCTCCTAATGGCTTTTGGCGCGTCTTTCTCCAACACAAAAGCTTTGGCAGACCCATCCTCTTTCCCCTCCTCTTTCTGCGTAATTCCGGAGTTGGGGGGATGGGTCTCCCGCCTTTATTCGCCCCTTCCTGTCCCACCTGGGACCCTGGCTCCTCTACCTTGCCTGAGCCTCGGACACGACTTCCTGCTTCCCCACTGGAATCGGAACTCTCTCTGCTTCCCCCTGTGCTCGGGGATTGGCTTGAACTCAGGAGGGGAGGGACTTCGCGATATCCCCTGTCCCTCACAGAACTAATTACCAAGCTTAAAACCATGGAAGCACCTGGGATGAATAGAGACATCGGATTCTTATCTCATTATGCATGATCAAGCTTTCTTCAGCACCTCAGCCCTTGTTTTCCCCCCAGGACTAATTGCAGCCATCAGCAGCCGTTTACAGTCATCCACAGGTTTACCACTCCCATCAGCCCATCAACCACCCCACCCACCCCCACCACCCTCTGTATATATATATATAAGGGCCTGACACTTCCGTTTCCAGTGTATCTGAAGAAGTGTGCATGCACACGAAAGCTCATACCAAAATAAAAACTTAGTTGGTCTTTAAGGTGCTACTGAAGGAATTTTTTTATTTCCCTTAAAACAGGTAAGCAGAAGACCATGAAGAGGCTTTCCCATTTCCTTCCTCCTTGCAGAGAAATATTTGAGGTCACTGGGAGAGTCAAAATGACTTCAGGATTGCTCTCCTTTACTATTTTAGACATGTGGTTTATATACTTATGCACAGGGGCGTTGCTAGCCCCTAGGACACCCGGGGGGAACGGGGTCATGACGTCACGATGTGTATGTCGTGATGTCACGACCCCGCCCCCAGCGAGCAGGGCGGGCCAGCAGACTGTACATATAGAGGGCGGGACAGCGAGCAGGGGTGTCACGGTGCCTCTCTGGCCCACCCCCTCGCCTCTCTGCCCAGGGCTCAGCGCGGCCTAAAACAACAAAAAAGGACGAGCCAGCAGAGCGAGAACTTGTTCGGTGTGCAGCGGCAGCGGCTCGGCTGACTTGCTTGCTCGCTGCCTCACTCGCTTGCTCTGCCTGCCGGCGCCTGCTTGCTTGCTTTTTTAAAAAAGCCTTTTTCTCGGCGCTGGGCAGGGGCAGAGCAAGGGAGGGGTGGGCCAGCGAGGAGGGGCATCATGCCACCCCTGCCGCCCAGGGCCCAGCGCTGCCGCCAAGAAAAACGCTTTTTTCAAAAAAAAAGCAAGCAAGCAGGCGCCAGCAGGCCAAGGGAGTAAGAGAGCAAGCAAGCAAGTCAGCTGCCGCCACCGCGCACTGTGCTAGTTCTCGGCCTGCCGGCTTTGGAGTTGTGATCGCTGGCGTGGGGCCCGGGGTGTCACCCCCTCCAGGGCGGTACCCTGGGCGGCCCGCCCCCGCCCCCCTCTTGCTCAACCCCTGCTTATGTATGTGTTTGTCTTGTAAATTTATGAACGCTTATTTTATATTTGGGACCTGAGAATTCTTATTACACTACCTTATGGTTTTGTAAGTGACAACAGCTGCTCAAATTCTAATTACACAAAAATGGAGAACAGATGCAGTACCATCAAGAGAAGAATGGCATCTCAAAATATTAGAATATTTAGAACCAGCCAGTATGACAAATAGTCAGCATTACCTTGACAGAAAGAGATAAGAAAACCAGTTTAAGCCAGCTGTACTCAGCTTCTTTGAAGGAATAACCCAAACATCATGAACCTTCTGTTTGCTTCTTTCACACAGAGACGCTTCCAGAACCCTCTTGAATTAATTCGAATAGGAAAGATCAGATCAATACTTTCTGTACTAAGAAATGTAAACTGACAGCTATAATGTGAGATTTTGTAAGGTAATGAATATAATTTAACAGTAAGAAAATACAGTTAAAAGGATAGTAGATAGGAAACCATGGAAAGAGTGCAAGGTTAAGATATATATGATTTAAATACAGTGGTACCTCTTGTTATGAACTTAATTTGTTCCCAAAGTCTGTTCTTAACCTGAAACGGTTCTTAACTAGAGGCGTCCTTGCTGCTGCTGCGCCACCAGCACATGATTTCCGTTCTCATCCTGGGGCAAAGTTCTCAACTCAAGGTAACTCTTCCAGGTTAGCGGAGTTTCTAACCTGAAATGTTTGTAACCTGAGGCATTGTAACACGAGGTACCACTGTACTGATCTCAATGCAGTTTCTATAAAAGTGACCATCTATTAAACCAAAGCACCATAAAATACAGTTAAGAAAATGCAATAATAGTATCAACAGCCAAGGCTTGCTAAGGAAGTACCGTAAATTGTTCCTTTCACCTGGCAGCCTCAATGGCCCTGCCACACTTCCTGTCAACAAACATTTCCACAAAAATCACACACCCTCCCCTGCACGAAATTGTGGTTAAAGGAAGACATTCCCAGAAGGCATCATTTCCAAGCCTTTAACCATTTTGATTGCCCTCCTCTGGACACGTTCCAGCTTGTCAGTATCCTTCTTGAACTGTGGTGCCCAGAACTGGACACAGTATTCCAGGTGAGGTCTGACCACAGCGGAATACAGTGGTACTATTACTTCCCTTGATCTGGATGCTATACTCTTATTGATGCAGCCCAGAATTGCATTGGCTTTTTTAGCTGCTGCATCACACTGTTGACTCATGTCAAGTCTGTGGTCTACCAAGACTCCTAGATCCTTTTCACATGTACTGCTCAGAGATTCCACCTAAACATTAGGAAGAACTTCTTGATAGTAAGAGCTGTTCGGCAGTGGAATTTGCTGCCAAGGCGTGTGGTGGAGTCTCCTTCTTTGGAGGTCTTTAAGTGGAGGTTTGACGGCCATATGTCAGGAATCCTTTGATGGTGTTTCCTGCTTGGCAGGGGGTTGGATTGGATGGCCCTTGTGGTGTATTCCAACTCTATGATTCTAACACAATGAACAGGTACTGAGAAAGCATGATGTAACAGATGTTGTGACGTGGGGTTTGTGATTTCAGCTCTCTTGACAAAACATGCTGGAGACAGTTCTCTAGTAACAGCTCTTTATTAAAGTGAACAAGACTGAAGACTGAGGAGAGGAAAGCTACATTTATAGGGACAGGGGACTAGCTAGGAAGGGATACATTTTGGAGGGAACAATATCAAGCAATCACAGTGCTGCCTTTTGGAGGAAACCAATAAGACAGAGGATCCAAATACAGCAGCTTAAATGAACCAATAGTAGCTGTACCCTCTGGAACCAAAAGGCAGTTACTTTATCCTAATGCAAATACAGACAATAATAATACAGATATAAAATCCTTTGACTCAATACACAACACCCCTCCCCCCCTAGTGAGCACAGCAGACGTAATCCCTCAGGTACTGTGGGGTCCTACAACTTCTACCTGATCTCCTGACAACAGGTGTTGCAGGTTCTGGATTGGGTGTTACCTGTGGTGGAGGGGCTGCTATAGGGGTTTCGTCAGGAACAGATGGAGTCCCAGACATCTCAGGGTCCCCGACCTGTACCTCGTCATCATGAGGACTAGCAGACCCTGGTTCATTTGCTGAAGCCCCTGGTGACTGTACCTCTGGACCATTTTCACTCTGGTCTTGCAGCTGTGCGTCATTAGCCAGGGATGAATTATCTGACTCCTCCCTGCTGAGCGCCCGGCGCCTCAGCTGATCTATATGTCTCTTCCAAACTTGCCCATTTTCCAAGGTCACATAATAGGACACAGGTCCACTAGCCCGGGTGATCACACCGGCCACCCACCGCGGACCTCGTGAATAGTTCCTCACCCAGACCAGATCTTCAGGGGCGAGATACCTTGTTGTGTCAGTCTCAGCCTGGGGGGTTGCTCTTGAATTACGGTTTGGCATTTTATCTGGGTGGACATAATCCAGCACCGTTACCAGTCTTCTACCTAAGAGCAGCTCGGCTGGCGACTTGCCCGTCGCAGTACACGGCGTCGCATGCTGCAAAAATAACATTCGCGCAATGCGAGCCGACCAGTTACCCTCCATTAAGCGCGCAATGGATTCTTTGGCTGTTCTTACCATGCGCTCAGCCTGCCCATTGGAGGATGGGTGAAAGGGTGCGGATGTGACCCCTCTTATAAAGTTATCAGCCAAGAATGCCCTGAATTCTTGGGATACAAAAGCTGCCCCATTATCTGATACAATGGTCTCAGGTAACCCGTGGGTAGCAAACAGCTGCCTCAACACCTTGATTACGGCAGCTGATGCCATGCTAGGGACCATCGCCACTTCTAACCATTTGGAATATGCATCAACGATAACCAAAAAGACCTTCCCTTGGAATGGCCCAGCAAAATCTATGTGCAGCCGGCTCCAGGGAGTCCTGGACTGCTCCCACCAGTGGACTGGTGCTCTGGCCACTTCTGGCCGCACCTCTTGGCATGCCTTGCATGTTCGTACCCATTGTTCTATGTTCTGGTCCATTCCAGGCCACCACACATAACATCGGGCTAGCGACTTCATCCTGACCATTCCCGGGTGTCCCATGTGAAGCGTCTCAAGAACCCTGTTTCTCAGTGGTGCTGGGATGATCACCCTATCTCCCCATAGGAGACAACCCTTATGCATGGACAATTCGTGCTGCCTTGTCGCATAAGGCCTGAATTTTTCTTCATGCGGACCACCTGGCCACCCCCTCCCCACCCAAGTGAGCACACGGGAGAGAACAGCATCTTTCCTAGTTTTCTCAGCTATATCCGTAGCTGTTACAGGAGCCCCCGGAAGTGTTTCTAGCATCATAATGTGCTCCGCCGGAGCAGGATCCTCATTGCTCCCGCCAGGAAGGGGCAATCGACTCAGCGCATCAGCATGGCACAACTGTTTCCCCGGCACATGGGTCAAGGTGTACTGGAACCCATTCAGGAATATTGACCAACGCAACATTCTGGGGGAGAGAATTTGTGGCGTTTGTTTGTTTGGGTTTGTCACAGTGGCCGGAGTGGACTACTTCAGAGTAACGACGCTACGCAGCTCTGCATTTTATTCTTTTATTGGTGCTGCGTATTTACAGTGCTCAAGTCATTGCTATTTACACGGAGTGATGTTGTCAGTCGGTTTCAGAACCTCCTAATGGCTTTTGGCGCGTCTTTCTCCAACACAAAAGCTTTGGCAGACCCATCCTCTTTCCCCTCCTCTTTCTGCGTAATTCCGGAGTTGGGGGGATGGGTCTCCCGCCCTTATTCGCCCCTTCCTGTCCCACCTGGGACCCTGGCTCCTCTACCTTGCCTGAGCCTCGGACACGACTTCCTGCTTCCCCACTGGAATCGGAACTCTCTCTGCTTCCCCCTGTGCTCGGGGATTGGCTTGAACTTAGGAGGGGAGGGACTTCGCGATATCCCCTGTCCCTCACATCCACCCCCCTCCCAAGCTCTCCTTCACCCCTCCCCAGGTCCCCCCCAGGTGTCGGTGACGACTGGAAGCCTAAGAACTCAGTGCTTTCCGAGCCCGTTGGCGTGAACACCTCCCCCCAGTCCTGCAAGCCCCCCCCCTTCCGCCTGGGAGGACGGGAATCCCAAAAAGTCTGTGGCGTCAGAGCTGGTGGGGGTAAAAATGTTCTGCCAATCTGCTCCTTCCTCTGACTGGGTGGATCTCGGTGACACCCATACCTCATCCTCTGGTTCCTCAAACTCCGCTTCCCAGCGCCATGGTGAACTGCTCTCCCGTGCTTCCTCCCCCTCCCCCTCCCTTTCCATGTGCCAGGGCTTGGGTCTATGGGGAAAAAGGGCGTGAAATTCTTCTACCAGGAATTCCTCCTGTATCTGAGTGGCTGGGACCCATTCATTCTGGGACGGTGGAGCATCCTCCCATGCCATGAGGTACTCCAGGCCCCCCACCCCCCACCTTGAATCCAGGATGGCTGTGGCCTCATTGAGTTGCTCCCTGCCTTCCCTCTCCCCCCCTCCCTCAGGGGTTTGTTCGCTGTCTCGGAGCCTGCTGCTTTCCCTGTACGGTGACAGCAGCGATCTATGAAACACTGGGTGCACCCTCATGTCCTCTGGCAGTGCCAGCCTGTATGCCACCGGGTTGACCTGTTGCGTGACCGTGAAGGGGCCCAACCTTCTGGGCGCCAGCTTTTTGCATCGCCCTCTGATGGGAAGGCCCTCCGAGGACAACCAAACTTTGTCCCCCACCCTAATGACCTCCCCCGGTCGCCTGTGGCGATCTGCCCCCCTCTTGTACGCTTCCTTGGCTCTCTCCAAGTGTTCTCTGAGCTGCTGGTGCACCGTCTCCAGTTCCTCTGCCCAATCCTCAGCCTGTGGGCCCTCCTCCTCCTCCTCCCCCTCCCTCTCAGGGAAAGATCTGAGGTCACGCCCGTAATTGGCCTTAAAGGGCGATACCCCTGTGGAGACGTGCACCGCATTGTTGTAGGCAAATTCTGCCAGTGGCAGGCGATCCACCCAGTCCGTTTGCCTCTGGCTGACGTAGCATCTCAGGTACTGCTGCAGAATGGCGTTGACCCTCTCCGCCTGTCCATTGGTCTGCGGGTGTCTAGCCGTCGACAAGCTGACCTCCACCTGCAGGAGGTTCATGAGCCGCCGCCAGAACCTGGAAACAAATTGGCGGCCACGATCCGAAATAACCCTTAAGGGTAATCCATGCAGTCTGAATACGTGATCCACAAACAGTTTGGCTGTCTCTTCTGCCGAGACCGCCCTGGCACACGGTATAAAGTGGCACATTTTGGACATGAGGTCCACCACCACCAACACTGCGGTCTTGCCCCTGGAAGAAGGCAGATCTGTGATGAAGTCCATGGACACCACTTCCCACGGCCTGTGTGGCGTGGCTAAGGGCTCCAGCAATCCCGGTGGCGCTGCTCTGACCACCTTTGCCCGCTGGCAGGTGTCACAGCCCCGTACATAGTCTCGAACATCTTCCCGCACCCCTGGCCACCAGAAGTGTCTCATGACTAGGTGAGTGGTTTTGTCCCTCCCAAAATGACCCGCCGTTGGGTTGTCGTGCATCTGCTTGAGGACCGTACGTCTAAGCTGGGTGGTGGGCAGGTACAGTGCACCCTTGTAGAAAAGCAGCCCCCTGCGTTCTGCAAAGTCTTTTGCCTGCTCCCCCCCCTTCTCAGTTCTCTGCAGATGCGGTTGGCAAATTCATCCGCTGCCGTCAGTGCTGTGAGTTCTGCCTCGCTCACCACTGCTGCTCCGCAGGACCATGCTGACGGGGGGAAAATGTGCCTGGGTGCCGGTGGCGCCTCCTCCTCCATGTATTCTGGCTTGCGGGAGAGGGCATCCGCCCTGACATTCTGCTCTCCCGGGATGTAGTGTATGGAGAAGTTGAAGTTCGAGAAGAACTCTGCCCACCGTATCTGCCGCTGGTTGAGCACCCTGGCAGTTCTCCAGAACTCCAGGTTCTTGTGGTCTGTGCACACCTGGATGGGGTGCTTGGCGCCCACCAGGAAGTGTCTCCAGTGCTGGAACGCAGCGTGGATCGCCAGAAGTTCCCGATCAAACACTGTGTAGTTTCGCTCTGGCTGAGTCAATTTCCTGGAGAAGAAGGCACAGGGTCTCCACTCTCGGTTGGCGTCCAGTTGCAACAAAATGGCGCCCACAGCTTTATCAGAAGCATCTGTCTCCACGCGTAGGGGCGCGTCCTGAACCACGTGGAACAGGTTCTGGTCTGAGGCGAACACCCTCTTGAGGCTTTCGAACGCTGCTTGCGCCTCTGGTGTCCACCTGAACTTCTGCTTGCCTCTCAGGCAGTCAGTGATGGGAGCCGTAACGCGAGAGAAGTTCTTGATGAACTTCCTGTAGAAGTTGGCGAAGCCTAGTAGGCGTTGGGCATCTTTGCGAGTCCTGGGGCTGTGCCAGTCCAGGATGGCCTGCACCTTGTCCTTGTCCATCGCCAGCCCCTTGTCTGACAGCTTGTAGCCCAGGAAGTCCACCTCCTTGGTGTGAAACTTGCACTTCTCCAGCTTCACATACAGGTGGTTCTCCTTCAGGCGCTGCAACACCTCCCTGACATCTTTCACGTGCTGCACTGGGTCGTTGGAGTAAATAAGGATGTCATCCAGGAAGACCAAGCATTTCCTGAAGAGGAGGGACCCCAGGACGTGGTGCATGAAGGCCTGGAAGCATGCTGAGCCCCCTTGCAACCCGAAGGGCATCACCAGATATTCAAAAGAGCCCAGAGGCGTGAACATCGTGGTTTTCCATTCATCGCCTTCCCGGATCCTGATCAAGTTGTACGCCCCCCTCAGGTCTAGCTTGGTGAAAATCTTGCCCCTGCGTGCCGCTGTCAGGAGATCATCCACTCTGGGCATGGGGAAAGCCACTGGCTCTGTCACTGAATTCAGCCGTCTAAAATCCACCACAAGACGGCGCTGTGGCGTGTCTTTCTTGTCCACCCAGAAGACCGGGCTGCCCCCTGCTGCCTTGCTTTCTCTGATGAACCCCCGCTTGAGGTTCTTGTCGATGAAAGCGCGCAGATCCTCCAGTTCCTGGTCTGACATGGCGTACAGCTTGGCTGGGGGTATAGTTGCCCCTGGCACCAGGTTGATCTGGCAGTCAAAAGGCCTGTGTGGGGGTAGGTGGTCGGACTCCGCTTCGCTGAAGACCTCCTGCAGGTCCCAGTACGGCTTGGGTATCGCCTCACCCCCTTTGACGTGCATGGTGGCCACCGTGGCTATCGGAGGCCCCTCCCCTGGTTGGTGCTGCATGCAATGTTCCAGGCAAAAGTCCGATCCAAAAGTGATGCATCTCTGGTGCCAACTTATGGAGGGGTCATGGCGCGCCAGCCAGCTCATGCCCAAAACGATGGGGGGGTCTGAGATGGTGGTGACGTTGAATGCCAGTGTCTCTGAGTGCCTTCCAACCGTCATTCTCATGGGGGGGTTTGATGCGTGATGGCCCCTCCCAGCAGCTCTCTGCCGTCAATGGTTGCCACGTGCAGAGGAAAATCCAGCTGCAGAAGCTGGATCTGGTGCTCTTCTGCAAAGTTTCTCGAGAAGAAGTTCGCTGACGCCCCACTGTCAATTAGGGCGAGGACTGTCAGGGGATAGCCATTTGGAAGCGTGAGCGTCACTTCTAGAACCACTCCTGCTCTGGGAGGGGTGGGCTGGCTCTGCTCCTCTCTGTGCGGGTGGGTGGGCTGGGGCTGTTGTCTGCTGACTGTGCCTGGCTGCCGCCCCTTGTCTCCTGCAGCCAGGCTTTCCCGTTTCCCTGCTGTGGTGCTGCGTCAGTGGGGGAGGGCACAACCGTTCCCGCCTTTCCTTGCCACTCCCTGCGATGTGGGCAGTCTCTGACGAGATGCTGGGGGGAGTTGCAGAGAAAGCAATTCCCACCCCTTCCCTCCTTGCGTCTTGGCGCCGCTGGGGTTTGAAAAGCCCGCGCGCGCGCGCTATCAATCTGCATGGGTTCCTGGTCCTGACTGGCCCCAGGCGTGGCTTGAAAGGGTTGTTGGGGGAGTGGCTTCTCCTGCGACCGTGGGAACCAAGCCCGCTTTGCGCGCGTTGCTTGCTTGTCGCTCCACCGGGATTCCTGTCTCACCCCCACCGCCAGAGCCGCTTTGCTCAGCTGATCCATATTACTGGGCTTTGGACCTCTCGAGAGCTCATCCTTCACCTCCTCATGCAACCCCAAGTAGAACGCCGCTTGCATTGGGGGGGACTCAAGTTCCCACCCCAATCTGTGCACCAGCATGGTGAATTTCGCCCAATACGCGCGAACTGTCATATTTCCTTGGCGTAAATTATGAAGTTCCTCCTTAGTCTGATCCATATGACTATCGGACGAATACATCGTTTTCAAACCTTCTAGAAATAGTTTGACATTCTTCATGCAAGGATTCCTTGTTGCAATTAACGGTCTTAGCCACTCCCTGGCTGCCCCGGTAAGGTGCTCCACAATAAACGCTACCCTGTGCTCATCATCAGGGAACTCATCGTGGTGCAGCTCAAGAGCATACACAATCTCAGTCTCAAAGCCCTGAAATTCCCTCGGGTCTCCATTGAACTTGCTTACTAGGGTCCCGGCTCTCCTTCCTGGCAGCACTTGGACTTGGGGTGCCCCTCCCGCCTTGTTTTTCTCTGCATCCAGCTTGTTTTGGAGGTCTACCGCCACCGCCCTTAATTGCTGCTCTTTTTCCTGAAGCGCTCTCACCTGTTCCGCAAGTTGTAGCCGGTCGTCCTGGACCTTCTTAGTCTCCTCTTTAGCTGCCTTCAATTCCCCCTGCGCCTGCAGCGACAGCTGCTGCAGTTCTTGCTGGGCTTGCTCCGCGATCTGCCGCCATTTCTCCGCCTCTGACACGCTCATCCCGGCAACTCCAAAGTAGCCCAAAAAGGATTAGGAGGTTGCTGTCACAGTGGCCGGAGTGGACTACTTCAGAGTAACGACGCTACGCAGCTCTGCATTTTATTCTTTTATTGGTGCTGCGTATTTACAGTGCTCAAGTCATTGCTATTTACACGGAGTGATGTTGTCAGTCGGTTTCAGAACCTCCTAATGGCTTTTGGCGCGTCTTTCTCCAACACAAAAGCTTTGGCAGACCCATCCTCTTTCCCCTCCTCTTTCTGCGTAATTCCGGAGTTGGGGGGATGGGTCTCCCGCCCTTATTCGCCCCTTCCTGTCCCACCTGGGACCCTGGCTCCTCTACCTTGCCTGAGCCTCGGACACGACTTCCTGCTTCCCCACTGGAATCGGAACTCTCTCTGCTTCCCCCTGTGCTCGGGGATTGGCTTGAACTTAGGAGGGGAGGGACTTCGCGATATCCCCTGTCCCTCACAGGGTTGAACAACCCTAACAGTGGTTTGTGGTCCGTTTCAATGGAGAAATGGCGACCGTACAAATAATCATAGAACCTTTTGATTCCGGACACAATAGCCAGTGCCTCTTTATCAATTTGAGCATAGTTGCGCTCTGTGGGCGACAACGTACGGGAATAGAAAGAGATGGGCTTTTCCGACCCATCCGGTTCCCTATGACTCAGCACAGCCCCCAGACCGTATTGAGAGGCATCACATGCCAGGACCAGCGGCTTTGACTCATCATAATGAGCAAGGACGCTCCTGCTACTCAGCATTCCTCGCAAGGAGTCAAAAGCCTTCTGCTGCTCCCGCCCCCATCGCCACACATTCTTTTTCTGCAATAGTCTATGTAATGGTTCAGCTACCGAAGCTTTCTGGGGTAAGAACGAATGATAAAAGTTAATAAGTCCCAGGAATGACTGCAACTCCGTCTTGTTCTGTGGTCGTGGTGCCTCGATGATGGCCTTAATCTTAGCATCTGTGGGGTGGATGCCTGATGCATCAATTTTAAACCCCAAGAAATCCACAGTTGGCACCCCAAAACTGCATTTTTCTTTTTTCAGTTGCAACCCCACCTCCTTGAACTTGAGCAACACTGCACGGACACGCGCAACCAGTTCCTGTGGGTCTTTTCCAGCAATCAAAACATCATCAAAAAATGGCAAGACCCCCGGCAGACCTCTTAACAGGCGTTCCATGAGCCCTTGAAAAATCCCTGGGGCCACACAAACTCCGAACTGTAATCTGTTAACTCTGAACGCCCCTTTATGTGTGACAATAGTCTGTGCTTCCGCTGATTGTGGGGTTACTGGCAGCTGTTGGTAAGCTTGTGCCAGGTCAATTTTGGCGAACACCTTGCCCCCAGCCAGTTTAGCCAACAGATGTGATACGACTGGAATGGGGTATGAGTTTCCCCTGAGTGCCTTATTGATAGTACATTTGTAATCTGCACATATCCTGACTTCCCCATTTGCTTTAAGGGGTGTGACGATTGGAGTCTCCCACTTAGCAGAGTCCACGGGTGAGAGAACTCCCTGCTTGACCAATTTATCCAGCTCTGCCTCGATCTTGGGTTGCAGTGCAAATGGCACTCGCCTTGGTTTGAGTCGGATTGGAGCCACCCCGGGGTCCAACTCGAAGTCAACTGGGGGCCCTTTATAACAACCCAGTTTTCCATTAAAGAGACCAGCAAATTCCTTGCATAATACCTCACTCATCTCAGGGCAGGTTTGGATTGAATTAAGCCCTGAGATACTCAGTCCCAGGGCAGGGAACCAGTCAGTGCCCAGGAGACTGGGGCGACTGCCCTTCGCAATCACCAGTTTGAGTACAGCCTGTTTGTCCCGGAACTGTACTCTCACGGCACACATTCCCATAACATGGATGCGGCCTGCTGAGTACGACTGCAAGGTTGCCGGAAAGGGCTCCAGAGGGGGCAACTTACCCCTCGGGAAGAATGTCTTCGCGGTCTGGTCCGACACGATGGTGAATGCGGATCCGGAGTCCACCTCCATGTCGCACTGCTGACCCTCAATCTTCACCTTGACGTGTGCCTTGCCTTGCGCTGGAAACTGCACGGCCCTCCCGTTGATCTCCGTTACGTAGTGGCAGTCCTTTAGAAAACGAGTTGCTGTGGGCGGTCTGCGATGCTCCAGTCTAGGTGCTCCTGTCGCTCCCTACGCCGCCGATCTACAGACCCTGGCGATGTGACCCGTCTTTCCGCACGTCCGGCAGATAGCATCCCTGAAACGACAACTCTTCCGCCCATGGTTTCCGCCACAACCTGGGCAACTGCCTCGGCGATCTCTGTGCACTGTGCAGGCCTGACGCACCGACTCAACCCCACGGACTGGGCTCTGGCTCGGAGTAGCCTCTAGCTCGTCCATGGCATGCACAACTTCTATCTGTGGCTTAGTGGCCTTGCGACTGGCATCAAGCTCCTCTCTTTCATAATTATCCGTGGCGGTGGCCTCTTTCAAGGCTGAAGCAAGGGTAACCTCTTCTTTAGCCACGATGCGTCTTCTGGCTTTCTTGCTGCTCAGACCACCAATAAACCGATCCAGGAGAGTCTCTTCCAGATTTTGGAAGCCGCAGTGCTGAGCGAGCTTCCGGAGTTCAGCCAGAAATGTGGATACAGACTCCCCAGCATGCTGCTGCCTCTTATGGAACTCCATCCGCCGGGCCATCTTGGTCTCAGTAGGCGCCAAGTGGCTTGTTAGGCAGGCAAGAATATCTTTGAGAGATGTCTCACTCAGCTTCGCTGGAGCAAGTAATGCCTTGGCCAGCTTGAAGGTCTCGGGCCCACAGTAGCTCAGGAATGTGGCCCTTCTTTTGCTGGCATCGGTGATCCCTTGAGCCACTGCAAAGAACTCGAAGCGTTCGACGTAGTCTTCCCAGGTGTGGGGCTCTGATGGCTGGAAGGGCTCCAATACCCTTGGACTCTCCATTGTCCTAGCGGGCAGGGTCGTCTTCTCAGCTGGCCAGTGAGTCTTGTTCTCAGCTGCAATCCGGACTCTGAGGCAGGGTTGTGTTTAACCGCTCCTCAGCATTCCGGATCCCACCTTCGTCGCCAGTTGTTGTGACGTGGGGTTTGTGATTTCAGCTCTCTTGACAAAACATGCTGGAGACAGTTCTCTAGTAACAGCTCTTTATTAAAGTGAACAAGACTGAAGACTGAGGAGAGGAAAGCTACATTTATAGGGACAGGGGACTAGCTAGGAAGGGATACATTTTGGAGGGAACAATATCAAGCAATCACAGTGCTGCCTTTTGGAGGAAACCAATAAGACAGAGGATCCAAATACAGCAGCTTAAATGAACCAATAGTAGCTGTACCCTCTGGAACCAAAAGGCAGTTACTTTATCCTAATGCAAATACAGACAATAATAATACAGATATAAAATCCTTTGACTCAATACACAACAACAGAAATACGTCAATGATCAAAAAACCACTAATGACAGTGACACTTCTCACTCATAGGCCTTGGATGTTCTGGGAGGTTGGAATGCTCCCCCAATATTAAATATTGCTATTCAGTATTGAATATTTGGATATTGCTATGTCCAGGGCTGGATCCAAAGCAAACCACAAAACGGTGCTTCCACCAACAGGAAAGGGGGGGGGAGTACACTAGGAACAAGAAAGGAATAAAGATCTTTATCAGGAACAAGGGTGGGAGGAGACCAGCAGCCCCTCCTATTCATGGAGATGCCACTGCAGGGGGCAGGGCTGTCCAGGAGGTAGCAGATCCAGCCTCTCAGGATCACACCGCAGCAGTCCTTGCTACCATGGTGGTAGCAGCAGCAGGCGATGCATTCCTTGAAGGCCGGATCTGCTGCCCCTGTGGATCCTGCCATCCAAGATGGTCGCTTCACCTTGTCTCATGTGTTGGCTGGCCCTGGCCATTTCTGATGTCA
The DNA here is from genome assembly GCF_963506605.1 of Zootoca vivipara. Classification (NCBI taxonomy): domain Eukaryota; kingdom Metazoa; phylum Chordata; class Lepidosauria; order Squamata; family Lacertidae; genus Zootoca; species Zootoca vivipara. The sequence continues at coordinate 42,737,310 of NC_083291.1, forward strand.
GATTTGTGTCCATTCATTCTTCTGCATGGAGACTCGTCTCTGTCCTCAGAAGGGCATTGCTGGCAGATAATGGCATATATCACCTGATCAAATGTCAATGCACCCATGAGTCTGGCTTTTTTTCAGTCTTTGAAAGTTGATCTGGCTATGGGATGGGGTGCAATTGGATGGCTGCTCTTGCTGCACACTCTGTTCTAACCTGTTCTGAATTTGCCACATGCTCAGAGCTGCTGGTGTGTTGTGTGAACTGGCTGTTTAACAGAAGCACACACAGGATAATTTCTGCAGAGATTGTGGGGCATGTCCTGTGGGTCACTTGGCCTTTCCCCTTACTTTGCTGCCTTCAATAACAATCTGCTTCCTGAGATAGTCCCTTAATAATGTCTCATTATTGTTATTTTAAATTGAACATTCATATCCTTCCCATATGCTGCGAAACCTTGAAGCTGTGCTGGTGTGCAAAGAGGCATGGAGGTCTTATTGTAATGCCTCTGAAACATATTTAATTAAAGTTGTTTGCAGGGTGCAGGTGGGGAAAACAAAAAAGGAAAGAAGCTGATAACATGATTCTACGGTAAGTTGGATTGTAACATGTAAGTCCAAAAGCTCAACATCAGCTGCAGTCATAAGAGACGCAGAGGAAGAGAGGCTGGCCATTGGAACAGCCTGGAGTAGTGGTTGCCAAATTCCATGGAGACCAAAGAGGCTCAGGGGCTGGCCTTTCCCCCCTCTTAATAATATTTTTATTAGTTTTCAATTACAATCCAATAATAGCAATTTATAATACAATTATTAATACCAATTGTTCAAATACCAAATTATATAATTTAGATACAGTGCCCCCGCGTTCTAGAATTGATGGCTTGATTATTTGCTTTCTTTCTGCGTTCCAAAATCTTATTAATTTCCATTACATTCCAGTCAGAATAATAATCCCTTATAGAACAACTGCAATATTAATAACTTCTATTCGTGTTGACACATTAAATGATTTATAAACTACAAGTGAGGAACTCGAACTATATCCTTGTTCTTCCTGTGTGTGGCAATTATTTTGTCTGTAGTGTTTCTTCCTGTCCTTATAATGTTATGCCTTTCTTTCCCCCGGTTGTTGTTGTTATCCATCATGCCTTGGGCAGAGATGATATCCCATTATTGTTCCAGAAATTTCTCCATTGTTCCATCCCGTGCTTCGTTGTTTTGCAATTTTAACAACACCTGCAAAATTCACTCTGTCCCAATAACTAACCTGATTTCACCATTTTTCCTCTTAGTCTGGGAAAAAGAGTGGTCTGTCAAACTGCAGATGACTCAATAATGAACCTTATCAGTTCCTTGGCAAGTTCACAGACTCCTTTCATCCTTCCATCCAACTGAAGATATATGAACAATTATGCTTCCAATTAAATTCAAATTCAAATTTCCAGCGTTATCAAATAGGTTAGCTTTTTCAGTGTGAACTGAGTCACTTAGTCATCATCATATATGTAAAAGACCCGCCCCACACAATGTGCTTCCATAGTAGTAAAGGTAAAGGGACCCCTGACCATTAGGTCCAGTCGTGACCGACTCTGGGGTTGCGCGCTCATCTCGCATTATTGGCCGAGGGAGCCGGCGTACAGCTTCCAGGTCATGTGGCCAGCATGACAAACCTGCTTCTGGAGAACCAGAGCAGCGCACGGAAACGCCGTTTACCTTCCCGCCGGAGCGGTACCTATTTATCTACTTGCACTTTGATGTGCTTTTGAACTGCTAGGTTGGCAGGAGCTGGGACCAAGCAATGGGAGCTCACCCCATCGCGGGAATTCGAACCGCCAACCTTCTGATCAGCAAGCCCTAGGCTCTGTGGTTTAACCCACAGCGCCACCCCCACAATACAAACAAACAAATACGCCACATTGCATCGTGGAGGGAGTGGTAGGATCCTATGCATCCTATGCTCCTAGGTTGGCAGGAGCTGGGACCGGGCAACGAGAGCTCACCTTGTCACAGGGATTAGAACCGCTGACCTTCTGATCAGCAAGCCCTAGGCTCTGTGGTTTAACCCACAGCGCCACCTGGGTCCATTTTATATTGGATTTTTTTGCTTTGGTTGTCTGTGGACCAAATCCAAATTAATTAGGAAAAGAGTGCAGGATGTCAGCTGGATGAGGAAGACATCATGTGGACAGAGCAAATCATAATCATAACCATTAACCTTAATGACATAAACAGCTTCAAATCCACATGAAACTCCCATGTGTATAAGCCCTGAAAGTAGCCAGCAAATGAAAAAGAAGTCAGAGCTTTTTCAGAGCTTTTTCAGCTGCTTGGTAAGAAAAAGGCAGGGTGTGTATGAATTCCAAATAGATGTTTTTTAATGAAACTAAGCTGCCTTCAAGATGAACACTGACTCTGTGACAGCTTCTTCCTTCTCAACTTGCATATTTGCAAATAAACAGAAATTACACCCACCCCCCAAAAAACCACCACCATCAAGCAACACCCCAAACCCATAAAGACTGTTGTGCTTTTTAATGATAAGGAAACAAATCTTGTAAAAGGCTGCTCCCAAAACCTCTAACATTTGGAGAAGTGGTTATCATAGAAATGTGTGACAGCACAACGTCATGAGGGGTTTTCCAGCCACTTTCTTGGTTTGCCTCCCTACAGAGAAAAATTGAACTCCTCTCCCATGCTGCAGTGCGCAGGTGTGTAGCAGCTCAAGGTCCGCCACTCAGCATTTCCCCAAGGTATGGAAGAACTACAACCACCCCATGCTCTGCTGGCTGCTAGGAAGGGGAAAGAAATTTGATTCACGTGTCTATCAAATTTGCACTTTTCAAAACATGAAAGCACAGCTTCATTTTGCTATGCCATTCAAAAAATGCTCACAAAAATACATCTATTAGGGGAAAGTGTGCATAAAAATGAACATATTTGTGAAATGAATGCACAAAATGCATTATGTTAGGGGGAAATTGCTGGCAAATGTGTACATTAGTGAAAACTACATATGGAAGATGTTTATTAGGATAACTTTGCAGTAAAATGTTGTGAGTTTAAAACCCCCCACTAATTGCTGCAAAATGTAGAGAGCTGAATTTAAGATGAGAAAAATGAGAATATGAAAGAATGGGAGTTGATTTCCTTCCATCCCTGCTGGCAACCCTCTTTCCGTATTACCTGCCCCCAGCAGAAGCCTCAGGACTTCACTTCCATCCGACAAATCCATATTCTCAGTTAAAAGCAGAAATGTAACCTCCTTTAAAAGGTAACTTCCTGCTGCCTCAAAACTCCCCTCAGTTGCCTACTTCCTCCTTACCCAGCGAGTGAGAAAACACAGTGTCCGCCCCCTGGATCCCCCCCCCCCCCGCTGCTCAACAGTAAACACGATCTCTTCTGTACAAGGAAGGAAGAGCATGGGAGAAGAGAGAATGTGAAGTGCTCCTCCCCCCCCCACAGGGTGCTGATCATTCTTGAGCCCATAGCGCAGAAGGAGTGGAAGGGAAGGAGGTGGGGCAGGAATGATGCAGGGGGAGGGGGCCAGCTGTGGCCTGGCCAGGCTGGGATAAGACAGACACAGCTGAGATTTGGCAGGGCAGGCCTCTCTGGAAGAGGCTTTTATTCTCACAACTCTCTCTCTCCCCCCCCCCCCAGCATATGGACAGGATGTCTCAGGAGGTCTCCTGGGCTCCATTCCACAGATTCCTAAGCTGCAAAGCATCTGCACAAGAAAGATGCACCCAGCAGTGCTGCAAACACATGGGTGAGAACTGCCGCATGAATGGCCTGGATAGCTGCATCTCTGACTGACCCCAACTCCCAGGAGGCTCCTGGGGAGAGTTGAGGCAATGATGGAAGCCCCATTTAGGGAGGCAGGCCAACTGGAGCCATGAGCTTGTCTCATTTGTTTCAGGGAAAAGATTAGTGGCTAAATGGGATGAATAGCATTGAAGGCTGAAGCAAACTACAGTGGTACCTTGGGTTACGGATGCCTCGGGTAACAAACTCCACTAACCCGGAAGTAGTACCTCGGTTTGAGAACTTTGCCACAGAATGAGAACGGAAATCGCGCAGCAGCAGCGGGAGGCCCCATTAGCTAAAGTGGTACCTCAGGTTAAGAACCGGACCTCCAGAACAAATTAAGTTCGTAACCCAAGGTACCACTGTATAGGCTCTTGCTTTCAGAGAAAGCAGTTGTAATGTAGCCAAGCAAGTGAGCTATGATTTGCAACAAATAGCAAGAGGCCGGGGGGGGGGGGGCTTTCTGTAGAGAAATGGTAGAGCGGCCAAAGGAAAGATATTAAAATTCTTTACCTCAATGAATGCTGTAGCCTCAATCTGGATCAGGGGGCAGCCTCCTGCCCCACAGCTGCTGGGTTTTTTTAAAAAAAAGGAGAACAAAAAGCAAAAGATTCAAAGATACCCACAGAAGTGACCACAGGAGGAATGACCACTGGGAGTGGTGCAGAGAGAATAAATGCCATGTTGCACCAGTAGCAGCAAAACCAGATGTCTTCATCTGCCCCACTTACAACAAAACATCTCTCCCCCCCCCAGTCTACAGCATAGGTACCCGCTCCCTGGGGCCCCAAGCACCCAGAAAATTCCCCATGAAGAGGCCGGGCACACAAAAATTCTGGTGTCAGGGCCATGCCCGCCGCATGCCCCCCTGGGCCCCCCGGTCGCAGGGCCGCCCCTGGTCTACAGCCGCAGCAGGCACTGTAACTCTACAACAGTTTGACTTTACCCCTGAAGGTGCACTCTTTCATTATCTTACAAGACAGACAGAAACAGACAGTGAAACAACAAGGAAAGTGTGTGTGTTGGGGTGAAAAATGGAGGCATGGAGAGGACAAGGAAGAATATGGGATTGTTCCATTTTTTTAAAAAATATATTTTTATTAATTTTTCCAATTAAAACCAATTATATCACATTCATTATTTCAAATTATACACATATATATCAATCAAACCGAATGTTATGCCAAATCATCTAGAAATTTTTTTGGGGGGTTCCCATGCTTCAAGAAATTGGGGATTCCTCGCAACCGTTCACTGCCGTCTTTTTTCTAAAGTTCAAATCGTCTCTCCGAGTTCATAATAATCCAGATCTTTCCCTTACAGTCACATAGATGTTTTCCTCTTTCAACCGATTATTTCCCAGCTGCTGAGATAAATGTCAAACAAAGTTTCACAAATGTTCTTTCTCCTGTGTGAGTTAATCAGTCCAGCCTCCCCATAAATCTTCTTGGTCTGGAGCGTCCCTATTGCGTCGACTCTCAACACGAAGCAGCGCCATCTTAAAAAAACGCAAATCACATTCGTTTTCTCTCATAGATTAACGATCTTTATAAAATTTACAGCTTTTCCAGGCAGAAGAACCAAACCTCACACCATGCATAGACTCTTGGTAAATTAATGGATCTCCTTGCCCTATAGCTGAACTTAGCTTCAGGTCGCTGCTCCAATTCAAAGTGCGTCACAACTCATAAATCCTCCGAACGCGTCCAGGCACTCCTCCCATCCAACTAGAGGGGGGCTTTTCTCGTCAGCAACTCCTCATCTTCAAAAAATATGCTCAATAACAACAGTTTATAAAGTTCAACTCACACAGTCTTTTGCTTCTCTTTCACTCCAAACAAGCCAGGACATCACGTCTGGGAAGGTACGAAGTAACTCATATGAAAAAAAATAAAAAAGACTCGCTTCCCTTATCGCTCCGTCCCCATCAATTCTTCTTCCAGATGAAATACAGCCTTTAACTCCTCACCCTCAGCAGCATAGATTTCTCGGCAGTAAACAGCACTTCTGCCCCTCCTTCTGAAGTATGTCCATAGATTTAAGCCTAATTATCTTCTTTAATCATGGAAATCCCCGCCATGCAGATTAGCGTCCGGGAGTCCTGGCCCTCGTAAGTGCTTCAGCCCAAGCTCCCCCCACTCCATAAACAGTCGGAGTGGGTCTGGGGGCATCGCGGGCCAGCGGCCCCTCTCCGTAACCCCCGGAGAGGGTAGGGGGTTGCCATTTACTCCCCTAGCAACCGCCAAATTCCTTACGAAGGTCAGAGGGATGGAAAACAGGTCCGCCATTCCTGCAGGCGGAAACCGGAACCCCGAATATGGGATTGTTCCAAGCACAAAACTTTCGTGATAGTATACAATTGCAGAGAAGGATCTAAGACAAGTTCTAGCTTCCCAGAAAACTTGATTTCTGATAAGGGACTTAAAGCAAATGAAGGAAGAGGAGACCTTTGGAGGGCTGTGGGAGATAGAACTGGATAGAACTGGATTTAAACCACATACCCCCAATTCCTGGGAACTTTAGTTTACCCTATCACAGGGCTACAGCTCACAGCACCATTAACAAACTACAGTTTTTGGTGGGTGTGCTTTAAATGTATGTTGGTCTCAGGCTTTAACAGATTATTGCCCCCTACCATACTATTTGTGCAGCCTGCAAAACTTTTGGGGCAGTCATACTGCTTTGTTTCCAATCAGTGTACAGTGGTACCTCTGGTTACGAACTTAATTCATTCCAGAGTTCCATTCTTAACCTGAAACCATTCTTAACCTAAGGTACCACTTTAGCTAATGGGGCCTCCTGCTGCCACCGGTGCGCGATTTCTCTTCTCATCCTGAGGTCAAGTTCTTAACCTGAGGTACTGCTTCCGGGTAAGCGGAGTCTGTAACCCGAGGTGTTTGTAACCCGAGGTACCACCGTATTCCCCCCATAACTTCCTGCTGAAATCCTGTAGCCTTTTATACCACAAATGTTCAGAGGTGGATGCTTTTTATGTCGTGCGCTACACCTCAAGAGTGCCCCTCCAGATGGCAGTAATACAGTAGCATTGGGGCAGCACCTCAGAACTAACAACGCAGAATGAAACTCCCACTAATGCACCATTCTTGCATCAGTGGCATGTAGCAGGATACACCTCGCGAAATAAAATAACCCACTGGTCTGGAGGGGCCCTGCATATGAGGTCAGAAAAGATCCCCTAGGCCAGGTCTCAGCAACGTTTTCCGACCATGGGCCGGATCACTGCCACGGATGCTGGCCTGTGGCCTGGACATGCGCAGAAGCGATTTCCAGTTTCTGGGTATGGGTGGCGCGGCATCGAAAATCGCTTCTGCGCATGCCTGGACATGCACAGAAGCGATTTCTGACGTCTGGGCATGCCCAGATGCTGTTTGTGCCATTTAGCGCGGCACGGCGCGGGGACTTGCTGAGCAGGCGGCTCTGTAACTGGGCAGCTCGTGGGCTGGATAAAAGGTCTCCGTGGGCCGCATCCGGTCCATGGGCCGGAGGTTGCCAATGCCTGCCCTAGGCGCAGGATACCCAGTGGTGTGCCCAAGGGCACTCTCTCCCATTAGTGATGAAAGCAAACAGGTAAAGAAAAGGTTGAGTGGTCATGACAAGGAAAAGGGACCTGGTTTTGGTTGTACAAGATGCTGGTCAGGATGTAGATGCTAGTAGTGAATTATTTCCAAAGGAAATGTGTCCATATGTTCTTAAGGCTCTGTGAGAGTCCCTGCAGCCCTGCCTTAATTTCATGTTTGTGGGTAACTAAGTAATTGAGGTGAAGGCACTCTGCAGTTGCTCAGGGGCACCTTTCCTCAGTGAACTTTACTTCAGCTGCTCTCCCCCCCCCCAAAAAACTGTGGCTGGGACTGTGTGAGAGGAACAGGAAGGAGAAGTAGTGAGTACTGTAGATGGCCCCCTCTTTGCAGACAGCCAGGCGGAGGTAGGAGGGGAAAAGCCTGGGCTGCAGGAGTCTCTTGAGCGCCCACATGATGGCTGGCTTCCTGCGAGGAGGAGGTGGACGGGGCGCCTGCCTGCTGGGTTCCCACGTGTTGAACAGCTGACAAAGAGGAAGTCTTGCATCAGGCCTGCAGGGGCTTGAAAGCTGTGCATTTTGGGGGGGGCGTTGTAACCTAGTTTTTATTCGTTTTCATCCTTAAACTATTTAACACGGTGGCATATATTACATGCAACAATTACATGAAATACAAAATAAAAATAAAACAACAATAAACACGTTTCAAAATATATTAAAGTTTTGTCAAATGCATATACCAAAATTATTAGTTTTTACAGATGTGAAAAGATGTGTAAGTGAAAGGTATTTTGCATCAATAATTTATAAGGATTTATAGGAAGGGGAAGGGACGCAGGTGGCACTGTGGGTTAAACCACAGAGCCTAGGGCTTGTCGATCAGAAGGTCAGCGGTTCGAATCCTATTGCTCGGTCCCAGCTCCTGCCAACCTAGCAGTTTGAAAGCACGTCAAAGTGCAAGTACGGTAGATAAATAGGTACCGCTCCAAGTGGGAAGGTAAACGGCATTTCTGTGCACTGCTCTGGTTCGCCAGAAGCGGCTTAGTCGTGCTGGCCACATGACCTGGAAGCTGTACCCTTGGCCAATAACGCAAGATGAGCGCCGCAACCCCAGAGTCGGTCACAACTGGACCTAATGGTTAGGGGTCCCTTTACCTTTATAGGAAGGGGAGAGGGGGAAGGCCTGTGTGATATGACTGGGCAACTGCTACAGCAGAAAGGCTACCTTGAGGCAAATACAGTTCATTCTTGGTCATCTGGACTTTGCCTGCTGAGTCATAGAAGATTGCAGGCCACCTAGGATAACATGTGCTCTGGTCCATGGGGTCACGAAGAGTCAGACACGACTAAATGACTAAACAAACAAACAAAATATGTGAATAAACCATATTTCTTAAAGCTATGATAGCCTCTGATTCTCAAAGGAGCACAGACCCTGGGTGAGTGCCTGGAACCCCCTGGCAGAGAGTGGGAACGGCTCCCAACTTTTGTAACAGTACATAAAGCTGAAAAAGAAGGTTGGATGTCCTACTGTACTTCCTTTTTCACCTGTATGTGCTTTTCAAGATCCAGATGGTGATGATGATTTAGTTGCTGAGCTCATGGAAATGACTCAGAGCAACTTACTGGTTCTGAAATGTGTGGCTGCAGCTTTCCCTTCTATCTTGTAGGAGGGAGGCTAATTAAGAGGAAGGGATAGAGAGGTGACCAGAGGGGGTGGCGCTCATGACCCTCGCTCAAAATTCCAAATGAGCCCATGGACCTAAAAACGTTAATGACCATTGCTCTGAAGTGAATATATATTTGAGTTGTTTCTAGCAGAAGCCAGCTGTGTAAAATTCTGGCTGAGTGTCCCTTCTGGCAGCCATGAAGCCACTGCCCTCCCTCCCACCAGCCAGGACCAACCCAAGACATTTTGGTTCACCTCATTTTGGCACCCCCTCCCAAGCCAGGGAAGAAGAGGAGAGTCAGGAACAAGGGGAGGGAATCAAATCCATCTCACCCAATGGCTGAAGTGGGATTCGAGGTCCAACAGTAGGGGCAATGGGGGAGGGGGAGATGCCCACTCTGATGAGTGGCAGAGGCATCATCTTCTAAAGTACATCAAGCAGGCCCAAAGCAATGTCACACACTGTCCTGACGTCACTTGTGCGACATTATGTGATGTTCTAGCATTGCTCTGTGCCCAGCTCTGTGTTTGGCCTCAACAATGGGGGCGCGGTGGTCCCTTCAAGAGAAAGATTGAGGGGGCCCAAAGAGCTTTAGCCCCTTGGAGCTGGCACCTATGGCAGGTGCAGAGCCCAGGAGATCTCAAAGGCCAGCCCCCACTGTTTACTCCATGGGGTGGCAGGAGACCAGCAACATCATCTATTCCTCGAGAGGCCCCTGTAGAGGGGGCATGAGGGGGTTCTGCTGAAGAAGAAGCAGATCTAACCACCAAGGAGCAACCCATTCCTTGCAGACCAGTTCTGCTGTCCCTGTGGATCCTGCTCCCCAAGGCAGCCTTTCCTCATGGGGGGGGGGGGCAGCCCTGCCATCAGCTGTACAAAATGCTCATTAGTTGCTCCTTGGGCACCACCATCAGAGTGGCTTGAAAAAGTGCTCCATGCAGGTAGTGTGGTGCAGTGGGAGGTAGGACTCAACTGCTGAGCAGGAATTTGTTTGTGGAGTGGCAGGTGGGACCAGTGGTGGAGCTACATGCTCCGCCACCAGGGGCGGAGCTACATGCTCCGCCACCAGGGGCGGAGAGCAGGTGCGCTGCCCTCAGGGACGTGGGGGCGGGGCACACATTTGGGGGGGGCGCCGCCTGAGAGGGCGGCTCGCCCATCATGGGCAGGGGGCAGCCACGATGGCGCCCCTGGGATCACACTGCCCGCGCTCTCACCACCCCCATCTTCCTACACTACTGGGTGGGACTTCCCGTCCTTCCCATCGGGCACTAGGGTGGAACTGGAGGCCCCTCCCTGCCTCTGAGGCTGCTTCCCTGGAATGTGGGACCCTTCGCTCTTGGATGCTGCTCAGTACCTGAGAACTGCCTCATGACCTACATCATGGATCTCAAAGGACAAAAATATTATTTGGTTTGTCCACTGCTGATCATGCAAGAAAACTTTATTTACAGCATCCTTTGCCTTCCAGTGCGGCTGGGGTCTGATAGTAGCTATGCTCCAAAACACCTAAACTCCTGGAGGGCACCAGGTTGGCAAAGGCTGCTGCAACTGAGTCATATCTGTCACTCAGGCCCCCAGAGATGATCCTAAATCACATGGAAGTGACTCCTTCGCTCTTGGCACTGATTATCAAATGAAGCCTGACTCTTCAATACCATAAACAGTCTTTCAAACCTTGACCAGATTAGTGCTGATCTCATTGTGAATTCCCCTGAAATACTAGGCATGTGTTGCAACAACAGACCTGAAGCTTCTTTGTGGAGCAGACCCGAAGGTCAGAGTGCATCAGTCATATGGGATGTGCTTAGTGGTGGCTTTCCTAATGGTCAGTGTTCATCTCTTAACGAGGGGGGGGGGGCTGTTTTCTCCTTCTCTCCTAATACAAAACTGTCCTGCCAGTTCATTATGCCATGACAGGAGCCATGTTTTCATAAACAGTGCCCTGAAGCAAGACTAGGAAACCTCAGGCAGGGGCCTGATTAGGTCCCTCTGCCCTGCCCAAAACAAGGCAGGGAGGTTCTGATGCCAGAAGGACACAGCGCGCAGGACAGAAAGTCAGAAGACAGGAAGCTGACCAGGACCCTATGTTTCATCACCAACTAACCTCTGATATCCTGTTTCGGAAGGGAATGTGATCAGATCCCTGGTAGCAATGACTGCATTTACCATGAGGGCACCCTGTCAGAGCCCCAGTGCCTCCTTCCCAAAGCCTTCTGCCTGGCTTAGGGAGGGAGGTATGATGCTCACACATGCGATATCTGGATGCCATGACATCATGCACATGACAGACCCCCCCATTGCGCCTCTGGCCCTATGAAAGGTTTCACTACATGCCACGGGTTCCCCAACCCCTGGAGGTGGATCCATGGCTGACTGGCAATGTTTTGTTGCAGGCCCCAGTGTTCTTCCTTAACATTTTTCAAAATTAAAATGTAAAGGCTGGTAAAGGTAAAGGTAAAGGACCCCTGGACGGTTAAGTCCAGTCAAAGGCAACTATGGGGTGCGGCACTCATCTCGCTTCAGGCCGAGGTAGCAGGCGTTTGTCCATAGACAGCTTTCTGAGTCATGTGGCCAGCAGGACTAAACCACTTCTGGCGCAACGGAATACTGTGATGGAAGCCAGAGCCCAGGGAAATGCCGTTTATTTATCTACTCACACTAGTGTGCTTTCAAACTGCAAGGGGTAGATTAGGGCTATGGCTCATAGTATCATGAACCCAACAAACAAGTGTTCTTGAACCACATTTCTTTCAGTCAGTTGCCGGAGCTTGGGCTGGGGCTAGCTTTATCAGAGCTTGGGCTATTTGCAGAGCCCTGTCTGAAGTATAGCAACATTTGTTGTTCAGTCGTTTAGTCGTGTCTGACTCTTCGTGACCCCATGGACCAGAGCACGACAGGCACTCTTTGTCTTCCACTGCCTCCCACAGTTTGGTCAAACTCATGTTAGTAGCTTCGAGAAAACTGTTCAACCATCTCGTCCTCAGTCTATAAATAAATAACTAGATGAGTGCAGGATTTCCAGGGGGAGAGTTATATGTCACTAAAGAATTATATGACTCAGCCTTTGAGTTCTTTGAATTGAAAAGGGGAACACAGAGCAGAACTGGAAGCATTTTTGATTAAATTCCTGGATTATCTTTTTTTATGCAAGCATGTTTCTTTCCAGTGCCAGGAGATATGATAGCCATCTTCCAATATCTAAAGGGCTGTCACATGGAAGATGGAGCTAGCATGTTTACTCCTGCTCTGGAGCGTAGAACTCGAACCAGTGGCTTCAAGTTAAAGAAAGGAGATTCTGACTAAACATCAGGAAGAACTTTCTGACAGTAAGAGCTGTTTGACAGTGGAACGGTATCCCTTGGGAGGCTGTGGACTCCCCTTCCTTGGAGGTTTTTAAACAGGCTGGATAGCCATCTCTCGGGGATTATTTAGCTGCAATTCCTCCATTGCAGTGGGTTGGACTAGATGACCTTTAAGGTCCCTTCCAACTTCCATTATTCCATCTCCTAACTATATCCTGGCAATCAGAGAATGCTACCCATTGTTATCAACAAGCCTCCAGTTAGAGCATTTTGACAGCTTCCTGCATAAGCTGTTGGTGACAGCTGTACTTAAGCAATCTATCTCATTCAAACACTGTACTGTATATCCCAAGTATCTCATGGAGACAGCTATATTGCAAAGCACTAGAATGGGCAGAATATTTTACATCAAACCTGATGTAATTTATATCACTGAATGCAAAAAAATGGGATGCCATATAGTTTTACACAGTTAAAAACCATAACCAACCTACGCACATGTTTTAGAAACTGCAAACTGACAATTTTGACAAAAATGTGGAGAAATCTGTTGCTAAACACTGAGTATATTAAAACTGCATGGCCTCAGAGGACAGAAGTAGCATCACTTTGCTTCAGAGAATGAAGCCTTCTGAGCTTCCCATCTTCAGCACTCTATGGCTGCCACCTTGGAAACAGCATCATTTCTATCACAGCAACTGATGAAGATAGGGGCCAAAATGTTTTGCTATAAGAACTTCAAATTTCTCTTTTGCTAGTCACTGAAATATAGCATCATTAACTAAGAGCCCCAACAAGGACCATCCCAAACATACCAAACATACCAAACAATCCATCGTATACAGCCAGGCCTTACGTTACAACCGCATCTGTTCCAACTCTACAGACAGAGAATCTCACCTAAGAGATCTACAGCAAACCTTTTTAGAACTAAAATATCCACCTGATGAAGTTAAACAACAGATCAACAGAGCCAGACAGATACCTAGAGAGAACCTGCTGCAAGACAGACCCAAAAAAGAAAATAACAGAACACCACTAGTCATCACATACAGCTCCCAAGCTAAAACAGTACAACGCATCATCAGAGATCTACAGCCTCTCCTGGACAATGACAGCTCCCTTTCTCAAGCTCTGGGAGGAAGACCTTTCATTGCCTACAGACAGCCACCCAATCTTAAACAACTCCTCACCCACAATAATACAACCACCAGACTTAACATGGACACTGGTACCAGAGCCTGCAATAAACCCAGATGCCAACTTTGCTGCCACATACACCCAGACAACACCATTACTGGCCCCAACAACATCCAACATACCATCTCAGGACTATTTAATTGCTCATCCTCTAACATTGTGTATGCCATCAAATGCCAACAGTGCCCTTCAGCTCTCTATATTGGACAAACAGGCCAAACCCTACGCCAAAGGATAAATGGACATAAATCTGACATCAGGAACCAGAAGACAGAAAAACCAGTAGGAGAACACTTCAATCTCCCAGGACATTCTATACAAGATCTCAAAGTAGCTGTCTTACTACAAAAGAATTTCAGAAATAGACTGGAAAGAGAAGTTGCTGAATTGCAACTTATCACCAAGCTCAAAACCATGGAGGGACCTGGTTTGAACAGAGATATCGGGTTCTTATCTCATTATACATGATAAGCGATCTTCAGCCATCTCAACCCTTGCTTTTTCATGCAAAACCATTTGCAGTCGTTTGCGGTCATCAACAGCTATCAGTCAGTCAATCACCCATTTCCACCACCCTTCTGGGTGATCCCCCCTCCCCATCCCCACCCCTCCCCACCCCTTCTCTACATAAGTGCCTGGAAACTTCCATTTCACTGTATCTGAAGAAGTGTGCATGCACACGAAAGCTCATACCAAAATAAAAACTTAGTTGGTCTTTAAGGTGCTACTGAAGGAATTTTTTTATTTTACTTCCATCCAGACCAACACGGCTACCTACCTGTAACCCCAACAAGGAGTTTTTGCTCTGCTAGACCTGTAAATGTATTATGAGGCAGCTTGCTTGTGCTGGTTAAAAGAATGGATTACACTGGATATGTGGACATCCTGGACTTAGGTGGCCATGATTTAAAGTTTGGCTGGCACGCATGTCTCTGGTATGAGAAGGTGAAAATCTATTTAAAAAAATATGAACCATAAAGGAAGAATTTGTATAACGTTTGGGAGAAATATAAAAATCTGCTTGAAAGGAAAACACCTTTATGACTATCTCTTTCTTATTGAGGTTATTACAATAAAGAGAGTTAATATGCATAGACAATTTACAGGGAATTGCTGTATTTCACAGAGGGAGAACCTAAACTGAAATCAATGGACAATGTAAGGAGCCATGTTACAGACTGGCCACAATATCATCAGTTACATGAAATGTTTAAAATAGATAGGAAAAATGATTTTTTTGGACCAAAGATCACAATTTGAAAAAGAACTTATACAAAACAAAGAAAAACCTTTATCTAAAATGTACAATATGCTATTAGAATGGGAAACAAAAGCCTGTATGACACACTGGGCAATAGATATAGGAGATAACATAGATTTTAATCTCTGGGGAAAACTTTGGAAGAGCGATCTGAAGTTTACAGCATATTATTCCTTGAAGGAGAACTACTTGAAAATGATTTACAGATGGTACCTAACTCTGAGTAGGCTTGATAAGATATATAAGACTGAATCAGATAAGTGCTGTAGATGCAATGAGGTCGAAGGTACTTTCTTTCATATGTGCTTGACCTGTAAAAGGGTTAATGGGTATTGGAAAATAATTTATAATGAACTGAAAAAAATGTTTTAAAGCACTTTTTTTAAAAACAAACCAACAAACCAGAGTTCTTTCTGTTGGGGATAATTCAGATGGAAATTCCCAGGTGTCAAAAAAGGTTGTTCATGTATGCCATAACTGCGGCCTGTGCATTGTTAGCTCCAAAAATGGAAAACGAGTGAGGTCCCAACCAAACAAGAATGGCAAATTAAACTGATGGAATATGCTCAGCTTGCGGACCTAATTTATAGAATAAGAGAACAAGAAGAACATATGTTTAAAGATTGGAAAACGTTTATTGAATATATGGGGGGAAATTGTGTACATTTGAAAAAGTTGGCAGCATTAAGATAAATTAAACTGTGTAAAGAAGTTTTGATGGATGTAATAATGGGATACTGAATGGTTTAGTTTATATAAAATATGCAGGGATCTATGTTATGCAAAATGAATCATGGAAAGAGAAGAAGGGAAGTCATTGATATTTTAAGGTTGTTTAAATGAATATTTTAAATTGTAAAACAGATAATTTTATAAAAATTATATATATTCATACTGGAATTGTCCCTTAGCCAAGGCCCTGTAATCCCTGCGAGGGCTTCCAAGGGGTCATAGGATCTCCCTTGTCAAAAGGAAAAAAAAGAACTCTGACCTCAGAGAGGGAGATCTAATATCAGGTGCCCCCATCCCACCACCAGTTTCCTGGGATGCCACCAACCCCAGAAGGAAATGTCAGCCATGGAGCTGGCATACTTTAAATTAGGTGTGAGGAATGTTTGGCCCTTCAGATGCTGCTGAACTACAACTCCAACCATCCCTGGTCATTGGCCATGTTTGCTGGGAGTTACAGTTCAGCAACATCTGGAGGGCCAAAGATTTTGCACACTTTAAAGGTTTCCCAAGGGGAGGTTGGTAATTTAAAGTGGGTAGGGTGGGAACCAGAAAAGGATGGAGGATTGCAAGAGCTCTGCTCTGCCCTTACATTCACTGGGTCAGCAAGAACCCGTCAGGTCACTTGATAATTTGTCCACCTTCAGTCCCTGTCACTTTAGGATTAAATTAAATAATTTAGAATCCAGTTACTTTTCAGATGAAGTGCCTGGATAAAGCCCCTGCTCTGACCCAGGTGGCACTGTGGGTTAAACCACAGAGCCTAGGGCTTGCTGATCAGAAGGTCGGCGGTTCGAATCCCTGCAACGGGGTGAGCTCCCGTTGCTTGGTCCCAGCTCCTGCCCACCTAGCAGTTCGAAAGCACATCAAAGTGCAAGTAGATAAATAGGGACCGCTCCGGCGGGAAGGTAAACGGCGTTTCCGTGTGCTGCTCTGGTTCGCCAGAAGCAGCTTTGTCATGCTGGCCACATCACCCGAAAGCTGTCTGCGGACAAACGTCGGCTCCCTCGGCCTATAGAGCAAGATGAGCGCCGCAACCCCAGAGTCGGACACGACTGGACCTGATGGTCAGGGGCCCCTTTACCTTTACCTGTCCGAACAGGTGCATGAGCACAAGAGACACGTGGAACTTCGGGATGGTGGGCCAACAACTGTGAAACTCCCTTCTGCTAGAGATTAACTGGCCTCCCTCTTTCTGCATTTCAACAGATTATAAAGACGTTTTCTTTCCTAATACAGTCATACCCTGGTTTTCGAATTTAATGCATTCCAGGAGTCCGTTCGATTCCCAGAACAGTTCGAAAACCCAAGCATGGCTCCTGATTGGCTGCAGGAAGCCACGGAAGCTGCGCTGGATGTTCGGCTTCTGAAAATCGTTCAAAAACTGGAACAATCACTTCCGGGTTTCGATTGTTTAGGAGCCGAAATGTTCAAGTTCAAAGGCATTCAGCTTCTGAGGTTTTTTATTAACATTAATTAGTGACCTGCTCTTTTTATCACTATTTGAAGTTTTAGACCTTTGGATGCTTTAACTGTTGTGGATCATTGTTTCAGTAGATTATTTATTGTTTTGTTCTACCATGATTTTTTTTTATTCTAAGTCTCTTTGATTATTTTAATAGGCAAGTGGAATTTATAATCTAACAAAACAAAAAACAAAACCCTAAAGAGTCCTAAATGTCCTATTGGATTAAATGAGACATACTCCCAGATACATTTGCTTTTATAGACTAATTTGTTTGATCAGAATTCCCATTTAGCAAGGTCCATTTTCCCTTGCAGCTGGCTTCCTCCTTGACCTATTCTTTCAAAGCAAAACCTATTCTTTCGCCTATCTTGGCTTTTTCTTCCTCCTTCATAAGTTGCTTCCTGTTCACCAGCAGATTTATGGCAGTTGAGACCCGGATCTTAATTACTCAGTCCCTGCTCCCTGCAAAAGTGCATGATGGCTTCAATTTATGACTTTCTCTCTGTGGTGAAACTAATTGCTCATCATTATTTTTTAATTAATTGCACATCTTAGGTGGTCCAGTGGTTTATGCCCCACAATCTATCTTCTGCCTATCCCCAAGGAAGAGACAGAAAGCAACACTTAGAGGTTTCTGTTGATAGTTTGTTTTTAATAACTCATCAAAAGGAAGCAATCCTTCCTAGAAATTGTCTGTTCAAGGTTTTCCTGTTATTCCTTTAGCTTTATAAAACACTAACAAACAAGGAACACCACTTTCACTTGGCTGTCCTTGAAAATTATTGTATTTGTTGATGTGCAATTTTGGCACATCACTGCCCATTTGGCAGGCCATTACGGAACATAGTGAAATCAAGTCTGTCAAAAATAGTCAATATAGAATTGTTATTTAATCAGGAGAAAAATGACTGTTGCAGAGTAACAATTATGCTCAATGGTTTTGTATCTCCTCTAAGAGAGTAATGGGCCACCATCCTGAAGAATCAAGTGTTCCTGGATACATTGCTTATGACAAATTTGAAATCAAGCTCACAAAACTTACCTGTGTGCAAAATCATCATCACCACCACCACCACCATATCTGCATTGTGCATTTAAAGCACATGACCTTTCTCAAATAATTTTGAGAAATATCATTTGTTAACGGTACTGGGAATGTAGCTGGGGTGGGTGGTGGGTAAACAGTTTCCAGGATACTTTGATGGGAGCCATGTGCTTTATGGTGCAGATGTGACCACTTGTCTCCTAGGAACTGTCAGAAGAGTCATGCAGAACATCCTTCTGGCAACATCTCCCTGCATTTCAATGCTGGGCGCAGTGGTATGGGCTTCTCTCCTCTGACTTCTCTGCTAAGCACCGAACAGGGACAGAGAACTGCTCCACCCTTCTTCTCTCACTTGCAGTCGCCTGCAGACTTTTTGATTGTGAAATGACAACAAAGTTTCTTTCTTTTTAAATTTTTAGAAATAATTTTCCATTAAGAACATCCAATTTATAACAAATCAAATCACAATTCAATTAAAAAATAAATTCTCAGTCATATTAAACAATAATATATCCTTTCATCTGTCGGGTACAGTTTAATTTGTCAGGTACAGTTTAATTTGTGTGTGTATATATATATATTTCCCTTGTCGGTTTGCCAGCCCAGCTTTTCCTGGTTTACTCTTATCTTCAATCCAGGCTGTTGTCCAAGCCTGCTGTCTGAAGTTTTCTCACGCACTAAATTCCCGAGTCTGGCTCCAGTGGATGAGACCAATACCAATGGTGGCTTTTGCACATGCTGTTGAGGACAGTGAGGGGCAGACGAGGCACATCAACCTGGGAAGGTAGCCCATCTAGGAAAAGGAAAACTCTTACCCTAAAACTCTGCCGCTTCAGAGGTCACTTACGCAGCAAAGAAATGTGGCTTGACTTCATCCCTGGGCAGGTGCACCACACCTAGGGGGCTGAGGTATCTTTGGTGGGCAGAGTCATTGCTCTGTGGTCTCGGCTGCATTGCTGAGGTGCACCCACAGCTCAGTGGCTTGAAGTGCTTGGAGGAGTGAGGAGCAGAAAATTTGCACCCCTAATAATTTTGCACCCAGGACAAGCACCCCTGTGTGCCACCCATGCTACGTCACTGGTTGGACAGGTTTTTTAAGTGCTGACAAAAACCTGCAAAACTAATCAGAAATGACAGCAGGATGAGTGCCCACGCCTTGAGTGCCAATTCCTCTCCCTGCCACCTCAGGCTCTCAAAATGGGGGGGGGGGGGTTGTATTCAGTGTTAGTCATACTCAGCATAAACCCATTGACATTAATGAACATGGCTAAATTAGGTCCATTTATTTCTGTGAGTTTCCTTTTGAGTAGAAGTCAGTTGGCTCCACAGACCCTCTGGGTGCAGATGTGGGGGAAGTGCCCAGCAGTGACGCTCCTTCATGGCTCCCCCTCCCCACAAATTAACAAAAACTCCATCAAGGCCACTGAATGAGGGGTGTGCAATCCATATGTGGTCGATACATCAACGTGTGTCCTGCAAACAGGGGCCACATTGAGGGGGGGGGAGTGTTGCGTGACATCATATACACGTCATGCACAATTGGGGGGGGGGGCAAACCAGGCGCCCCCTGCAGAGATCCCCAGACTGCCGCCCGTGCACACTGGGGATAGGAAGCGCAGAGGACGCGTTGGCAGGCGGGACGGGAGGCCGATCTCTTTGGGGCGCCCTCAATATTGGGAGGGCTCGACTCCTTGTCCACAAATATTGACACCGAATAGTTTGACTTTCACAAAGCTTTTTGACAGAATTCTTCACCAAAGGCCGCCGAAAAACTGAGCAGTTCCTGTCCCCTCTCGGACTGGAAACTGGCTAGAGAACAGGCAGCAGCGGAGGAATCAGTTTCCCGCTCTCACGACTGAGACGGGAGTTCCCCTGAGGATTTGCTTTCCTAGAATCATAGACTCATAGAGTTGGAAGAGACCACAAGGGTCATCTAGTCCAACCCCCTGCCAAGCAGGAAACACCATCAAAGCATTCTTGACATATGCCTGTCAAGCCTCTGCTTAATGACCTCCAAAGGAGGAGACTCCACCACACTCCTTGGCAGCAAATTCCACTGTCGAACAGCTCTTACTGTCAGGAAGTTCTTCCTAATGTTGAGGTGGAATCTTCTTTCCTAAATGATCTTGAGTTAGGGCTGAGCACTGAGATGGCGAATGTGCCCGTGGGGGCACCAAATTATTCGGGGTAGTAGAAGGAAAAACGGATCGGAAAGAGCTCCCCAAAAGGCTCTCCGAAGGAGGCGAAGGGGCGTTCAGACAGCCCCTGGTCTGACTGGCTCCGTGAAGAGCAGAGCCGCCCCCCGCCCCCTGCCGCTCCCGGAGAGTCGCCGTGGGGTGGGAATTTCCCCCTCCAACGGGCGAGGCGGGAGTTTCCACTGACCCTCGTGAGAGCAGCGACGAGGCAGAAGAGAGCGAAGCCTTTCCCGGAACCGCCTCGGGGCGTATAAACCTCCGGCGAGAGGCTGCGGCCGCCCCAAGCGGATGCGCTGGCGGCAGCTTGGCTGGACTGCTCGGCCCTTGGACTGATTCCGAGTCGCCTGCCTGCGCACCTGAAGGGGTCTCTCTCTCCGGACCGCAGCTCCCCTCCGCTCCGCTCCGCTCCGCTCCGCCTGCCTCAGCCCCGGTCAGCATGATGCCGCGCTTCCTCTCCGTCCTCCTCCTGCTGCTCGCCTGGGCTGCTTGCACTGCCGCAGAAGGTAAGAGCGGGTGAAGGAAGGGAGTCCGCCTTTCCAGGTCGCCCCTGCCTTGTGTTCTGTCCGTCGGTCCCGGCCGTAGGTGCTGGGGGTGGCGGCGAAGCGGCATAGCTGCCAAGTTTTCCCTTTTCTCGCGAGGAAGCCTATTCAGCATAAGGGAAAATCCCTTAAAAAAGGGATAACTTGGCAGCTATGCGAGGCGGGGGGCGAGGGCGACTCTCAAAGGCTAAAGCCAAGTGCTCGCCGTTTTAGAAAAAGGGGCGAATGTGGAAGATCCCCCCAAAAATGGTTAGAAATGCACTCTGCATATGCTCAGAGGCACTTTCTCTGAGTCACACTGCACAGGGTTGAGCTACGGCATTGAAAAAGAGGGCTTATTTTATTTCGTTTAATTATGTACCCAGAGTAGGCGTGTTTGGTGGTGACTGCTGGGCTCTCTGCCTTTCACTGCTTGCTGGACCCTCAAGGGTTTGAGAAGTGGAAGGGATTGCAGTGAATCCCCCAACCTCCCCTTCTCAGAACACTCCCCACCTCTTTAGGCGAGGTGCCTGTTGCTTTCTTAGCTGGGGGAAACCCTGGGTTTGCTTGGCCTTGGGGTTATGCTTCCTGGAATGAGAAAAGCAGCAGCAATTCATTTCTAGCTACAGTACTTTCAAACAACAGCTGAGTGTACATAATAGTTTTACTCATAAAGAAGGTACCTTCTGCCTGATTCTGTGAGTGAACTGATTAGTATTTCTGTGGAAGAACTCAGGAGTGTGAGAAGTGAATGAAAATGAATTCATTCTATGGTTCATAAACTCTAGTAGTGCAAAATTACAGGACGAAAACAAGAAAGATGTAAATGCAGCTGGCTTCAATTAAAATTTCAGTCACAGCAGATGAAACAGACACGGTTGTGAAACTTAAAAAAAAAATGGCTATGGTGCCAAAGTATGAGTTCACATTCACTAAGAGCAAAGGGTCTCTCTCTCACACAAATCACAACAACAACACACACACCA
Organism: Zootoca vivipara; assembly: GCF_963506605.1. NCBI lineage: Eukaryota > Metazoa > Chordata > Lepidosauria > Squamata > Lacertidae > Zootoca > Zootoca vivipara. The sequence goes on from NC_083291.1 coordinate 42,759,005, forward strand.
TTCCAATCTCTGGTGGAAACAGTCTATGGTTCTGTGATTGTTTGGATCCTGTTGGGCAGCCACCTCAAGCTCAGCTCAATGTAGGTAAAATGTCCCGGAGGGCAAAAGCCCAGTGTTCAAGCACATGCTTTGAATGCAGAACAACCCAGGTCCAATTCCTGGTAATATCACTAGCTAGAAGGATCCCAGGTACCAATGCTGGAGAGTCACTGTTCGAGACCTTGGAGAGAACTGCTAGGTAGAGGGCAGAAGATCTTATGGGTCTCTGGGTTTGCAGCTTTCTGACTCCCAGCTGTTTTTAAAGCAACATTTCTTTTTTCTATCTAAAATTAGAATGGTGAGATGAAGAAAGCTAAACAAGATGTAGACCATTTTGTGTGTGTAAAAGGACATGATCAGAACTCAGTTCAGTTCTGGTACTAAAAAAAAAATCCCTAGAATGAGACATGCTCAGATGTGCCCTGATCTTTAATTCTAACTGTATGTCTTTTGCACCTAGAATCATAGAATCATAGAATCATAGAGTTGGAAGAGACCACAAGGGCCATCCAGTCCAACCCCCTGCCAAGCAGGAAACACCATCAAAGCATTCCTGACAGATGGCTGTCAAGCCTCTGCTTAAAGACCTCCAAAGAAGGAGACTCCACCACACTCCTTGGCAGCAAATTCCACTGCCGAACAGCTCTTACTGTCAGGAAGTTCTTCCTAATGTTTAGGTGGAATCTTCTTTCTTGTAGTTTGAATCCATTGCTCCGTGTCCGCTTCTCTGGAGCAGCAAAAAACAATCTTTCTCCCTCCTCTATATGACATCCATCCTTTTATATATTTGAACATGGCTATCATATCACCCCTTAACCTTCTCTTCTCCAGGCTAAACATACCCAGCTCCCTAAGCCGTTCCTCATAAGGCATCGTTTCCAGGCCTTTGACCATTTTGGTTGCCCTCTTCTGGACACGTTCCAGCTTGTCAATATCCTTCTTGAACTGTGGTGCCCAGAACTGGACACAGTACTCCAGGTGAGGTCTGACCAGAGCAGAATACAGTGGTACTATTACTTCCCTTGATCTAGATGCTATACTCCTATTGATGCAGCCCAGAATTGCATTGGCTTTTTTAGCTGCTGCATCACACTGCTGACTCATGTCAAGTTTGTGGTCTACCAAGACTCCTAGATCCTTTTCACATGTACTGCTCTCAAGCCAGGTGTCTCCCATCCTATATTTGTGCCTTTCATTTTTTTTGCCCAAGTGTAGTACTTTACATTTCTCCTTGTTAAAATTCATCTTGTTTGCTTTGGCCCAGTTGTCTAATCTGTTAAGGTCATTCTGAAGTGTGATCCTGTCCTCTGGGGTGTTAGCCACCCCTCCCAATTTGGTGTCATCTGCAAACTTGCTCAGGATGCCCTCAAGCCCATCATCCAAGTCATTGATAAAGATGTTGAACAAGACTGGGCCCTGCCTCTGGTTTGTAGATCTTGGGGTCCTTATTAAAAACAAGGTATTTCTGACAAGCTTGAAGTTTGCCTACTCTTGGTCACGCTCTAGATGGGCCAGTTGTCTGACAGCTTCATATGTTCATGTCCATGGGCCCAGAGGAGACACAGTTTGCTTCACTGGTTCAGAGAACACAGCCTTTGGAAGCGGGTGCAAGGGTACTATCTCTGGAGTTATGCGGAACAGAGAATGAGGGGGGAATAGCTAACAAATCAATCCACAAATTTATATAATGAAAATACTCAGCATTAAAGCCATTTTGTACTTTAGTCTTCCTTGTGGAATTCCAAATGCATGTTTTCCCTCAATTCAAATGACCACTCTCCCCCATATGTACTGATGTGTGGGAGTTGAGAGGAGCTAGATTGCCTGAACCTATGATTGAGAGAAACACAGACATCATATGCTCATCAGAAAGGCAAGATTAGTTGTGCACCAGGGGTGGGGAGACTTTTTCAGCCCGAGGGGGGCTGTATGGCAAGGCCAGGCGCAAAAGGTGAGCAGAGCAATGGGTGTGGCTCTACTCTTTGCACAGAACACATTCCAGCCGCACAAGAATCGGGGGTTTCCACATCCCTGTCCTCCCCATCCAGGCGCACGGGAGGAGGGAGGGTGCAGAACAGGGCCAGTTAGAGGGGGTGGCCTGGGGAAACTCCCCAAAGAGGAAGCCTGGAATGCTGCATGTGACCTGAGATTGCCCAACCCTGAGCTACACTCAGTGGCAAATACAAGTTGCTGCCATGTGGCTTTCAAAACCTTTTTCACTCTGATACAGACATGATGCAGACCATATCAGTCTTGCCGTCTGGCCAGCCCAGGACCTCCGTACAAACGCTCCAGGGAGGTCATTTTGGTGCTACTAACACATTTAAAAAATGCAGAAGGCAGGAGTTACAAGTTTCCAGTTTCTACAGCCACAGCAGACACTATGATACTCCAGCACTTTGACTTCACCCCTGGTGATGCCTTGTCTCTCGAGACAAATGGATGCCACCAACAACTCCCAGTTGTGTGTGCATAGGATTGCAACCCTAATGATGGATTTTCTGCATCACGTATAGGTGCATCCCTTTGCCAGACAAAACAATCAGGCAGTGTATGATGACAGGCTTCCAAAAACTGGTACCTTTCAGATATTAGACCAAAAGAATCATTGTTGTTGTTTTGTTGTTTAGTCGTGTCCGACTCTTCGTGACCCCATGGACCAGAGCACGCCAGGCACTCCTGTCTTCCACTGTCTCCCTCAGTTTGGTCAGACTCATGTTCGTAGCTTCGAGAACACTGTCCAACTATCTCGTCCTCTGTCGTCCCCTTCTCCTAGTGCCCTCAATCTTTCCCAACATCAGGGTCTTTTCCAGGGAGTCTTCTCTTCTCATGAGGTGGCCAAAGTATTGGAGCCTCAGCTTCACAATCTGTCCTTCCAGGGAGCACTCAGGGCTGATTTCCTTCAGAATGGATAGGTTTGATCTTCTTGCAGTCCATGGGACTCTCGAGAGTCTCCTCCAGCACCATAATTCAAAAGCATCAATTCTTTGGCGACCAGCCTTCTTTATGGTCCAGCTCTCACTTCCATACATCACTACTGGGAAAACCATAGCTTTAACTATACGGACCTTTGTCGGCAAGGTGATGCCTCTGCTTTTTAAGATGCTGTCTAGGTTTGTCATTGCTTTTCTCCCAAGAAGCAGGCGTCTTTTAATTTCGTGACTGCTGTCACCATCTGAATCATAGAATTGTAGAGTTGGAAGGGGCCCCAAGGGGCATCTTGTCCAACCCCCTGCAATGCAGGAATCTCAGTTAAAGCAGCCATGACAGACGACCATCCAATCTCCGCTTAAAAGCCTCCAATGAAGGAGAGTTCACCACCTCTTGAGGGAGATTTCAACTCCCAATGGCAAATAGTGGTACCTCAGGTTACAAACACCTTGGGTTACAGACTCCGCTAACCTGGAAGTAGTACCTCAGGTTAAGAACTTCACTTCAGGATGAGAACAGAAATCATGCCCTGGCAGCGCAGCGGCAGCAGGAGGCCCCATTAACTAAAGTGGTACCCTCAGGTTAAGAACAGTTTCAGGTTAAGAACGGACCTCTGGAACAAATTAAGTTCTTAACCAGAGGTACCACTATAGTCAGGAATGGTGGGAGTTGTAGTCGTTGGAATATCTAAAGGACGTCAGGTTGGGAGGCTTGGGCTACAGTATTGAGTTTGCATGTGGAAATCCAGATTCAACTCTGCCTCCCCACCTTAGCCATGAAGGCTGCTCATGTTTGTTACCTCTCCACTGCGCCAAAATGCTTTTCTGAGTGGCATTGTTATATAGCCAACACAAACTTTTATATCCCTTTTGCCACACTCAGGTGTTTTTTTTTGGGGGGGGTATATTTTAATGTCTGTGAATTGTTGAAAACTTAACTTTCTCAATGTGACTTACCATAACTTCTTGAATAGACTTATGATAGACATATAGGGTTGCACTCTTACAAAGTTGCTTTAAGCACCCTGCCATGTTCACAGTTCGTAACTAAAAGGGGATTTCCCCCCATCACTCTCTACTCCGAATCACAGCGAGTGTGATGATAGGGTTCATGTTGAATATTCCCTTGAGTCATGAGGAATCTTAGGTGTTCAGAGTTGGGGGGTAAGGTGGGCAAGGTTTGAAGTATGATATTACCCCTCTTGTGGCTGCACTGTTACTGGGTTTTTAAAAGCAGATATCTTCCTATTCTAAATTAAGCTGTCAGCCTTTAAGTGGAACCCACCATGTCACAAAATAAAAATCCTAGTTCATTTTTTACTTCACTCCTGAGGTGCACTGCTCCATTGTCTCCTGAGACAGACAGATGCCAACCGTATGATACTTGTTTTCCCTTATGGGACAAATACTACTTTGGGAGGGAGGCAGTCTAAAGCCCTTCTTTAGCACCCCCCCACTGCCACCAGCTGCTTTGTTTTGTTTTATAGAGACATCTAATCACAGATCCCCCAAAGTCCTTCAAAGTGTTTCTCCAAAATAAGCATATGCTTAAATGAGGTCCTGAGAAATTAGCATTTCTCTCTGAGTTATGAAACCAAGTGAATGGAGGTACGTATTCAGATTGAAGGTCCCAGTACTATTATTTCATTTTCTTTGCACAGTGAGATTATTGGGATGGAAGGGTTAGATGTAGATAAGGAATCTTTCTTCTGGGGAGATAGGAACATCATGTTCCGAACATGGATTGTCTATATAACTTTTAGTGCACTCCTCTATGCATGTTGGCAGAGTTAGGTCCCTAGTAAGTGTGTTTGTGTAGCCTTGCATTCCAAGGGTTGGATGTATTCCTCCTTCCTGCCCCAGAATTCCTTCTGGTAATTCACTTGGTGAGTTGAGCAATTCCTGGAAAGCCAGGGTCTGATTTTCTTTCAGAACTAATCAGAATATGGAGTGGCAGGGAATTCCTCTTCTTGATCTACTGGCAGCAGTCTAAAGAGCAAGTCAAAAAGTGAGTCATTAAACAAAGGATAAAGGAAGCCTAAAAGTCTCCTCAAAGGAGATTGAAAGTCACACCTAAAGCATGTCATTACAGGCCTCTGTTCTTAATTCTCAAGAATCAAGGGGAAGGGAGGAGAAGGCACGGGTTCCACGAACAGAAGCCTCTCTTTAGAAATAGAAACAAAAAGACTCCAGTATTTCAATGGCTAATCAGTACCATTAATGGACTTAAAACAGGCATAGGCAAACTCTGGCCCTCCAGGTGTTTGGGACTACAATTCCCATCATCCCTGACCACTGGTCCTGTTAGCTAGGGATGATGGGAGTTGTAGGTTGTAGTCCCAAATATCTGGAGGGCCAGAGTTTGCCTCTGCCTGATATAAAATATCATTTGTTTTTGCTGGCATCCGTCTGTCTCAATGGACACAATGAAGTACGCCTCTGGGGGGAAGTCAAACTGCGAGAGAATCATAGCGCCTGCTGTGCCTGCAGAGACGGGTAACTGGTACCTGCTGACTCCTGCGTTGTATTTGCTGTGTTAGCAGCACCAAAGTGACCTCTGTAGGGCACAAGCTTGGATAGTGTGTATGAAGGTCCTGGGCTGCCCAGATTACATGACACACTGATGTGGTCCAAAGGAAAGCAGAGCGATACTCTTGGCACCAGCTGGCTGCAAGAGTTGCTGGAAAGAGGCAGACAAGGCCAAAATCTTTTGGACTCTACTGTACTCTGAATTTGTGTCGGGTTTCCTCCTTAGCCTTTTCTTCTCCTGAAGATGTCCTGTGAGGCAGCAGGTCTGGATTTCATGTCAGGGTTTATGCCCAAAGCCTTTCTCATGAATGAGAAGGAAGCGGAGGTTTAGGATCAGAGTTTCCTTCTCCTAGATGGGCTCCCTTTCCAGGTTGATGATCCCCCATCTGCCCCTCATTTCCCTCTACAGCACGTGCAGAAAACACATTCTTGACCATTGTGCCCACTATTGGTTTCCTCCACTTAATCTGCCAGAGCCTGTTTTCACATGGAGGGGAAGTCCCATTGGCGACCCTCATCTGGTTAAGATGGCCAGTCAAAGCCATTTCTGGGATTGTGGCCGCTGTCACATGCTGACAGCTTCAAGGAGCCACAGGTGAGAGCTGGGTGCAGGGTGGGGATCAAAGGTGGACAAACAACCCCAGAAGGAGCACAGAATTGTAGAGTTGGATTATGAGGATAATTCTAGTCCAACCCCCTGCAATCCAGGAATATTTTGCCCAATGTGGGGCTCAAACACACAACCCTGAGATTAAGAGTCTGATGCTTTACCAGCTGAGTTATGTTTCCTGCCGAGGGAAATGGCTGCCTCCCGTGAGATCGGACCCCCAGTCGTGCCAGAAATTCAGGGCTAATATGAGGGTAATTAGTGCTGCCGGCCTCTCCAGGGTAGGAGAGGGCTGTCTCACCCGTGGAGTCAGTTATCTGGCCCCCGCAACAAGATGTGGGGGCAAAAGACTTTGGGTGCCAAGCCTGGCACAGAAACTGGGCACTCTCTGGAGTCATTCTCTTGAGCAGGGACACCTGTTTCTTAAAAATTAATAAGATTTGGCTAAAAACAGGTGTATTCTGGACTGATGGGAAACAATCTGCGGAACTGCAGAGTTCACCTTATTCGGTATTTCTACTTTCTTTCTTTCTCTTCTTTTTCCCACTGTAATCTCACCATTTTATTGCTTCTTATTGGTTTTTTTAAAAAAATTAAGAACTATTTAGTATTGCATTTTTGTACATGTTGTATCTATTGCTTTTTCAGGGGCTCAACAAGAGGAAAACGTCTTGAGGATTTGGCCAGAAAAGTCTGTAGTGAAGTATGGAGATTCCCTGGTATTAAACTGCAGTTCCAATTGTGAGAACATTGGCTTGGAGACCAGCTTACAGGCTGTTGCTGCAGGGACTGGGCCTACTTGGAAAGCCTTCAATTTGACCAGTGTTACTGCGTGGGAACCAAAACCATTGTGTTTTGCTAACTGTGGGGGGACAGAGCCGAAATATCAGAGGATAACCCCCACCGTTTACCGTAAGTAATATATTGGGCAGTGCTGGGATAATCATTCACAAAGGGCAGAGGATTTGGAGTGCTGCTTGCCTTGAAGGTTATTCAGTGGAAAACAGGAGGGACATGGATTCAAATTCAGCAAGACGCCAGGAAAGAAAGTGGCTGGCTGCTACCCTGAGCATGCAAAGCTGCTTTCTGAATCCACATAACCAAGTAATCTAACTTGGAGTGGCTGTCCAGGGGACCAGGTAGCGATCTTCTCCTGCACAGTCATTTGTGATCCTGGAATGGGAGCCCTGTCTTCAGGACTGTCTCCCGAGAGTACATAGTTCACTGTGGTGCTGACCCTTTTTCATTTTCAGCACCAGCAGGATACTTCTGTATTTGCCCAGGCCTTTGGTTTTTCTTTTATTTCCTCATTTAAATCTCCTTTGAATGCTGTTGATGTTTACTTCTATGTTGCAGCATTGCAATTCCTCCTGTTACTATTTGTTCGATTCTATTTATGAATTACTTCCTATAAAGCATCTCAAAGCAGTTTAACAGCAGAAAGAAAGAAAGAAAGAAAGAAAATTTTTAAATGCAATGCAGCTATAGAGTGCTTTTATTAAAAGAGTTTTGTTTTTGTTTTTGTTTCCTTGTAAAGTGAAAGGCAGGTGCCAACCTCAAAAACCCTGAGCAGCTTAGAGCCATTTGCCCAGAGGTTGAGGTTCCTTCCCTTCCAAGGCCTAGTTGCTTGCCCCACCTCAGAGGTGGGGAATCTTTTTCCAGCCCAAGGGCTGCATTCTTTTCTGGACATCCCAGGGGGACTACCAGTGGTGGACAGGGCCAGATGCAAAAGTGGGTGGAGAAATTAATTTACACTCATGCGCTCTTCTCTATCCTTCATCCAGACAAGGAAGAGACATCCAAGTTCAAGGACATAACTCATTCAGTGAGGCTGCAGAGCTGGGCTGGTGAGGGGCATGGTCTGGGGAATGGGGCTGGGGCTTGAGGAGAGTTGTGAGAACCACATAGAGAAGCCTGGAGGGTCTACCTCCCATCGAAAGAGGTTCACTTGCTGAGAACAAGGGGCAGGGCCTTGTTGTGGTAGCCCCCCAGTTATAGAGTTCCCTTCATTGCCTCATCCTTGATGACGTTTCAGTCGACAGCGGAAATGTCTGTGCCTTGAAGAGATGCAAGCTGTAAATATTATGTAAATTAATCAAATGGGCATGCTTCCTGCCACTTTTAATATTTTGCATAATTCAACCTGCTGCGGCATGCCTGGAAGTTTTGTCCTTTCTTAGCTCTTAATGGTTTTGCCCAAGTCAGCCCTCTCTGTCAGCCCCACTTGGTTCCCAAGCCAAATTATCTTTGCAAAGGCAGGAGGGAGGGAGGGGCTGCCTACTTGCAGCAGAGACCTCCTGGGTCTCCTCCTTAAGGTCTGGACCTGCTGCCCCTTGTTCCTGAGATGCCCAAGCGGGATCACTTCCAAGACTGGCATAGAAAGAAAGACAGAATATGTATCCTTTCTTTTTCCATTACCGGTACTTATAAATTTTATTAACCAATGAACATTGGGTGGTATTTGATACTCAATTGTTTATGCATGTTTTTTTATTGTTAAATTGCTTTGACATGTTTCATAGGAAGTGATCTGTAAATGAAATAAATTATTATCATTACTCATTTCATTTCTATACTGCTTTATCTTTTAAAGAAAAAAAATCTCAAACTGGTTTACAACATTTAAAAAACAACAACAATCCAGAATAAAGCATTATTGAAGAAAGTCAAATCAATAGGATTTATCACTTTTTATTCTGTTCCAGGAGCTCCGGAGCGCATAGTGTTGGATCCTCTGCCAGAGGTGGAGGTGGGTAAGGAGTATAATGTGACTTGTCGAGTTTTCGACGTTGCCCCCATCCGGAACCTCACCGTGACCTTGTTTAAAGGGGGGGAAAGGCTGCATGTGGAGACCTTTGAGGACCACAGGAATCCTGAAGCCGACAATGTTGTGGTGACAAGCAACAGCATCACCGCTCAGCAGAATGACCACGGAAAGGAAGTCACCTGCCACGCAGCTCTGGACCTGAGGCCGGAAGGGCCCTTCTTGGAAAAGGCTTCCCCCAGCAAATTGCTGCAGACTGTTGGTGAGTTCACATCAGAGGCCCCACTTTCTCTAAAAGAAATGGGCAACAATGACAAAAGAAGCAGATTCATTGACTGCTAATGGGCATAAATCCAAGCAGAAACTCTGGAGGTAATGGAGTCCCTCAGCCTGCACTGTCCCTCCCCCATACAGATCCCCTTGGATGTCAGAAAGGACACTCTTTCTTGCTTCTGTTTTCCATCCATGATGGATCTATTTCGTTTTTATTTATGAAATGGCATCGGGGTGCAGACAGGGCTATTGTATCTGCAAAGCTGGGGGTATTGAATGAAACTGCAACTGGTTGTAATCTTTTTGGCATATGTGGCTTTCTGTGATTTTGCTTATAATTTATTTCCATATGCTGCAAACCAGGGAGGGCAGTAAGTCCATGGAAGCCAACTAACCATAGCTGCCAAGTTTTCCCTTTTCTCGCGAGGAAGCCTATTCAGCATAAGGGAAAATCCCTGTAAAAAAGGGATAACTTGGCAGCTATGCAACTAACACCTAAGACAACTTAGCAGGCTTGATGCTCTTTGGGCTGGTTTGGATATCTTTACTGCCTTCCTTTGTTTTTTGGGAACGCTCACTTGTTTTAACTTCTGCAAGCCTCTAGCTTATTTCTCCAGTAGATTTGTTTTCATTTCTGTTGGCATCAGTGGTCCCTGCCTCTCTATGGGAGTGATAGCTCTTTTCATAACTGATATGATTTCTTTCATGCTTTTCACAGTTTTCCCCATGGAACCATATATTCAAACTTTGGGCCCTGTGGAGATCAATACTAGCATGCCTGTGGAATGTGAGGTGTCTGGACTTTTTCCGGTTCAAAAAGCAGCGATTCAGCTGTTCTTTGCAGGGGAGAGATTGAACTCCAGCAACCACATATCAGGGCACAAAGTGAGTGCCCAGGCTCAAGTGTCCTCAACATCAGCAGGAGAACATCAGTTGATCTGCACAGTCTCTCTGGGGCCACTGACCAAAACTGCAGAGATTACTGTGAATGTCTACAGTGAGTATCATATATGGATTTCATAGAATCAAAATTATAGAGTTGGAAATGAACTGAGGATCATCTAGTTCAGGCAGCTCCAAACTTCGGCCCTCCAGATGTTTTGGACTACAATCCCCATCATCCCTGACCACTGGTCCTAGCTAGGGATCATGGGAGTTGTAGTCCAAAACATCTGGAGGGCCGAAGTTTGGGGATGCCTGATCTAGTTCATCCCCCTGTAATGCAGGAATCTCAACTAAAGCATCCATGACAGGTGGCCACCCAACCTCTGCTTAAAACCCTCCAAGGAAGGAAAGTCCACTACCTCTCATGTTCCACTGTCAAACAGCTCCTACTATCAGAAACTTATTCCTGATGTTTAGTTGGAATCTCCTATGGTTCAGGTCCTAGCCTCGGGAGCAGGAGAAAACAAGCTTGCTCTATCTTCCATGTAACAGTCCTTTAGATATTTGAAGATGGCTATCATATTTCCTCTGTCTCCTCTTCACCAGCATTTGTTGGCCCAACACCTACAAAGCACAGCCCTTTGCAGTGGAGCTGCCAGGCATTTGGCAATGACAAGCATTTGTCTCCCATTAGTTAACAGCCTTTCAACTTGCAATTCTAGGGAGCAGAATCTGGCCAACATCTCCACACCAAGAGGGGGATGATGAATGGGTTGAGCAACAGACTGGGACTTTCCTGCTTGTTCAAAAAAGCATCTAGATCAGTTTGTCTGGCCCAGCTGGATGCTTCCAGGAAGCCCACAAACAGTAGGGAAAAGAAATAGCTTCCCCTGCCCCTCCTGTTTGTCCCTAGCATCTGGTACCCTGCCTGTCACAGGTACACTGCCTCTACAGGGAGTGGGTGGCGCTGTGGTCTAAACCACTGAGCCTCTTGGGCTTGCCAATCGGAAGGTCAAATCCGCATGACAGAGTGAGCTCCCGTTGCTCTGTCCCAACTCCTGCCAACCTAGCAGTTCAAAAGCATATAAAGCAAGTAGATAAATAGATACTGCTGCAGTGGGAACGTAAATGGTGTTTCTACATGCTCATGGTGTTCCGTTGTGCTAGAAGTGGTTTAGTCATGCTGGCCATATAGAATCATAGAATCATAGAATCATAGAGTTGGAAGAGACCACAAGGGCCATCCAGTCCAACCCCCTGCCAAGCAGGAAACACCATCAAAGCATTCTTGACATATGGCTGTCAAGCCTCTGCTTAAAGACCTCCAAAGAAGGAGACTCCATCACACTCCTTGGTAGCAAATTCCACTGCCGAACAGCTCTTTCCATATGACCCGGAAAACTGTCTGTGGACAAACACCGGCTCCCTCAGCCTGAAGCGAAATGATTGCCGCGCCCCATAGTCGCCTTTGATTGGACTTAAGCGTCCAGGGGTCCTTTATCTGTTACCTTTTTTACACTTACAGGTAGGTAGCCGTGTTGGTCTGAGTCAAAGCAAAATAAAAAAATTCCTTCAGTAGTACCTTAAAGACCAACTGAGTTTTTATTTTGGTATGAGCTTTCGTGTGCATGCACACTTCTTCAGATACCATGGTATTCTTCAGATACCAGATATCTGAAGAAGTGTGCATGCACACAAAAGCTCATACCAAAATAAAAACCTAGTTGGTCTTTAAGGTGCTACTGAAGAAATTTTTAAACTTTTTTACACTGCCTCTAAGCATGGAGAGCTCTAAGCTATTTCACCATCATGGCTAAAACCTGCCAATTTACCACAGGCCTATTTTAAAAATTCACCAAAAAAATTAACTTGATAGGGTTTAGCTCAGGCATCCCCAAACTGTGGCTCTCCAGATGTTTTGGCCTACAACTCCCATGATCCCTAGCTAAGAGGACCAGTGGTCGGGGAAGATGGGAATTGTAGTCCAAAACATCTGGAGGGCCGAAGTTTGGGGATGCCTGGTTTAGCTCATGGTGTAATAATTATAGTCAGTAAAGCAATCTAGATATGTAATGGCTGTTCTGCTACATTCTCTTGCAGGTTTGCCCAAACCCACCCTGCACATTGACCACCCCCAAATCCCTGTCAACACAAACGTGACAGTTATGTGCAGGTCTGATGGCTCCAAGTCCCCTGGTGTCGTCATGCGGATCAGTGACATCAAGGAGATCTTACTATCTGGAGTTGGTCCTTCTCTGCAGTATTCACTGACAGCCCATAAAGAGGATAATGGGAGGCAGTTCATGTGCAAAGTGGAGCTGAAAGTTGATGGGCGCTCGGTTGTGAAAGAGACATCTGCAAATCTCACTGTCTTCTGTGAGTAGGAAATGCTCTTCTGAACAATATTTTATTTCTAGAGATTCAGAACTCTTCACATTATGCAACAAAGAATAAATAAATTATGCAGTGGGAATGAATTATCCAAACTGTGCAGCTTGTTGTCCATATATATATAGGCCTAGTTCTGCATGAGGCAGGCTGTGCTTGGACTATACCACTTCAGACTGTAGATAGATAGGGGCTCACATGACTGAGAGCTATTTTATACATGGTGGTTGTTGATTTATTTATATCCCGATTTTTTCCTGACAGAACTCAAGGCAGCTAATAGATAGAAATAAGAACCACTAAAAACATAGAAAAAAAAACCCCAATCATTAAAAAACAATTAAACATTGGTAGAATTAAAACCGCACACACACAATTAAAACATACAAATAATTACAACAAAAACAGCACAACACTCAATCAATCCTTGCACATCAAAAACAGGCCTGACCTTCTCCCTTATATGCTAGTTTTTAATGTGTGGGGATCTTTTGTTTGTATCAAGTAGCACTGAGTCATGTCAGGCCCCACTATTGCCTCTGAAGTGGTTCAGACCAAATATAGATTTATCTCATCATTGGGATCAGTGGGATATATATACAATTTGTGGGGTTAATTATTGTGTAAGGTTAATTACACAGTAATTAATTAATTAATTAATTGACCAAATGTGATCCACCTGGAGAAGGAACTGGCAAGCTACTCCAGTATCCCTGCCGAGAAAACTCCATGGACAAAGACAACAGGCATATAAAAGTTAAGACGCTGGAAGATGAGCCCCTCAGGTCGGAAGGAATCCAACATGCTACTGAGGAAGAGCGGAGGACAAGTACAAGTAGATTCAGAGCTGATGAAGCGGCTGGGCCAAAGCCGAAAGGTCGCTCAGTTGCAGATATAATAATAATAATAATAATAATAATAATAATAATAATAATAATAATAATAATATATTATTTATACCCCACCCATCTGGCCGGGTCTCCCCAGCCCCTCTGGGCGGCTTCTAACAGAAGAATAAAACACAATAATCTATTAAACATTAAAAGCCTCCCTGAACAGGGCTGCCTTCAGATGTCTTCTAAAAGTCTGGTAGTTGTTTTCTTTTTGACATCTGTTGGGAGGGCGTTCCACAGGGCAGGCGCCACCACCGAGAAGGCCCTCTACCTAGTTTCCTACAACTTGGCTTCTCGCAACGAGGGAACCGCCAGAAGGCCCTCGGTGCTGGATCTCAGTGTCTGGGCAGAACGATGGAGGTGGAGACGCTCCTTCAGGTATACTGGACCGAGGCCGTTTAGGGCTTTAAAGGTCAGCACCAACACTTTGAATTGTGCTTGGAAGCGTGCTGGGAGCCAATGTAGATCTTTCACTCCCAGTCACCAGTCTAGCTGCTGCATTCTGGATTAGTTGTAGTTTCCGGGTCACCTTCAAAGGTAGCTCCACGTAGAGCACATTGCAGTAGTCCAAGCGAGAGATAACTAGAGCATGCACCACTCTGGCGAGACAGTCTGCAGGCTGCATGGATGGATGGATCAGCCTTGGGATTCTCAAGTTTCTGTGCAAGCTGCTAGACTGGAGCATCCAGGTGGCTTCTAGGATTCATGAGCACCCTGTGCACGCTGCCTAAAGGGCACAAGATTGCCACCAAATCTTATGCGGCTTTCCAGTGATGAAATAAGATGCATCCCTTATGGCAAAACAACCATATTTGTCTTCTCCATTCCAGATGCGCCCCAAATGAGTGATTCTAGCTGCCCTGATAAGTTGACCTGGAAGGACGGCAATGAAGAGACCTTTATCTGTTCAGCCTCAGGAAACCCACCGCCAACTGTCGAATGCAGGAAAGATGCGGTGTCATACAACATTGGGATACAGCAGCAAGTCACAAAAGAGCATGGTGGCATCTATCATTGCAATGCCACCAACGCCTACGGATTTGATGTAAGAGATGTGATCATACACGTTGAATGTAAGTTAACCTCCTTGTCTAACCCGCCTCCCAACGAAACACAAACACACAAACACGAGAGAGAGAGGGGGGGGGGAACTCATACAGTTTGGATTTGCAGCAGACCGCCAAGAATGTGGAATTATTTAAAATTACTCTGCTAAAAAGCAGGACCAGAATGTAGGTTCTAAATTCATCTCAAGGAGGCCAGCAGAGAGAATCTTCCTCAATCTTTCTGGATTGGAGATAGTACACAGCTGGATATGGGATGCTAAGCCGAGCCAGGCCACTGGCCAGGTTTCCTAACAACCTGCAGGCATGAATTGTGCAGTTCCAATGGAAAGACTCTTTTGGGTTTTGATGTGAGTGCTGTTGAAATCTTGCACACACTTGTTGGCTCACTGAACAGCTTTTGTCAGGTGCCAGCCTCTGGAAGTCGCATATTCTCAGCCTCAAAAATCAGAGACGACAGTGGACCAACATAAAAGTGTGCACTTACCACAGGTAATAGTGATGCCTTCAGGTTCCCAAATCAGTGGACTTGACTCTTCTGATTTTGCTCCTGTGTTCCCTTTGATAGGCCTTAGTGCTTCATAACCTTCAATTTGTACAAAGCCTACACAAAATTCCACTTTCGGAAATGTGAAGATTAGCTCAATTGTCTTAGCATTTCAATTTGCAACCATACTTCCAACCCTTAAAATACCAGGAACTTCCAGAAAGCAGCTAGTTTTGGAGAATTAGTCACGCCTAGCATTCAATAGCAACACAAGTGTAGGAATCACCAGAGACCTTAAAACTAGCAAAAGAGGTAAGAATCTCTGTGGTCCACTGGTCCAGGCTCTTTTACTTGAGCTTTTGGTGTTTAGCAACCTACATGTCCTTTCAATCACGAGGGCAAAGCAGTATGTGTTCTACAGATTTGCACCCTGCAGAATTCTTAGGCCCATAACCTTAACCCACTTGTCTTTGCCTTTCACAGCTTACCAGCTCGACACCCTTGGAATCATACTTGGGATTCTCTGTGCAGCGGTTATTTCTTCTGCAGTAGGGGTGGCTTATTACATGTACTACAGAAAGGAAAAGATCAGGAAGTACCACCTAAGACGGCGGCAGCTGCAAGTAACGGGAAGCCCCATGGAGCAAAAGTGCCTGAATGGCAACGCATAGTCTGTGAATGTCTAACACTGCTATAAACTGAAGAGGAACTTGAGCCCATGCCAGCAAGTTGTAGTTGTTATTCAGGTCCACCAACCCCACCTAGCCCAGGAGTCAGGGGGAGAAAATGGGAAAGCATTCCTGAGATGCTGAACAACTGATGGGCAGTGCTCCAACTGGACTTTGTCTTAAGGAGCTTGGGTGGTTTCTGCACTTTCAGACACTGACTGGTGGAATTTATTACAAAAGACTTGTGATCAGAAACTTGTCCCTTTTATGTTTTTCTTAAAATCTTCTCTTTCATCCAAGCCTTGGAATCTTGAAGTTTTGAGAACTGGAATGCTTACAGGTCAGGAGGGGATAAGAGCTGCCAGAGCAGATGCTTTGAGAGATAGTTGACAGCATTCAGTTACTCAGTAAGAAGCAAAACGAAGAGTTCAGGCAGGTGTGTTGAAGGCAGAAGGATGGAAAAGGCGAGCCACATTAAGCATGGACGGTTTCCCCAGCAGTGGATGCTTTCAGAACTTAGATTTTCATTCCTGCAGTATGAAATGAAGTGTCTGCCTGGATCCTACACCTCACCCCACTGGGACTGTAAGCTGGCAAGATAATGATTGCATTTTGCATTGTGGAAACAATTGTCTCTTTCTTGGACCATCCAAGCTCTTCCAGGGCGCAATCTGGCACCAGTTGGGTCTTAAAGGAAAGCCAATTCCTATGTGGTGACAAAGTCAACATAAAATGTTTTTTTATCATGATCCATGAACTCAGGACTCTCTTCTTTAAATATGCTGCATGCCATAACTCTAAGACAACTTGTCTTTTTCAATGTCAGGCCAGGCTGAAGTCTTTAATGTGAAGAATATGAGAATGGTTTAAAAATAATGTATGCTTTTAAATGACTACTGAAAGATGTTGGGTAATGTGTTTCCACATGCTCAGTTTTTCCACACTTCCGTGAGTTTAAAGCAGGGGTCCCCAAACTACGGCCCCCGGGCCGGATGCGGCCCAATCGGCCTTCCAATCCGGCCCGCGACGACTCCCGCCGCCCGCTGCCGCCGCCCGCTCTCACGGCGCGCGGCGCAGCGACGATCTAAAAAATCGGCAAAAAATCGCCGAAAATCCTTTGTGCGCATGCGTATGGGCCTCTCCCGACCCGGAAGCGGTCATTTCTGGTGCACTTCCGGGTCGGGGGAGGCCCATACGCATGCGCACAAGCGACTTTTGGCGATTTTTTCCCGCCCGTGTGCGTGTGCGCATGCGCACGGGCGCGCACTCCCCCGCCCTCCGGCCCGCTGCGCGCGCACTCCCCTGCCCTCCGGCCCACCGCGCGGTCGGCGCGGCGGGCACCGGCCCGCCGCGCAGAAAGTCTGGGGACCCCTGGTTTAAAGCGTCATTTTGGCACATGTGGCACATGTTTTATATGTAAAAACACCCACAAAATCTGCTTCGTGAATTATGCTTTATGGGTGTATGCCTAAAATGTATGAAATGGTCTACATACATTAGAATAGGAGGAAAGCACTCTTGCAGAACCTTGAACTTGTCATCTAGATTTTTTAAAATGACTCCTTGTTTTAAATCTAACCTTGTACAGTGGACACTAGGGTTGTGAACGTGATCCGTGCAGGAGGCATGTTTGCAACCTGCAGCGTTCGCAACCCACAGCGCCATGTCTGCGCACGCACGGGTCACAATTCAGTGCTTTTGCGCATGCGTGAGCGCAGAAACCTGGAAGTAACCCCTTCTGGTACTTCCGGGTTCGGTGCGGTGAGCAACCCGAAAACGCACAACCTGAAGCGTCTGTAACCCGAGGTATGACTGTACAGGAGAATTCCCCCACTGTTTCAAAAATCTTTGAGCAGCTATTCTGGAGGCTGAGCACCCAAACAGCAACTGAATTGAAGGGACTGCAGGTTAATTTTCTTGCATCAAAACCTTCTCATGGAATTTATTTTTATGTTCTTCTCTTATTGCCTAGAGAATAAAATTGTTTGCTAAATTCTGTTCATGCCATCTCCTGAATGAATGAAACTTTCACTGCAGCACGGTGAGTCTCTGTTACCAGGAAGAACTGCAGGCTGCTAGCAGTATGTGGGACAAGGTGTCTTCTGAGAGGCAGGCGGCAGATGCTGTGATTCTGCTTCCTTAGCTGCTCTGTCAGTGTTATCATGCAACCCTATATAAAAATGGGAATGCTCTGAATTTAAAATTCAAGGATATTTCACTATTATTATTCTGTAGACTTTCCATACCTTAGACATTAGAGATTTTTTAAATTAGAGATATTTAATTAATTTAGAGATATTTAAAATTAAATTAGAGATATTTAAAAATACCTTAGACATTAGAGATTTTTAATAATAATAATTACTCCACTCTGGACGGCTCCCAACAGAATTAAAAGCACAATAACAAATTTTTAGAGCTAGTTACAGGTAGGTAGCTGTGTTGGTATCTGAAGAAGTGTGCATGCACACGAAAGCTCATACCAAAATAAAAACTTAGTTGGTCTTTAAGGTGCTACTGAAGGAATTTTTTTATTTTTTTAAAATTTTTAGAGGTTTATCACTGCAAATAAATCGTAGAATCATGTAATTGAAGAGTTGGAAGGAACCCTGAGCATCATCTAGTCCAACCACCTGTCATTAAAAGAAAACCTGGGAGGCACTGACATGCCAACTTTCATTGTGTCTTAGAAGTCTAAAGCAGCTTCATGTGTATTTCAAGGCTGGATTGCTGCAATGCTGCATGTGGGGCTTCGCTGGCCCTTGGTCTGGAAGCTGCAAGATAGTGCAGGATGCTGCAGCACAATTGCTGACAGAAGAGACGCCTCGTCAGCATGGAACACCTCTGCTCAGAGATCTGCACTGGTTGCCTACTCACTACCAGGCCAAGTTCAAGGTGTTACTATTAGCATATTAAGTCCTTAACAACTTGGGATCAGTTTACATCTGAAATCACCTTGCCCTACATATGACCCCTTGACCAATTCTACTGGCAGAAGAACAGAGGCTGCACACGACCCACATCTGTAAACACTTGATTTTTTAGTTTGGCAGCACCAACACTGGAACTCTCAGCCACTTGCTCTCAGGCTCCTTCACTGTATTCCTTTCAGCACCTGCTGAAGATGTTCTTATTTAGACAAGCCTACCCAGATGTTCTAAAAGCTTGTAGGAGTTTAAATTTGTTTTAGTCTATTTTACTGTGGTTTTAACCTTCTGTATGTTTTAAATTATGGTTGTAAAAATTTTTTAGAGATAATTTTATTGTTCTATCTTTTTTTGTAAACCGCTTTCAGGTTTCCTACAGTCAAGCAGTATATACATTTTATGAAATAAGTAAATAAAATTAATAAATGGGGAGACATGGAAAGGGAGGGGGAAGCCCTGTTGTTATTTTAAAATTTGTTTTATTAAACCTTTTCTTGGGTTACGTTAAGTACATACAGTGTCTCTGTTTTCAGTTCGTAGTCTTTTCTACAGGTCATTTAGATTTAGAAGCCCTGTTATGCGTGTGGAAGGCCTTGCCTAGGACTTTTGCTGATGGGACTCATCACTTGAATCCTGCCCAAGGTCTTACACTTGCTCCTGCTGCCCCTGAAAAGGAGTTGAAAAATCCTGAAACCAGATTGCCTTCAGATGTGAGCATTCCATCTTCTGGCTGTATTAAAATTATTATTATTATTATTCGAGTAAATAAACATCTATCTGACTTTTAGAAAACATCTGAAGGCAACCCTGTATTGGGAAATTTTTTATGCCTAATGTTTTACGATTTTTTAATGTGCTGTAAGCTGCCAAGAGTGGCTGAGGAAACCCAGCCAGATGGGCAAATATAATTTTTTCTTTTTTAAAATTATTATTGAAGTGATTTCCACCACCACCACCCCTCACAAATGGAACAAGCTTGGGAGACAAGAGACTGTACAAATTGAAATACATGCTATGTCTCTGCATCACATTTCCCTAAGTGCATAGCTGGATTCTATGAACTGGACCAATGTCTGAGATTGCTGAGAACAGAGTAGCTAGGCAATACTGGACGGTTAAGTCCAGTCAAAGGCAACTATGGGGTGCGGCGCTCATCTCGCTTCAGGCCGAGGGAGCCAGCATTTGACCACGTTTCTGGGTCATGTGGCCAGAAGGATTAAACTGCTTCTGGTGCAACAGAACACCGTGATGGAAGGCAGAGCACATGGAAACACCGTTTACCTTCCCACTTGGAGTGGTACCTATTTATCTACTTGCTGTTAAGTCTCGACCTCAAGACGCCCACACGTTTCAACGTTGAAGAGAAGTTTTATTTACAATAACAAAATACAAGCTACAGTCTCAAGCCACGGCTCTCACTGACTTACGACTAGTCTGATGACTCATCTGAGTCTTCGGCGTTGTTCCACCTCCCTTTATCCCTCTGTGGGAACCACACCTTCTTCCTTCTATTAAGTGACGTCAGCCTCCCCCTTTCTTGTAATCCAGCCCTCCGTCTCTGCTTCACGCCGAGTGGATTATTAAGAGCTTCGGGAGAGCTGTTTCCTGATATCTCTCTAAACTGTTCACTCTGCTCCCCCTCTGCATTCCCCAATTCTGGGCCACCGTCCAAATCAGTCAGCTATGAGTGTTCACTTGTGGACCCTATGCTGACATCATCCCCCTCTCTAGGGTCCTCCTCCCGTCCTTCAGGTTCCCCCACTCTCGTCGTTGGCACTCTCTGGGTTACTTCCCACCATTCCTCATCCTCATCTTCCCAATAACTACAACCCGGTTGTGGCTCCTCCACCTCTTCCTCCCAATCAAGTTCATCATTCGTTTCTAGTACCCCCTCTGCTTGCTCTTCCACCCAATCTAGGGGTTTGGGTTTATTGGGATATCTGCGGTGAAACTCCCTCTGCAGCCTGGACGCATGTATATTACTCGCGTTTTCCCACGAGTTCTCCTCCTGACCATATCCTTTCCAAGCCACTAGATACTGCAACCCTCTACCCCTTCTGCGAGAGTCTAGGAGCTCGGCCACCTCGTACTCTGGTTCACCTTCCACCCAGATTGGTAACGGTGGTGGCTCTCGTCTCTCCTGATACCGATGTTTAGGCGTTACCGGCGATAGTAACGACCGGTGGAAAACAGGATACATCTTCATTGATGCTGGTAGTCGCAACTTGTAGGACACAGGGTTGATTTGCTCCAGCACTTCAAACGGTCCTACCCGCTGAGGTTGTAGTTTTCGACAACGTCCCTTACTTGGCCAGTCTTTTGTGGACAACCAGACTAGATCGCCCACCCGTATCTGCTTGCCCAGTTGTCGATGTTTATCTGCTTCTGCCTTGTATTAGGCCTTCACCTTTTCTAGCTGGTCCCGCAGAATACTGTGCAATGCTTCCATCTCTTCCGCAAACTGTTCAGCTACGGGCACAGCCAAACTATCACCCTGCCCCGGAAATCCCCTTGGGTTTCTCCCTTGACATGCGAAAAACGGCGTCTGTCTTGTTGATGTATGCACCGCGTTATTATATGCAAACTCGGCCAACGCTAATTTCTCGACCCAGTCATCTTGTTGATAATTAACATAACATCGTAAATATTGCTGTAAGGTGGCGTTCGTCCGCTCAGACTCACCATTTGTCTGCGGGTGGCGGGCCGACGAAAGACACACCTCCACCTTCAATAGTTGCATCAACCGCCTCCAAAACTGGGAGGTGAACTGCGTTCCCCGATCTGACACCACCTTCCGCGGTAATCCGTGCAACTTGAACACATGCTCCACAAAGAGTTGAGCTGTTTCCTGAGCCAACGGCAGCTTCTTGCAAGGCACAAAATGCGCCATCTTAGAAAACAAGTCTACCACCACCCAAATTACTGTCTGTCTCTGTGAAGCAGGTAAGTCCGTAATGAAGTCCATGGAAATAACTTCCCATGGCCCCTGTGGTGTAGGTAATGGTTGAAGCAGACCCGCTGGGGTCTCACGCGGCCTCTTTGCCCGTTGGCAAACCTCACAGGCTCTGATGTATTCTTTGACTTCCTCCTGCATACGCGGCCACCAGAATTCTCTGGACACTAAGCGTTCTGTCTTCCATTGCCCAAAGTGGCCTGCCGTTGGGCAGTCATGGCATTGTCTTAGCACCTTTGCCCGAAGCTCACCTTCTGGCACATAGAGAGCTTCCCCCTTGTACAACAACCCTCCTCGCTCTGAAAAACCTTCTGCCTGGGCCTCCCCCTTCTGTATGGCTTTTCTCTTTTCTCGAGCGAACACATCTTTCCGCGTCTGCTGCTGAAACTCAGACCGTTCCACTACCGTCCCCGCTGCAAGCTGCAGTTGCTCAGGTTTAAGAATTAATCTTTGCTCCCCTCCTGTCTCAGCTCCAAAATATTCTGGCTTACGGGACAAGGCATCCGCTCCCTGATTCTGCGCACTTGTCACGTACTTTATCCTGAAGTTGAACCTGGCAAAAAACTGTGCCCACCTGATTTGACGTTGGTTCAAATGACGTGCCGTTTGCCAGTACTGTAAGTTCTTATGATCAGTACGCACCTCCACCTGATGTTGAGCTCCTTCTAGAAAATGTCGCCATACCTGCAAGGCCTCTTTAATGGCTCTCTTTCCCATATGGTGTAATTTTGTTCAGACGAGTTTAGTTTCCTTGAATGAAAAGCGCACGGTCTCAGTTCCCCCTTTTCATCTGCTTGTAGTAACACTGCCCCAAGCGCCTTATCCGACGCATCTGTCTCCACCACCATCGGCTTGTAAGGATCCGGGTGAGCCAGATACCTTTCCTCTACAAACATGCTCTTCAACCTCTCGAAGGCTTTCTGGGCTTCTTCGGTCCATCGGAATTCCTTTTTACCCTTCAGACACTCTGTTATTGGCACCGTGATTCCTGAATACTGATGTATAAATCGCCTGTAATAATTAGCAAATCCCAAGAATCTCTGCACGTCCTTTCGAGACTTAGGGCTCTGCCATGACAACACCATCTGCACATTCTCTGGATCCATGTGCACCCCCTCTGGGGTGATCCTATAACCCAAGAACTCTACCTCCGTCACATGAAATTGGCATTTTTCTAATTTGGCGTACAGTCGATGTTCCCTCAGTCTCTGTAACACCTCCCTCACATGTTGTATATGCTCTTCTGGACTCTCCGAATAAATCAAGAGGTCATCCAAGTAGGATACTACCGAGTTGTCAATAATATCTGATAGCACATAGTTGATAAATGCCTGAAAGGTGGCCGTGCCTGACTGCAATCCAAACGGCATCACAAGATACTCAAATGTTCCATACCTGGTGTTGAAGGCCGTCTTCCATTCATCTCCCTCTCTGACTCTTATCAAATTATAAGCCCCTCTCAAGTCTAGTTTTGTAAAAATCTTTGCCGTTCTCAACCTCTCCAGCAGATCCCCAATTCTTGGCAATGGAAGGAATCATGCTCTGGTTGGTCCGTCGGTAATCCACGACTAGCCTCCTCTCAGAAGTCCCCTTTTTGCTTACAAAGAAGACAGGAGCTCCTCCTGGAGCTTTTGTTGGTCTTATAAACCCCCTCTCCAAGTTTTTCCTCAGGAACTCCCGTAAGTCAGCTAACTCTACCTCGGACATTGAATACAAATGGCTGGTTGGTATTTCTGCTCCTGGCAGTAGATCTATCTTACAATCGTATGGTCGGTGTGGTGGCAGCCGATCCGCTTCCTTCTCACAGAAGACATCTCTGAAGGACTTATACTGAGGCGGTATCTGCGTCTCCTTCCCCGTCAGAGGCCCTGAGACCATTGTTTCATTGGCCTCACTACTACTCTCCGACCTGACTCCCAAGCAGTTTAATCTGCAGTATACGGATGAGAAGGTCATGGATCTCTGACCCCAGGAGATCAATGGATCATGTCACGCCAGCCAGCTCATCCCCAGAACTATGGGATAGGATGACAATCTTGTGATATGAAACGCAATAACTTCCCGATGGCCTGGCAACTCTAACCCGATGGGCATAGTGGCCTCCGATACACAACCAGATAGCAGCGATCTGCCATCAATAGTTCGAACTTCTAAAGGCTCTTCCAATGACTGTGTTTCTATTCCCAGCCTACTCACCAAGTCTACATCAATAAAATCTGTGGAGGCTCCAGAATCTATAAGAATCTCCACACGCTCACTCTTTCCATCTGGGAGTCGCAGCATCGCACGCACAGTGATTACTGGTATGACCGGTCCTGGTGGAGGCCCTGCTGCTTCCTCTCGTCCCAACCTGAGGCCTCCAGAACGGGTTGGGGCTTCTCTTTTCCCGACAGCAGCTCTCTACATTCTTCTGGTGCTGTTATATCCGTCCCAGATATTGTGCCTCGTGGCCTTCCCACAGTACACTGCCGGGCCATGTGATTAGCTGCGCCACAATTGAAACACAATCTCTCTCTTCGCCTTCTCTCCCTCTCAGCCTGTGTAATGCCAGTTACTCTGCCCCCTCTGAGAGCACCCAATTGCATGGGCTCTTCTTCATCCTGAGCCAGTGAACCCTTAGTCTCCAATGGCACAAAGCTTCTGGGACTCTCTGATCTCCCTAAGCCTCTTCGCATCTTGTTCCGCGACTGGAACCTCAGGCCTAGTTGCAATGCGGCTTGTCCCAGCTCTTCTAAGGTGTTGAATCTGGGCATCTTCGCCAACTCATCACGAATTTCCTCAGATAGCCCCGCCTTGAACAAGCCTACCAAGGCCTTTCCTTCCCAGCCCAATTGTCTGGCATACATCACAAAACTAGACCAGTACTGAGCTACACTTCCTTTCCCTTGTCTGAGACTCAAAAATTCTTGCTCCAACTCATCCTGTTGGGCTGGGTTCTTAAATGTACTGTCCATGAGTTTCAAAAATGCCGGTAAGCTCTTAAGGACTGGATCAGCGGCCATCATATAAGGGGTAATCCATTGCCTTGCCACCCCTTCTAAAAGCCCCAGCACTGTAGCAATTCTGGCCTCATCATCTCTGTATTCTTCCCCTTTAAGTCTTAAGTAATACAAACAGGCAGCCCGAAAGGAATCATACTCTGCACTGTCCCCACTGAATCGTGGAGGAAGGGGTATCAAATTTCTTGTCATTTGCCTACCGGATAAATCAGAGAGCTGTTTTGCCTGTTCTTCCGTCCTTCCTTCCAGTCGTGCTAATCTCATTTTCAGTACTTGATTCTCTGCCCAAAGAATCTGTGTAGGGTCCATAATTGGTGGGGGTGCTGCTGCTCCTTGCTCCACAACCGGCTGTTGCAGTGCCGCCTGCCTCTGCATCTCATCCTCCATTCTTTCCTTTAATCAGTTGGCTTGTTTCAGCAGCAGTAGATAATGAAGAGATGAGTCATGCTGTTAAGTCTCGACCTCAAGACGCCCACACGTTTCAACGTTGAAGAGAAGTTTTATTTACTCCCCCTTTCTTGTAATCCAGCCCTCCGTCTCTGCTTCACGTCGAGTGGATTATTAAGAGCTTCGGGAGAGCTGTTTCCTGATATCACTCTAAACTGTTCACTCTGCTCCCCCTCTGCATTCCCCAATTCTGGGCCACCGTCCAAATCAGTCAGCTGTGAGTGTTCACTTGTTGACCCTATGCTGACACTTGCACTTTGACGTGCTTTTGAACTGCTAGGTTGGCAGGAGTTGGGACAGAGCAACGGGAGCTCACCCCATCACGGGGATTCGAACCGCCAACCTTCCGATCAGCAAGCCTAAGAGACTCAGTGGTTTAGACCACAGCGCCACCTGCACCCTTTACCTTTACAACAATGAGTACAATATACAAAAGTGTAATGTTTTTTGTGAGGGACAGGGGATATCGCGAAGTCCCTCCCCTCCTGAGTTCAAGCCCGTCCCCGAGCAAAGGGGAAAGCAGGGAGAGTTCCGATTCCAGTGGGGAAGCAGGAAGTCGTGTCCGAGGCTCAGGCAAGGTAGAGGAGCCAGGGTCCCAGGTGGGACAGGAAGGGGCAAGTAAGGGGGGAAGACCCATCCCCCCAACTCCAGAATTACGCAGGAAGAGGAGGGGCAAGAGGATGGGTCTGCCAAAGCTTTTGTGTTGGAGAAAGACGCGCCAAAAGCCATTAGGAGGTTCTGAAACCGACTGACAACATCGCTCCGTGTAAATAGCAATGACTTGAGCACTGTAAATACGCAGCACCAATAAAAGAATAAAATGCAGAGCTGCGTAGCGTCGTTACTCTGAAGTAGTCCACTCCGGCCACTGTGACAGCAACCTCCTAATCATTTTTGGGCTACTTTGGAGTTGCCGGGATGAGCGTGTCAGAGGCGGAGAAGTGGCGGCAGATCGCTGAGCAAGCCCAGCTAGAACTGCAACAGCTGTCGCTGCAGGCGCAGGGAGAATTGAAGGCAGCTAAAGAGGAGACTAAGAAGGTCCAGGACGACCGGCTACAACTTGCGGAACAGGTGAGAGAGCTCCAGGAAAAAGAGCAGCATTTAAGGGCGGTGGCGGTAGACCTCCAAAACAAGCTGGATGCAGAGAAAAACAAGGCGGGAGGGGCACCCCAAGTCCAAGTGCTGCCAGGAAGGAGAGCTGGGACCCTAGTAAGCAAGTTCAATGGAGACCCGAAGGAGTTTCAGGGCTTTGAGACTGAGATTGTGTATGCTCTTGAGCTGCACCACGATGAGTTCCCTGATGATGAGCACAGAGTAGCGTTTATTGTGGAGCACCTTACAGGGGCGGCCAGGGAGTGGCTAAGACCGTTAATTGCAACAAGGAATCCTTGCATGAAGAATGTCAAACTCTTTCTAGAAGGTTTGAAAACGATGTATTCGTCCGATAGTCATATGGACCAGACTAAGGAGGAACTTCATAATTTACGCCAAGGAAATATGACAGTTCGCGCGTATTGGGCGAAATTCACCATGCTGGTGCACAGATTGGGGTGGGATCTGGAGTCTGCCCCAATGCAAGCGGCGTTTTACTGGGGGTTGCATGAGGAGGTGAAGGATGAGCTCTCGAGAGGTCCAAAGCCCAGTAATATGGATCAACTGAGCAAAGCGGCTCTGGCGGTGGGGGTGAGGCAGGAATCCAGATGGAGCGACAAGCAAGCAACGCGCGCAAAGCGGGCTTGGTTCCCACGGTCGCAGGAGAAGCCACTCCCTCAACAACCCTTTCAAGCCACGCCTGGGGCCAGTCAGGACCAGGAACCCATGCAGATTGATAGCGCGCGCGCGCGGGCTTTTCAAACCCCAGCGGCGCCAAGACGCAAGGAGGGAAGGGGTGGGAATTGCTTTCTCTGCAACTCCCCCCAGCATCTCGTCAGAGACTGCCCACATCGCAGGGAGTGGCAAGGAAAGGCGGGAACGGTTGTGCCCTCCCCCACGGACGCAGCACCACAGCAGGGAAACGGGAAAGCCTGGCTGCAGGAGACAAGGGG
Source organism: Zootoca vivipara (assembly GCF_963506605.1). Classification (NCBI taxonomy): domain Eukaryota; kingdom Metazoa; phylum Chordata; class Lepidosauria; order Squamata; family Lacertidae; genus Zootoca; species Zootoca vivipara. The sequence continues at coordinate 42,785,903 of NC_083291.1, forward strand.
CGGCAGCCAGGCACAGTCAGCAGACAACAGCCCCAGCCCACCCACCCGCACAGAGAGGAGCAGAGCCAGCCCACCCCTCCCAGAGCAGGAGTGGTTCTAGAAGTGACGCTCACGCTCCCTAATGGCTATCCCCTGACAGTCCTCGCCTTAATTGACAGTGGGGCGTCAGCGAACTTCTTCTCGAGGAACTTTGCAGAAGAGCACCAGATCCAGCTTCTGCAGCTGGATTTTCCTCTGCACGTGGCAACCATTGACGGCAGAGAGCTGCTGGGAGGGGCCATCACTCATCAAACCCCCCCCCATGAGAATGACGGTTGGAAGGCACTCAGAGACACTGGCATTCAACGTCACCACCATCTCAGACCCCCCAATCGTTTTGGGCATGAGCTGGCTGGCGCGCCACGACCCCTCCATAAGTTGGCATCAGAGATGCATCACTTTTGGATCGGACTTTTGCCTGGAACATTGCATGCAGCACCAACCAGGGGAGGGGCCTCCGATAGCCACGGTGGCCACCATGCACGTCAAAGGGGGTGAGGCGATACCCAAACCATACTGGGACCTGCAGGAGGTCTTCAGTGAAGCGGAGTCCGACCACCTGCCCCCACACAGGCCTTTTGACTGCCAGATCAACCTGGTGCCTGGGGCAACTATACCCCCAGCCAAGCTGTACGCCATGTCAGACCAGGAACTGGAGGATCTGCGCGCTTTTATCGACAAGAACCTCAAGCGGGGGTTCATCAGAGAAAGCAAGGCAGCAGGGGGCAGCCCGGTCTTCTGGGTGGACAAGAAAGACACGCAACAGCGCCGTCTTGTGGTGGATTTTAGACGGCTGAATTCGGTGACAGAGCCAGTGGCTTTCCCCATGCCCAGAGTGGATGATCTCCTGACAGCGGCACGCAGGGGCAAGATTTTCACCAAGCTAGACCTGAGGGGGGCATACAACTTGATCAGGATCCGGGAAGGCGATGAGTGGAAAACCACGATGTTCACGCCTCTGGGCTCTTTTGAATATCTGGTGATGCCCTTCGGGTTGCAAGGGGGCTCAGCATGCTTCCAGGCCTTCATGCACCACGTCCTGGGGTCCCTACTCTTCCGGAAATGCTTGGTCTTTCTGGATGACATCCTTATTTACTCCAACGACCCAGTGCAACACGTGAAGGACGTCAGGGAGGTGTTACAGCGCCTGAAGGAGAACCACCTGTATGTGAAGCTGGAGAAGTGCAAGTTTCACACCAAGGAGGTGGACTTCCTGGGCTACAAGCTGTCAGACAAGGGGCTGGCAATGGACAAGGACAAGGTGCAGACCATCCTGGACTGGCACAGCCCCAGGACGCGCAAAGATGCCCAACGCCTACTAGGCTTTGCCAACTTCTACAGGAAGTTCATCAAGAACTTCTCTCGAGTTACGGCTCCCATCACTGACTGCCTGAGAGGCAAGCAGAAGTTCAGGTGGACACCAGAGGCGCAAGCAGCGTTCGAAAGCCTCAAGAGGGTGTTCGCCTCAGACCAGAACCTGTTCCACGTGGTTCAGGACGCGCCCCTACGCATTGAAACAGATGCTTCTGATAAGGCTGTGGGCGCCATTTTGTTGCAACTGGACGCCAACAGAGAGTGGAGACCCTGTGCCTTCTTCTCCAGGAAGTTGACCCAGCCCGAGCGAAACTACACAGTTTTTGATCGGGAACTTCTTGCGATCCACGCGGCGTTCCAGCACTGGAGACACTTCCTGGTGGGCGCCAAGCACCCCATCCAGGTGTGCACAGACCACAAGAACCTGGAGTTCTGGAGAACTGCCAGGGTGCTCAACCAGCGGCAGATACGGTGGGCGGAGTTCTTCTCGAACTTCAACTTCTCCATACACTACATCCCAGGAGAGCAGAATGTCAGGGCGGATGCCCTCTCCCGCAAGCCAGAGTACATGGAGGAGGAGGCGCCACCAGCCCCAAGGCACATTTTCCCCCCGTCGGCGTGGTCCTGCGGAGCAGCAGTGGTGAGCGAGGCAGAACTCACAGCACTGACGGCAGCGGATGAATTTGCCAACCGCATCTTCAGAGAACTGAGAGGGGGGAGGGAGCAGGCAAAAGACTTTGCAGAACGCAGAGGGCTGCTTTTCTACAAGGGCGCGCTGTACCTACCCACCACCCAGCTTCGACGTACGGTCCTCAAGCAGATGCACGACAACCCTACAGCGGGGCATTTTGGAAGGGACAAGACCACTCACCTAGTCATGAGACACTTCTGGTGGCCAGGGGTGAGGGAAGATGTTCGAGACTATGTAAGGGGCTGTACCACCTGCCAGCGGGCGAAGGTGGTCAGAGCAGCGCCACCAGGGTTGCTGGAGCCCTTAGCCACACCACACAGACCGTGGGAAGTGGTGTCCATGGACTTCATCACAGATCTGCCTTCGTCCAGGGGTAAGACTGCAGTGTTGGTGGTGGTGGACCTCATGTCCAAAATGTGTCACTTTATACCGTGTGCCAGGGCAGTCTCGGCAGAAGAGACAGCCAAACTGTTTGTGGATCACATTTTCAGACTGCATGGATTACCTTTAAGGGTTATTTCGGATCGTGGCCGCCAATTTGTTTCCAGGTTCTGGCGGCGGCTCATGAACCTCCTGCAGGTGGAGGTCAGCTTGTCGACGGCTAGACACCCGCAGACCAACGGACAAGCGGAGAGGGTCAACGCCATTCTGCAGCAGTACCTGAGATGCTACGTCAGCCAGCGGCAAACGGACTGGGTGGATCGCTTGCCACTAGCAGAATTTGCCTACAACAATGCAGTGCACGTCTCCACAGGGGTGTCGCCCTTTAAGGCCAATTACGGGCGCGACCTCAGATCTTTCCCAGAGAGGGAGAGGGAGGAGGAGGAGGAGGGCCCACAGGCTGAGGATTGGGCAGAGGAACTGGAGACGGTGCACCAGCAGCTCAGAGAACACTTGGAGAGGGCCAAGGAAGCGTACAAAAAGGGGGCAGATCGCCACAGGCGACAAGGGGAGGTCATCAGGGTGGGGGACAAGGTGTGGTTGTCCTCGGAGGGCCTTCCCACCAGAGGGAGGTGCAAAAAGCTGGCACCCAAATGGCTGGGCCCCTTCACGGTCACGCAACAGGTCAACCCGGTGGCATACAGGCTGGCACTGCCAGAGGACATGAGGGTGCATCCAGTGTTTCATAGATCGCTGCTGTCGCCGTACAGGGAAAGCAGCAGGCTCCGAGACAGCGAACAAACCCCCGAGGGAGGGGGGGAGAGGGAAAGCAGGGAGCAACTCAATGAGGCCACGGCCATCCTGGATTCAAGGTGGGGGGTGGGGGGCCTGGAGTACCTCATGGCATGGGAGGATGCTCCACCGTCCCAGAATGAATGGGTTCCCGCCACTCAGATACAGGAGGAATTCTTGGTGGAAGAATTTCACGCCCTCTTTCCCCACAGACCCAAGCCCTGGCACATGGAAAGGGAGGGGGAGGAGGAGGAGGCACGGGAGAACAGCTCACCATGGCGCTGGGAAGCGGAGTTTGAGGAACCAGAGGATGAGGTATGGGTGTCGCCAAGATCCACCCAGTCAGAGGAAGGAGCAGATTGGCAAAACATTTTTACCCCCACCAGCTCTGACGCCACGGACTTTTTGGGATTCCCGTCCTCCCAGGCGGAAGGGGGGGGCTCGCAGGACTGGGGGGAGGTGTTCACACCAACGGGCTCGGAGAGCACCGAGTTTTTAGGCTTCCAGTCGTCACCGACACATGGGGGGGGGCCTGGGGAGGGGTGAAGGAGAGCTTGGGAGGGGGGTGGATGTGAGGGACAGGGGATATCGCGAAGTCCCTCCCCTCCTGAGTTCAAGCCCGTCCCCGAGCAAAGGGGAAAGCAGGGAGAGTTCCGATTCCAGTGGGGAAGCAGGAAGTCGTGTCCGAGGCTCAGGCAAGGTAGAGGAGCCAGGGTCCCAGGTGGGACAGGAAGGGGCAAGTAAGGGGGGAAGACCCATCCCCCCAACTCCAGAATTACGCAGGAAGAGGAGGGGCAAGAGGATGGGTCTGCCAAAGCTTTTGTGTTGGAGAAAGACGCGCCAAAAGCCATTAGGAGGTTCTGAAACCGACTGACAACATCGCTCCGTGTAAATAGCAATGACTTGAGCACTGTAAATACGCAGCACCAATAAAAGAATAAAATGCAGAGCTGCGTAGCGTCGTTACTCTGAAGTAGTCCACTCCGGCCACTGTGACATTTTTAATATGCAATATCCGCTTCATTTTGCATCTCTGTGAAAGTTAACCTAAGTAGAAATGTGGTTGATTAAGACAGGCGTGTTGTGCATGGGAAAGAGAACGTGGCAAAAGCCACTTCCTCAGGCAGGCAGCCAAGTGCAAACCATGCAGTCCATAACAGGCATTCTGGGCATGCATTTCAGATGAGTGAGAGGAGCTCCCTTCCAAGTTCCCTCAGAGGCCAATCCGTCTGGCTGGGCACTTCCTGCTAAAGGCCCCCGCCAGCTCAAAAGATGCAAGCCAGACGTGCCACCGCTCACCTCACCCTCCCTACCTACCTGCCCCCAGGCAGCCATTATTATCAATTATTACTACTACTATTTCTTACCCATCCTTCACCAGGAGGACCCATGGTGAGTTTCAGCCAATCAAAGGTAAAATATTTGAAACAGTTAACGCAGGTTACAAACAAGAGAATAAGGCAAGATCAAATATGTGGGCCATATTCAACCACCCCAGAGGTTCCCAATCCTATTTAGCCTACTGCCCCCTTTTCAGGAAAAAATAAATTATACTCACTATCCCCCTGGAAATCTACCTTCTTTAAGTGAACAAACAGAAAAAGGCAGTGACAAATTTGCATTCTTTTATGTGTTTCTATACCTACCTATGCCCTACAACATAGTAAAGAAAGATGTTGTAAGACACCTTGAAGCTTGAAATTATAATTTAAAAAAAAATTAAAATCAACCATAGTAACATTCACATTACACACAGAAAATTAAGATAATGAAGGATAACATTAAAATAAAAATTATGAATCACATTAAAAATAATCCTAATGAGAAGGATTAACCTAGTGCACTGCTGTTGTGTATTGAGTCAAAGGATTTTATCTCTGTACAATTGCCTGTATTTGCATTAGGATAAAGTAACTGCCTTTTGGTTCCAGAGGGTACAGCTACCATTGGTTCATTTAAGCTGCTGTATTTGGATCCTCTGTCTTATTGGTTCCCTCCAAAAGGCAGCACTGTGATTGCCTGATATTGTTCCCTCCAAAATGTATCCCTTTCTAGCTAGTCCCCTGTCCCTATAAATGTAGCCTTCCTGCCCTCAGAGCTCAGTCTTGTTTACTTTAATAAAGAAGTGTTACTAGAGAACTGTCTCCAGCATGTTATGTCAAGAGAGCTGAAACCACGAACCTCACGTCACAACACTGCTATTCATGTTTGGCTCTATTTCTGTCAGCAGCATTCTTAAATCACCACAATTAGCTATCACCCAAGCCAGGGGAAACCCCTCCAGGTCCAGGGGAGGCCTTGCTGCCGTCCTGCAACCACACCTGGCCTGCCACCAAGCGCCATTACACAACATCTCTGAATGGGTTTTTCAAACATTTATTCTCTTCTTCCATTATGCTTCCACCCCCGCCCCCCCATTTGCACCCAAGGCTATTCCCCCCCCCCGAATCACACATTTGGAAAACACTTCCACTCCTGGAAGCCAGTGCAAGGCCTGCCCCCTACGCCTCCCCAACCTGTGCTCTGGGAAGCTGATGGGACCCCCAGAATGGTGTGTAGTCCCAGGCGACAGATTTATAAAATGTGGCCCTGGGACCCGGGGGGGGGTCTCCAGGGGGCAGCAGGGTCCCTCCAGAGAGCCCCCTCCCCTGCTTGAGGTCCCCAATCTCAGTCACAATGTTTGTGCTTTTCAGGTGTGCAGTAAAATCCTTGTCCGCTCCCCAGTAGCGGTCATGGCCACCCCATTTATCTCCCAACGCTACTTTTTTTTTTGCTCTTTCCCCTGCAAAGAATGTCACGATCGCGTTAGGAAGAGGCTGCATTCAGTCACAGTCAAGCCCTTTGGAGGCTCAAACTTCAAGCCGGAGCAGCTGGATTTTCTCTCCTTGGAAATAAACGGGGGCATTTCAAAACCGCCTTCTTTTAGCCTGAAGGTCTGTGAATGGGCGGCACCTGCTGGCGAGCAGCAAAGGGCGTCTCCCGAAGTGCCTTCACTGCCTTCTGCAGTTTTAAACCGATATGAAATAAGCAGCACAAAACTACCACACTAGTCCACGTTCTAAATATAGTGTTAATGATCCAAAAATAGAGAGAAAGATGTACAAAAACTGTTACAGAAGCCACAAACAGGCAACACGTACAAATTTTGTCCAAGAGGAAATTTCAGTCTTTAGAATTCCTTAAGCCAGGCTCCTGTAGATATCAAGGAAGGTAAAGTGTCAATGGTATTGCACACAAGAGTTAGACACTTGTTTCGCCCATGAAGAGTTTCGGGCTTCTTCAGTAAATTCTCTCTCAGGGTTTTGATATATTTGTACACATGCACTGGTGATATAAACCAAACCTTTTTAATATTTGAACAGAATTTCTAATTGATATATAAACAGACAAGTACAAAAAAACAATACTTACAATTCATACGTTACATCTCGTCTTGGCTTAAGCTACAACGTTAAATTTCTTTCTTCAGAAAATTCTCCCTTAAAGTTTTAGGATATATACATTCACTGGTGATATAAACCAAAACCTGATTAATATTTAAACATTCATTATCTAATTTCTGTCAGGTTTTCTCATGAAGCTCATTTGGTGTGACCTCAGCCCAGTCACTGCCTCTCAGCCTAATCTACCTCACAGGGTTATTGTGGGGATTCAGTGAGCAGTGTGAGAATCATGTACGCCACCTTGAGCTCATTGGAGGAAGAAAGGTGGGGTATAAATGCAATGAATGAATGAATGAATGAATATTGGGGCCCCTTCCAGTTCTACAATTCAGTGATTCTATACAAGGCACAATCCTGTGCCTGTTTATTCAGAAGTAAATCCCACTGTGTTCATCCAGAACTTCTGTCTTCAGCACATGCTGAACTGTTAGGGATGGGGAGAAAAGTGATTTGGTTTGGATGTTAATGCAAACCTACGCAATTTACACTTTCTGGAAAAAGATGCAAACTGAAACACAGCTAGCCTTAGAAAATTCACACTTCTCTGACTCTTGTGGTGCCGTTCTAGCCAAATAATGTATGCAAATTGCATGTACTAGAGGAACTTTTGCATGTACTAGAGCAACTTTTATGAGTTAACCTTGACCAACTGCATTCTATCTCCAGCTCCCCTGTAGGGAAACATGCTCTGAGTCTCATGGGCTCAATGATGTTGCCCCTTGCCTGCTGAGCTGTCAGCCCCTCACCCCTCTTTTGGACACCCTCCCTTGTGGAGGGTTCCATCAGCCTCCTCTCCTCTCTCCTTGGAAATCCTCACTCGCATGCTTACTTTCTCCAAGGCCAGGGCTGCTACAACAAACAGCTGCACAAATCTCTGGAGGCAGAGACATGAGAGGGCATCAGAGGAGGGAGGGAAGGCAGGAGGCACGGAGGCCGGTGCTGCCCACTGCACCCCTGACCATCATTCAGGGTGCCACGGTGCACTGGTTGAAAAGCATTAGAGGAAAGTGAAAACATTAGTCAAATTTGAATACAAAAATGCGTATACAGTATTACAATAAATTTTCATTAAAATGGTCACAATTGTTAATAAGGAATCCTTTTTAAAAACATAATCACAAATGCAAAATGTGGAGAATTGAACAGAAGGCGGGGGAAATGAGAAACTGAGATAAAACAAAATTGGTAGATTCGCCTCCTCCCCCAACTCTTCCTCTTACTAAAAGCGACTTAGCTTTGGCTAGGCTGTGCCCAAGGTGATCTGTTGGTGATGCAAAGCAGAAATCCACCACCTGCTCCTCCAGAATGTTCTTTCTAGGCACTCTTGAGTTTTGCTGGCTTATCTTCCTCTAGCAGAAAGGATATATGGCAGTGCCCTTAGCCCACCCCCAGCGGAAGCCTTCTTATCTTTCCTGCATGTAGCTTGCTCTCTTTATCTTCATATAGCTCATCCTGCAGTCTCACAGCAAGGAGAGAACACCAACTGCCCGGCGTGCCATTTGTCTTGCTTGGGTGCTCTTTACTCTTCCAGCCACTTTTGTCACTATCCCTGCAGGTAAGTGAGCCAGCCTCCTCCGTGTCACTTCTTGGGAACTGGGGAAAGTGCACAAACCCTGGGATTTCCTCTTCTAGCTAGCCAGAGGTGGGGGTGGATAATGGAAGCCAAACTGCTGCCTTTGACAGAAGCTGCTTGGGGGATCTTGTTTGGCCCATCATTCTTTCAGCCTGGCCAACCTGACATGGCAGTTGTTGAGAATAAAATGGAACAACCTCATGTATATCCCTGAGTTTCACAGAGCAAGGGGAGGAGAGGAACATGGTGAAGGAAAAGAAGTAAATCTATGGGTTACAGGTAGGTAGCTGTGTTGGTCTGATGCAGTCAAAACAAAAATAAAAAAATCCTTCCAGCAGCACCTTAGAGACCAACTAAGTTTGTCATAGGTATGAGCTTTCGTGTGCATGCACACTTCTTCAGATTTGCGTTGCTACTTAATAGAAAGGCAGAGTAAATTCAATTGTTTATCTGCTATGTTTAAATGCTACCTCATTGAAAAAGGTTACAAAACTGATTAAAAAATTAAAATCAATTAAAAAGACAGCAATAAGTCAAAATGAAAGAAATGAATTAAGTTAAGAGTAAGTATGGCTGCAATCACACGAAGGAGAAGGTCCCTTTTAACTTAGTGGGACCTACTTCTATGATTAAACATGCCCACGCTGGCATTGCAAGTACCGTAAGTAAGTAAGTAAGTAAGTAAGTAATGCCCTGCTCTGCTGCTCAAAGGGTATTCAGGGTAGCTTTACACCATGAAAATGCAAAGGGAAAAATAGGTGTCAAAGAGGCAAAAGAGCATATTTAAACTGCAGTAATCTAAAGGAAGTTTAAATATGCTCTTTGCCTGCAGTAATATAAAAGAAGGGGACGCGGGTGGTGCTGTGGGTTAAACCACAGAGCCTAGGGCTTGTCGATCAGAAGGTCTGTGGTTTGAATCCCTGCGACGGGGTGAGCTCCCATTGCTCGGTCCCAGCTCCTGCCAACCTAGCAGTTCAAAAGCATGTCAAAGTGCAAGTAGATAAATAAGTACTGCTCCGGCAGGAAGGTAAACGGTGATTCCGTGTGCTGCTCTGGTTCGCCAGAAGCAGCTTTGTCATGCTGGCCACATGACCTGGAAACTGTCTATGGACAAACGCCGGCTCCCTCGGCCAATAGAGTGAGATGAGCGCCCCAACCCCAGAGTCGGTCACGGCTGGGCCAGGGATCCCTTTACCTTTTGTTGTTGTTTAGTCATTCAGTCATGTCCGACTCCATGGACCATAGCACGCCAGGCACTCCTGTCTTCCACTGCCTCCCGCAGTTTGGTCAGAGTCATGTTGGTAGCTTCGAGAACACTGTCCAACCATCTCAACCTCTGTTGTCCCCTTCTCCTTGTGCCCTCAATCTTACCCAACATCAGGGTCTTTTCCAAGGAGCCTTCTCTTCTCATGAGGTGGCCAAAGTATTGGAGCCTCAGCTTCAGGATCTGTCCTTCCAGTGAGCACTCAAGGAAAACAGAAAGCAGCAGCAACAAAACTTTAAACATTACAAGCCTGCTGAAAAAGAAAAAGAAATCAACTTGGAGTGCAAAAAAACTAGAAAAACTAGATACTGACAGATGTCCACTGAGAGGATGTTTGAAAACAGAATTGACAGTACTCGACACAATGGACCCAATGCCGCTGCATATGCCCCTGATGAGAAAATTGCTGGTTATATATTGATATTTCTTGACATTATTTCATGTAAGCATTTGGGTAGGTGTTGATGACAACTTTACAAACTCATCAATGGGGCATTGGGCAATGGTTCTAAACCAGAAGAAGTAAGCCAAGGGGAAAAACCTTGGATTCCTTTTAATGGTTGGTTGGAGAGAAGGTTTTTTAAAAGAATTCTTTTGGATGCTAAAACTCTGCTTTTCTCTCTTTCTTAACAGTAATGAGACCCTGGAAGCTCTGCATAGACTTTCTGTGGTGTGCCGTGATCCTCACACCATTTCCAGGTTGGTGCTCCAAAACTGGGACTGTACACTCAGCTCAATCCCATTTCAAAAGGCTCCTCCAGAGGAGCTTTTATTCAGCATTTGCAATGATTTGCTTGCACAAAGCTTATTTAGTGGTTATTGATATTCATTCTGATTTGCTGGGAAGTCAAGGTGTACTGCAATGAGCATTTATTCTGATATGCCTGTGGGTTGTTTATAGGGGCTTGTCCACTTTGGGGCATTGTTTAGAGGTTGATTCCCCCCCCCCAGTCCACAGCCACACATACAGTGTATGAGGAGCAGCTTAGGTCTTTCCCATCCATAGCAGTAGCCATTCCCTTTTGTGTTTGTCCCTGCCTTCTAATGTGTTGGTTCTGCTATGCTATGAAATACAGATGTGGGGCATGCACACAGATGGCTGCATGGGCACCATGGTGGGTTAAATAAAAACCCACCCAGCAAATATACAAAAGTGTACAATCAGGCAATTTCTGGCACACCATTTTTCATGTATCATATTTTTCCGTGTATAACATGACCCCTATTTTTTGGGACTCCAAATAAAGAAATCCCCCATATGCTCTATCCATGTATAAGATGACCCCCAATTTTAAACTTGAAAAAATATATACATGGAAAAATATGGTAATTTGTGCAATTAGCTGGTTTTGTGCAAATCTGAGGCGTCAAAAGGGAGAAAACCTATAAGGCTATGCTCCATTCAGAAGCACACCAGAAATATTTATGAGCATGGCTGGAAACAAAAGCAATGTGAAAGCAGTGGGCACTGAAAGGGGAGTAGCAGAAAGTGAAAATTGATTCACCCACCCCAAAACACCAAAACAAATTTTCTGTGACTCTCTTTGGTCTGGACCCAAAGAGAGGTAGGTAAGTCTATTAATTGCACAAACCTAATTTCCAGTACAGAGGTACCTTGGTCTACGAACAGTCCTGTTATTGAACTATTTGGGCAATGAACTCCGCAAAACTGGAAGTAGGTGTTCCGGCTGGCAAACTTTGCCCCGGAAGCCAAACAAAGCTGAACAGTAGAAGGGCACCGGTGGCAGGAGGCCTCAGTAGGAAAAGTGTGCCTTGGTTTAAGAACACTTTGGTTTAAGAATGGACTTCCGGAACGAATTAAGTTCGTCAACCGAGGTACCACTGTAGACATTTGATTTAGTGACCATCTGGAAGTATTTAAAGTGCTGCTGTTAACTTTTAGGTTCTATATGGTTTGGAACCTTGATACTTATTGTAATTTATTTCTAAATATATTTATATAGCACTGCATCATAACAATATTTCAGAGGCTGGAGCTTGTGGGTCCCTTTCAGCTATACAATTCAATGAATCTTAAACGTAATAATAATAATAATAATAATACCGGTAATAATAATAATAATTACAATATTACAACAGAATTACAATAAAACATAAAAACAATTAAGTGCAGCCTCAATTCAAGTATTCCATAAATCCAAGCCATGAGGGAGGAAAAACACAGGGGTCAAGCTGAGTCTAACCCAAAGGCCAGGCGGAACAGCTCTGTCTTGCAGGCCCTGCGGAAAGATGACAAATCCCGCAGGGCCCTGGTTTCCTGGGAAAGAGCGTTCCACCAAGTTGGGGCCAGTACTGAAAAGGCCCTGGCTCTAGTAGAGGCCAATCTAGCCATCTTATGGCTCGGGATCTCCAGAATATTGTTGTTTGTGGACCTTAAGGTCCTCCGTGGGGCATACCAGGAGAGGCTATATAAAAAGCAGTTAACAATAAGTTGAAAGCAAAAAGGAATTAAAAACAAACATTAATAGACTAAAGTGGGAGACGTACTCTTAATTGCCTGCATAGGTCTGGTTTTCAACAGCTGCTTAAAAGTTGGCACAGAAGGCACCTGTTGAATCTCTATTGGCAGCAAGGATGCCACCTTGCCACAACAATTGAAGGGGCTGGTGCCACATGACATGCACGAGTGATGTCAGCACATCATGCGCATGCTACAGGGTGTGTGAGTGGAGTGAGCACGCTGGCAGGCTGCACAATTAAAATCAGCATGTCGTGCAGCGTGTGCACAAGGCTGCTGCAGATTCTTTGCCCACCCCTCAGCCTCTATGATTGGTTGTTGTTTAGTCATTTAGTCGTGTCCGACTCTTTGTGACCCCATGGACCATAGCACGCCAGGCACTCCTGTCTTGCACTGCCTCCCGCAGTTTGGTCAAACTCATGTTCGTAGCTTCGAGAACACTGTCCAACCATCTTGTCCTCTGACGTCCCCTTCTCCTAGTGCCCTCAATCTTTCCCAACATCAGGGTCTTTTCCAAGGATTCTTCTCTTCTCATGAGGTGGCCAAAGTATTGGAGCCATGATTGGTACAGAGTTCCATAGGACCGGGTGGATGAGATAAAAGGCTTGGTTTCTCATTGTTGTCATATGAGCCTCACCAGCGCAGGGAATGACTAGAGACACTCCTGCAGATGGTCCTGAGGTATCCTGAACCCAATAACCTTGAACATGACTTGGTATCAGATAGGCAGCCAGTGGCAGCAGTGGTGTCACATGTTCTCAACCAGAAGCTCCCACCAGCCATCTGGCCACAGTGTTCAGCACCACCTGGAGCTGCTGAACTAGGTCCAGGGCAACCCCACATAGAGTGCATGTCAGCAATCTAGCCTCAGGGTTACAAACGTGTGCAATAGTGAACAGACTTCCCCTGTCTAGGAATGGCTGTACTTGGCGAACCAGACAGCTGGTAAAAGGCGCTCCTAGCCACAAAGGACAGTTGGGCCTCTAGTGATCTCCTGGCCTGCTACACTCTCCCCAAGTTCGCCCATCCCTGGAATACCCTTTTCTGTCTTTTGTCTGTTCCTCTCTTATGGGTTACAGTTTTCTGCTTGACCTATGCTTTCCAGGCACGGGTCTGAGCAGTTTTCCCTTTGCCCTGCTCCTTTCTCAGGGAAAACCCGTCCTTTAGTACTAAATTGGAATCTGGAGAAAACTTGAATTGCCATTTGCTCTGATTGAGTGCTAAAGAGTGGTTTTCCCCAGGAGAAAGCAGTGGAACAAGAGGAACTGTGGACAAGCCCTTACTCCCCCCCCCCATTGTCCCCACAGTTAAGGAGGCTCAAGGCCATGCAATGTCAGCACACCATGCACACATGCCCCATGGCATGTATTCATGATGTCAGCACCCACCGCTGCGAGCATGCTGACATTATTCAAGCATGCTATGGGGCATGCTGATGCCCTTCAGTTTGTGCACATAATGCAAGCATGCCCCATGGCATGCACACATGGCTGCAAAGAACTTTGGGATGTCCTGTCCCTTTAGTCAGAAATATGGGCCCACTCCCCCCCTACTCAGTGTTAGCAATTTCACTCCTCCGATGCTGCAGATGAGATTGTTGTAAATCACATGCCTGTCTGGGAAGAGTGTGCGAAATGGAAGACAGTCTTATTTCTTCTTCTCTAATGTACTTTCACTTTTACTTGTGCCTGTCTGTTCTCTCGGAGCTGGAGAGAAAGGACGCCATTATGCTTTTGTCTGTACATTGTTGTCGCTCTTTAGTCATTTAGTGAAGCAGAACACATTGAAGCAGAACACATTGTTGGAGTGTCAGAATGCATAGATAGAAGGCAAATAAGCGTTCCATGGCTTTATTTCGCTTAGTTGCTTACTCTTGAGTAGAACTGCATGTTCACTCTAGGAATAAGCACCTTTGTAAAATGAGTCAAATTGAAGCAGAACACATTGTTGGAGTGTCAGAATGCATAGATAGAAGGCAAATAAGCGTTCCATGGCTTTATTTCGCTTAGTTGCTTACTCTTGAGTAGAACTGCATATTCACTCCAGGAATAAGCACCTTTGTAAAATGAGTCAAATTGAAGCAGAACACATTGCTGGAGTGTCAGAATGCATAGATAGAAGGCAAATAAGCGTTCCATGGCTTTATTTCGCTTAGTTGCTTACTCTTGAGTAGAACTGCATACTCACTCCAGGAATAAGCACCTTTGTAAAATGAGTCAAATTGAAGCAGAACACATTGTTGGAGTGTCAGAATGCATAGATAGAAGGCAAATAAGCGTTCCATGGCTTTATTTCGCTTAGTTGCTTACTCTTGAGTAGAACTGCATATTCACTCCAGGAATAAGCACCTTTGTAAAATGAGTCAAATTGAAGCAGAACACATTGGAGTGTCAGAATGCATAGATAGAAGGCAAATAAGCGTTCCATGGCTTTATTTCGCTTAGTTGCTTACTCTTGAGTAGAACTGCATGTTCACTCTAGGAATAAGCACCTTTGTAAAATGAGTCAAATTAAAGCAGAACACATTGTTGGAGTGTCACAATGAATAGATAGAAGGCAAATAAGCGTTCCATGGCTTTATTTCGCTTAGTTGCTTACTCTTGAGTAGAACTGCATGTTCACTCCAGGAATAAGCACCTTTGTAAAATGAGTCAAATTGAAGCAGAACACATTGTTGGAGTGTCAGAATGCATAGATAGAAGGCAAATAAGCGTTCCATGGCTTTATTTCGCTTAGTTGCTTACTCTTGAGTAGAACTGCATGTTCACTCCAGGAATAAGCACCTTTGTAAAATGAGTCAAATTGAAGCAGAACACATTGTTGGAGTGTCAGAATGCATAGATAGAAGGCAAATAAGCGTTCCATGGCTTTATTTCGCTTAGTTGCTTACTCTTGAGTAGAACTGCATGTTCACTCCAGGAATAAGCACCTTTGTAAAATGAGTCAAATTGAAGCAGAACACATTGTTGGAGTGTCAGAATGCATAGATAGAAGGCAAATAAGCGTTCCATGGCTTTATTTCGCTTAGTTGCTTACTCTTGAGTAGAACTGCATGTTCACTCCAGGAATAAGCACCTTTGTAAAATGAGTCAAATTGAAGCAGAACACATTGTTGGAGTGTCAGAATGCATAGATAGAAGGCAAATAAGCGTTCCATGGCTTTATTTCGCTTAGTTGCTTACTCTTGAGTAGAACTGCATATTCACTCCAGGAATAAGCACCTTTGTAAAATGAGTCAAATTGAAGCAGAACACATTGTTGGAGTATCACAATGCATAGATAGAAGGCAAATAAGCGTTCCATGGCTTTATTTCGCTTAGTTGCTTACTCTTGAGTAGAACTGCATGTTCACTCCAGGAATAAGCACCTTTGTACCGGTAGTCAAAACAAAAATTTAAAAATCCTTCCAGTAGCACCTTAGAGACGCTACTTAGAGTTTGCTCAACTTTCGTGTGCATGCACACATCTTTAGATACTTTAGATTCTTTGGATACTTATTTAGATACACACTTCTTTAGTATCTGACACACGAAAAGCTCATACCTATGACATGAAAGCTCATACTTATGACAAACTTAGTTGGTCTCTATGGTGCTACTGGAAGGATTTTTTTTATTTCTGCTTTAAACAGTTACAGGAGAAAATGAATGAAATAGCAAAATGCTTGGGGCCAGGTTACAAAGCTTATTAAAAATAACAAAGGGAAAAGGGGGGAAAGGGGAAAAAATGTAGAAATTATAATGAAATTATTAGAATGAAATAAATATATCATAAACTCTCTCTCTTATTCATTTGTGGTCATCCCTGTTTTGAATACTGTGTGCTATTCTTGTTGCCAAATCTAAGAAAGATTATAGACTTGCTAGAGGTAAGAAAAGAGAGAGAGAAATAATATAAAATAATATTATCCAAGGCTGGAGACCTCCCTGACTTGGAAAATCTTAGCGTTTGGGTTCCTTCGATTTTAGAAAACTTTAAAATATTAGTAATTGCCTAACTACATATTAGCTGCAAACTCAAGTAACAGAAACACAAATGCTGTTTGAGGCTTTTTGTTTTAAGTGAAAATCAACTTCAGGAGAGCCATTTCTGATAAAGATGCTTAATCTGTTCCCCACCTGCAGTTTCAAAATATCCTCCTCAGATGCTTGTTGCACATTTCCAAATGTGTACATACTCAGAGCCATATCATGAAAATTGGCACATCCCATTAATGTGATTTTATATTGTAATTCTATGTTGTGAACCACCCTGAGATCTATGAATCATAGAATCCTAGAGTTGGAAGAGACCACAAGGGCCATCCAGTTCAACCCCCTGGCAAGCAGGAAACTCCATCAAAGCATTCCTGACAGATGGCTGTCAAGCCTCTGCTTAAAGTAAACAAAATTAATATGTATGATTGTTTATTGAATGGTTTCCTGTCCCACCACAGGTATCTTCAATACAATATTCTCAGCAACACTGAATAAATTATTGCCAATCTTCAACTGTAAAAGGTTAAAGGTGGGAGAGGCTCCAAAGGATGAGTGGCAGCTGGAAAATGATGGAATGCGCAGAGCTAGCAGCCCTAACCAGCAGGGCAGGAGAACAAGAAGGACGAGTGTATGAAGATGAATGGAAAGTGTTTGTGGAGTATCAGGGAAACAATTGTAAGCAAGTGAAAAGGCTAGCAGGATTGTTGTAAATTCAACAGTATAATGTAGATTAAGATACAATGGAAAAGGGGAAACTAGATGGAGGAAACAGAATACAGTCATACCTTGACATCCGAACGCTTCGACTTCCGAAGGTTTCGACTTCCAAAGTCAATAACCCCCGGAAGTCCTTTTCCCACGTGTGCCGTTCAGTGCCTGTGTGTGCAGTGTGCGCTGCTGCCCTTGCTGGGTCCCACTGGGTTGGGACTTGGCGCGGCGCGCACTGTGTGTTCCGCAGGGTCGGGGCTTGGCACGGGGCGTGCTGCAGCTTCTGCCGGCTCCCGCTCCGTCTGAGCTCCACGTGGCGCATGTTGTGCATCTGCTTCCGGCAAGGACAGGCACCTTCCTTTTCCTGTTCCTTACGGAAGTGCCATCCGGACCTGCTCCCAGCACGGTATGGTACCGGTACCCCAGCATGTCTTATTTTGGGGGATGCCTTATGCCTTATATTTTATTGCTTTGAGAAAATCGTGCCATGGCTTATTTTATAGGCACGTCTTATTTTATGAGAAACACGGTAGCTGGCCCTGCCACGCGTTGCTGTGGCTAATCCCTGTGATCGCCCCCACCCTGTCCCCATCTATGATCTATTATGTTGCCCCCCCCCCGTCGGCTTATCCCTGTGAATCCCCCACCTCCCTCTTCCCGGTAACCCCCACCCAGAGGAGGTGTGGTTCCCTGGGTGATCCTGGTATTTGGGGGGTGGGAGGGTGGCGGGTTGAGGAGAGGTGAGGTTCCTTGGGTGGTCCAGGTTAGTCTGCTCCTTCTTGATGGTGGAATCTTTGTGGGGTGGGCGGAGGCTGCAGAGAGGGTTAGGGCTGAGGCGACGGGGTGGGGTAGGCCTGAGATGGAGGGATTGGAGATGTGGTCGGGGACTGTGGGGAGGGCTAGGGATGTTAAGGAGGTGGCCTGGTCCCTAGGGGTGGCGGGATCGGCGACGGAGGGTTTCGGAATCGGCAGGGGCGGAATCCGTGGGGTGGGTGGAGGCTGCAGAGCGGGTTAGGGCTGTGGCGATGGGGCGGGGTAGGACTGAGGTGGCGGGATTGGAGGGGTGGTCGGGGACTGTGGAGAGGCCTAGGGATGTTGAGGAGGTGGCCTGGTCTCTGGGGGTGGTAGGATTGACGGTGGAGGGTGCCGGGAGAGGTTGGGATCAGCGGGGGTGGAATCCATGGGGTGGGTGGAGGCTGTAGAATGGGTTAGGCCTGCGGCGGTGGGGCGGGGTAGGCCTGAGGCGGCGGGCTTGGAGGGGTTGGTCGGCGACTGTGGAGTGGCTTAGGCCTCAGGTGGTGGGGTGAGGTAGGCCTGAGGCGGCGGGATTGGATAAGAATCAGTAAACATCCTGTCTCCGTCACTTCCCACTATGTAGAACAAAAACATAACTGCCATGTGAGAAAAACAATCCCATGACTGCAAGCATGGGACAAGAATCCTAACACTCTCTGACTTCCGGTCTATCGCCAGTGCCGTCCGGCGGGGTTTGCCTTGAGCTCCGAGGCAACCCGGCTCCTCGAGGCGGGGGGGAGGGCTGTGAAAGCAACGCGGCGCCCCGTAAGAGTCCCAGATAGAGCGT
Organism: Zootoca vivipara; assembly: GCF_963506605.1. Taxonomy (NCBI): domain Eukaryota; kingdom Metazoa; phylum Chordata; class Lepidosauria; order Squamata; family Lacertidae; genus Zootoca; species Zootoca vivipara. The sequence continues at coordinate 42,804,146 of NC_083291.1, forward strand.
TCTGGGAACGAAGAGCTCAGCGGCGCCCCGTTTCGCGATTCCCCTACTCGCCGGTAAGCCCCAATAAGAGCGCTAGAGGAGAAGGGTGGTAGTCGCGGGGGCCATTTTGAGCACCAGCGTTACCCTGGAGTGAAGCTTCATGCTGGAGGCGGAGAGTGATAGATTCTCACAAAGCAAAAATTGGAGAAAATTTGGACAGGTCGTGTCACAGTGGCCGGAGTGGACTACTTCAGAGTAACGACGCTACGCAGCTCTGCATTTTATTCTTTTATTGGTGCTGCGTATTTACAGTGCTCAAGTCATTGCTATTTACACGGAGCGATGTTGTCAGTCGGTTTCAGAACCTCCTAATGGCTTTTGGCGCGTCTTTCTCCAACACAAAAGCTTTGGCAGACCCATCCTCTTGCCCCTCCTCTTCCTGCGTAATTCTGGAGTTGGAGGGATGGGTCTTCCCCCCTTGCTTGCCCCTTCCTGTCCCACCTGGGACCCTGGCTCCTCTACCTTGCCTGAGCCTCGGACACGACTTCCTGCTTCCCCACTGGAATCGGAACTCTCCCTGCTTTCCCCTTTGCTCGGGGACGGGCTTGAACTCAGGAGGGGAGGGACTTCGCGATATCCCCTGTCCCTCACATCCACCCCCCTCCCAAGCTCTCCTTCACCCCTCCCCAGGCCCCCCCCATGTGTCGGTGACGACTGGAAGCCTAAGAACTCAGTGCTCTCCGAGCCCGTTGGTGTGAATACCTCCCCCCAGTCCTGCGAGCCCCCCCCTTCCGCCTGGGCGGACGGGAATCCCAAAAAGTCCGTGGCGTCAGAGCTGGTGGGGGTAAAAACGTTCTGCCAATCTGCTCCTTCCTCTGACTGGGTGGATCTCGGTGACACCCATACCTCATCCTCTGGTTCCTCAAACTCCGCTTCCCAGCGCCATGGTGAGCTGCTCTCCCGTGCCTCCTCCTCCTCCCCCTCCCTTTCCATGTGCCAGGGCTTGGGTCTGTGGGGAAAGAGGGCGTGAAATTCTTCCACCAAGAATTCCTCCTGTATCTGAGTGGCTGGGACCCATTCATTCTGGGACGGTGGAGCATCCTCCCATGCCATGAGGTACTCCAGTCCCCCCACCCCCCACCTTGAATCCAGGATGGCCGTGGCCTCATTGAGTTGCTCCCTGCCTTCCCTCTCCCCCCCTCCCTCGGGGGTTTGTTCGCTGTCTCGGAGCCTGCTGCTTTCCCTGTACGGCGACAGCAGCGATCTATGAAACACTGGATGCACCCTCATGTCCTCTGGCAGTGCCAGCCTGTATGCCACCGGGTTTACCTGTTGCGTGACCGTGAAGGGGCCCAGCCTTTTGGGTGCCAGCTTTTTGCACCTCCCTCTGGTGGGAAGGCCCTCCGAGGACAACCACACCTTGTCCCCCACCCTGATGACCTCCCCTTGTCGCCTGTGGCGATCTGCCCCCTTTTTGTACGCTTCCTTGGCCCTCTCCAAGTGTTCTCTGAGCTGCTGGTGCACCGTCTCCAGTTCCTCTGCCCAATCCTCAGCCTGTGGGCCCTCCTCCTCCTCCTCCTCCCTCTCCCTCTCTGGGAAAGATCTGAGGTCGCGCCCGTAATTGGCCTTAAAGGGCGACACCCCTGTGGAGACGTGCACTGCATTGTTGTAGGCAAATTCTGCTAGTGGCAAGCGATCCACCCAGTCCGTTTGCCGCTGGCTGACGTAGCATCTCAGGTACTGCTGCAGAATGGCGTTGACCCTCTCCGCTTGTCCGTTGGTCTGCGGGTGTCTAGCCGTCGACAAGCTGACCTCCACCTGCAGGAGGTTCATGAGCCGCCGCCAGAACCTGGAAACAAATTGGCGGCCACGATCCGAAACAACCCTTAAAGGTAATCCATGCAGTCTGAAAATGTGATCAACAAACAGTTTGGCTGTCTCTTCTGCCGAGACTGCCCTGGCGCACGGTATAAAGTGACACATTTTGGACATAAGGTCCACCACCACCAACACTGCAGTCTTACCCCTGGACGAAGGCAGATCTGTGATGAAGTCCATGGACACCACTTCCCACGGCCTGTGTGGTGTGGCTAAGGGCTCCAGCAACCCTGGTGGCGCTGCTCTGACCACCTTCGCCCGCTGGCAGGTGGTACAGCCCCTTACATAGTCTCGAACATCTTCCCGCACCCCTGGCCACCAGAAGTGTCTCATGACTAGGTGAGCGGTTTTGTCCCTTCCAAAATGCCCCGCTGTAGGGTTGTCGTGCATCTGCTTGAGGACCGTACGTCGAAGCTGGGTGGTGGGTAGGTACAGCGCACCCTTGTAGAAAAGCAGCCCTCTGCGTTCTGCAAAGTCTTTTGCCTGCTCCCTCCCCCCTCTCAGTTCTCTGAAGATGCGGTTGGCAAATTCATCCGCTGCCGTCAGTGCTGTGAGTTCTGCCTCGCTCACCACAGCTGCTCCGCAGGACCATGCCGACGGGGGGAAAATGTGCCTTGGGGCTGGTGGCGCCTCCTCCTCCATGTACTCCGGCTTGCGGGAGAGGGCATCCGCCCTGACATTCTGCTCCCCCGGGATGTAGTGGATGGAGAAGTTGAAGTTCGAGAAGAACTCTGCCCACCGTATCTGCCGCTGGTTGAGCACCCTGGCAGTTCTCCAGAACTCCAGGTTCTTGTGGTCTGTGCACACCTGGATGGGGTGCTTCGCGCCCACCAGGAAGTGTCGCCAGTGCTGGAACGCAGCGTAGATCGCAAGAAGTTCCCTATCAAACACTGTGTAGTTGCGTTCAGGCTGTGTCAGCTTCCTGGAGAAGAAGGCACAGGGTCTCCACTCCCTGTTGGCGTCCAGTTGCAACAAAATTGCGCCCACAGCTTTTTCAGAAGCATCTGTCTCAATGCGTAGGGGCGCGTCCTGCACCACATGGAACAGGTTTTGGTCTGAGGCGAACACTCTCTTGAGGCTTTCGAACGCTGCTTGCGCCTCTGGTGTCCACTTGAACTTCTGCTTGCCTCTCAGGCAGTCCGTGATGGGAGCCGTAACGCGAGAGAAGTTCTTGATGAACTTCCTGTAGAAGTTAGCGAAGCCTAGTAGGCGTTGGGCATCTTTGCGCGTCCTGGGGCTGTGCCAGTCCAGGATGGCCTGCACCTTGTCCTTGTCCATCGCCAGCCCCTTGTCTGACAGCTTGTAGCCCAGGAAGTCCACCTCTTTGGTGTGAAACTTGCACTTCTCCAGCTTCACATACAGGTGGTTCTCCTTCAGGCGTTGCAACACCTCTCTGACATCTTTCACATGCTGCACTGGGTCATTCGAGTAGATAAGGATGTCATCTAGGAAGACCAAGCATTTCCTGAAGAGGAGGGACCCCAGGACGTGGTGCATGAAGGCCTGGAAGCATGCTGAGCCCCCTTGCAAACCGAAGGGCATCACCAGATATTCAAAAGAGCCCAGAGGCGTGAACATCGTGGTTTTCCATTCATCTCCTTCCCGGATCCTGATCAAGTTGTACGCCCCCCTTAGGTCCAGCTTGGTGAAAATCTTGCCCCTGCGTGCCGCTGTCAGGAGATCATCCACTCTGGGCATGGGGAAAGCCACGGGCTCTGTCACCGAATTCAGCCGTCTAAAGTCCACCACAAGACGGCGCTGTTGCGTGTCTTTCTTGTCCACCCAGAAGACCGGGCTGCCCCCTGCTGCCTTGCTTTCCCTTATGAACCCCCGCTTGAGGTTCTTGTCGATGAAAGCGCGCAGATCCTCGAGCTCCTGGTCTGACATGGCGTACAGCTTGGCTGGGGGTATCGTCGCCCCTGGCACCAGGTTGATCTGGCAGTCAAAAGGCCTGTGCGGGGGTAGGTGGTCGGACTCCGCTTCGCTGAAGACCTCCTGCAGGTCCCAGTACTGCTTGGGTATTGCCTCACCCCCTTTGATATGCATGGTGGCCACCGTGGCTATCGGAGGCCCCTCCCCTGGTTGGTGCTGCATGCAATGTTCCAGACAAAAGTCTGACCCAAACGTGATGCACCTCTGGTGCCAACTGATGGAGGGGTCGTGGCGCGCCAGCCAGCTCATGCCCAAGACGATGGGGGGGTCTGAGATGGTGGTGACGTTGAACGCCAGTGTCTCTGAGTGCCTTCCCACCGTCATTCTCATGGGGGGGGTTTGATGTGTGATGGCCCCGCCCAGCAGCTCCCTGCCGTCAATGGTTGCTACGTGCAGAGGAAAATCCAACTGCAAAAGCTGGATTTGGTGCTCTTCTGCAAAGCTTCTCGAGAAGAAGTTGGCGGACGCCCCACTGTCAATTAAGGCGAGGACCGTCAGGGGATAGCCATTTGGGAGCGTTAGCGTCACTTCTAGAACCACTCCTGCTCTGGGAGGGGTGGGCTGGCTCTGCACCTCTCTGTGCGGGTGGGCGGGCTGGGGCTGTTGTCTGCTGACTGTGCCTGGCTGCTGCCCCTTGTCTCCTGCAGCCAGGCTTTCCCGTTTCCCTGCTGTGGTGCTGCGTCAGTGGGGGAGGGCACCACCGTTCCCGCCTTTCCTTGCCACTCCCTGCGATGTGGGCAGTCTCTGACGAGATGCTGGGGTGAGTTGCAGAGAAAGCAATTCCCGCCCCTTCCCTCCTTGCGTCTTGGCGCCGCTGGGTTTTGAAAAGCCCGCGCGCGCGCGCTATCAATCTGCATGGGCTCCTGGTCCTGGCTGGCTCCAGGCGTGGCCTGAAAGGGTTGTTGAGGGAGTGGCTTCTCCTGCGACCGTGGGAACCAAGCCCGCTTTGCGCGCGTCGCTTGCTTGTCGTTCCACCGGGATTCCTGCCTCACCCCCACCGCCAGAGCTGCTTTGCTCAGCTGATCCATAGTACTGGGCTTTGGACCTCTCGAGAGTTCATCCTTCACCTCCTCGCTCAAACCCAAGTAAAACTGTGAGGGACAGGGGATATCGCGAAGTCCCTCCCCTCCTGAGTTCAAGCCCGTCCCCGAGCAAAGGGGAAAGCAGGGAGAGTTCCGATTCCAGTGGGGAAGCAGGAAGTCGTGTCCGAGGCTCAGGCAAGGTAGAGGAGCCAGGGTCCCAGGTGGGACAGGAAGGGGCAAGCAAGGGGGGAAGACCCATCCCTCCAACTCCAGAATTACGCAGGAAGAGGAGGGGCAAGAGGATGGGTCTGCCAAAGCTTTTGTGTTGGAGAAAGACGCGCCAAAAGCCATTAGGAGGTTCTGAAACCGACTGACAACATCGCTCCGTGTAAATAGCAATGACTTGAGCACTGTAAATACGCAGCACCAATAAAAGAATAAAATGCAGAGCTGCGTAGCGTCGTTACTCTGAAGTAGTCCACTCCGGCCACTGTGACAGCAACCTCCTAATCATTTTTGGGCTACTTCGGAGTTGCCGGGATGAGCGTGTCCGAGGCGGAGAAGTGGCGGCAGATCGCTGAGCAAGCCCAGCTAGAACTGCAACAGCTGTCGCTGCAGGCGCAGGGAGAATTGAAGGCAGCTAAAGAGGAGACTAAGAAGGTCCAGGACGACCGGCTACAACTTGCGGAACAGGTGAGAGAGCTCCAGGAAAAAGAGCAGCATTTAAGGGCGGTGGCGGTAGACCTCCAAAACAAGCTGGATGCAGAGAAAAACAAGGCGGGAGGGGCTCCCCAAGTCCAAGTGCTGCCAGGAAGGAGAGCAGGGACCCTTGTAAGCAAGTTCAATGGAGACCCGAAGGAGTTTCAGGGCTTTGAGACTGAGATCGTGTATGCTCTTGAGCTGCACCAGAATGAGTTCCCCGATGATGAGCACAGAGTAGCGTTTATTGTGGAACATCTCACCGGAGCAGCCAGGGAGTGGCTAAGACCATTAATCGCAACCAAGAATCCTTGCATGAAAAATGTCCAACAATTTCTAGAAGGTTTGAGGACGATGTATTCGTCCGATAGTCATTTGGACCAGACTAAGGAGGAACTGCATAATTTACGCCAAGGAAATATGACAGTTCGCGCATATTGGGCGAAATTCACCATGCTGGTGCACAGACTGGGGTGGGTTTTGGATTCGCCTCCCATGCAAGCTGCGTTTTACTTGGGTTTGAGCGAGGAGGTGAAGGATGAACTCTCGAGAGGTCCAAAGCCCAGTACTATGGATCAGCTGAGCAAAGCAGCTCTGGCGGTGGGGGTGAGGCAGGAATCCCGGTGGAACGACAAGCAAGCGACGCGCGCAAAGCGGGCTTGGTTCCCACGGTCGCAGGAGAAGCCACTCCCTCAACAACCCTTTCAGGCCACGCCTGGAGCCAGCCAGGACCAGGAGCCCATGCAGATTGATAGCGCGCGCGCGCGGGCTTTTCAAACCCCAGCGGCGCCAAGACGCAAGGAGGGAAGGGGCGGGAATTGCTTTCTCTGCAACTCACCCCAGCATCTCGTCAGAGACTGCCCACATCGCAGGGAGTGGCAAGGAAAGGCGGGAACGGTGGTGCCCTCCCCCACTGACGCAGCACCACAGCAGGGAAACGGGAAAGCCTGGCTGCAGGAGACAAGGGGCAGCAGCCAGGCACAGTCAGCAGACAACAGCCCCAGCCCGCCCACCCGCACAGAGAGGTGCAGAGCCAGCCCACCCCTCCCAGAGCAGGAGTGGTTCTAGAAGTGACGCTAACGCTCCCAAATGGCTATCCCCTGACGGTCCTCGCCTTAATTGACAGTGGGGCGTCCGCCAACTTCTTCTCGAGAAGCTTTGCAGAAGAGCACCAAATCCAGCTTTTGCAGTTGGATTTTCCTCTGCACGTAGCAACCATTGACGGCAGGGAGCTGCTGGGAGGGGCCATCACACATCAAACCCCCCCCATGAGAATGACGGTGGGAAGGCACTCAGAGACACTGGCGTTCAACGTCACCACCATCTCAGACCCCCCCATCGTCTTGGGCATGAGCTGGCTGGCGCGCCACGACCCCTCCATCAGTTGGCACCAGAGGTGCATCACGTTTGGGTCAGACTTTTGTCTGGAACATTGCATGCAGCACCAACCAGGGGAGGGGCCTCCGATAGCCACGGTGGCCACCATGCATATCAAAGGGGGTGAGGCAATACCCAAGCAGTACTGGGACCTGCAGGAGGTCTTCAGCGAAGCGGAGTCCGACCACCTACCCCCGCACAGGCCTTTTGACTGCCAGATCAACCTGGTGCCAGGGGCGACGATACCCCCAGCCAAGCTGTACGCCATGTCAGACCAGGAGCTGGAGGATCTGCGCGCTTTCATCGACAAGAACCTCAAGCGGGGGTTCATAAGGGAAAGCAAGGCAGCAGGGGGCAGCCCGGTCTTCTGGGTGGACAAGAAAGACACGCAACAGCGCCGTCTTGTGGTGGACTTTAGACGGCTGAATTCGGTGACAGAGCCCGTGGCTTTCCCCATGCCCAGAGTGGATGATCTCCTGACAGCGGCACGCAGGGGCAAGATTTTCACCAAGCTGGACCTAAGGGGGGCGTACAACTTGATCAGGATCCGGGAAGGAGATGAATGGAAAACCACGATGTTCACGCCTCTGGGCTCTTTTGAATATCTGGTGATGCCCTTCGGTTTGCAAGGGGGCTCAGCATGCTTCCAGGCCTTCATGCACCACGTCCTGGGGTCCCTCCTCTTCAGGAAATGCTTGGTCTTCCTAGATGACATCCTTATCTACTCGAATGACCCAGTGCAGCATGTGAAAGATGTCAGAGAGGTGTTGCAACGCCTGAAGGAGCACCACCTGTATGTGAAGCTGGAGAAGTGCAAGTTTCACACCAAAGAGGTGGACTTCCTGGGATACAAGCTGTCAGACAAGGGGCTGGCGATGGACAAGGACAAGGTGCAGGCCATCCTGGACTGGCACAGCCCCAGGACGCGCAAAGATGCCCAACGCCTACTAGGCTTCGCTAACTTCTACAGGAAGTTCATCAAGAACTTCTCTCGCGTTACGGCTCCCATCACGGACTGCCTGAGAGGCAAGCAGAAGTTCAAGTGGACACCGGAGGCGCAAGCAGCGTTCGAAAGCCTCAAGAGAGTGTTCGCCTCAGACCAAAACCTGTTCCATGTGGTGCAGGACGCGCCCCTACGCATTGAGACAGATGCTTCTGAAAAAGCTGTGGGCGCAATTTTGTTGCAACTGGACGCCAACAGGGAGTGGAGACCCTGTGCCTTCTTCTCCAGGAAGCTGACACAGCCTGAACGCAACTACACAGTGTTTGATAGGGAACTTCTTGCGATCTACGCTGCGTTCCAGCACTGGCGACACTTCCTGGTGGGCGCGAAGCACCCCATCCAGGTGTGCACAGACCACAAGAACCTGGAGTTCTGGAGAACTGCCAGGGTGCTCAACCAGCGGCAGATACGGTGGGCAGAGTTCTTCTCGAACTTCAACTTCTCCATCCACTACATCCCGGGGGAGCAGAATGTCAGGGCGGATGCCCTCTCCCGCAAGCCAGAGTACATGGAGGAGGAGGCGCCACCAGCCCCAAGGCACATTTTCCCCCCGTCGGCATGGTCCTGCGGAGCAGCTGTGGTGAGCGAGGCAGAACTCACAGCACTGACGGCAGCGGATGAATTTGCCAACCGCATCTTCAGAGAACTGAGAGGGGGGAGGGAGCAGGCAAAAGACTTTGCAGAACGCAGAGGGCTGCTTTTCTACAAGGGTGCGCTGTACCTACCCACCACCCAGCTTCGACGTACGGTCCTCAAGCAGATGCACGACAACCCTACAGCGGGGCATTTTGGAAGGGACAAAACCGCTCACCTAGTCATGAGACACTTCTGGTGGCCAGGGGTGCGGGAAGATGTTCGAGACTATGTAAGGGGCTGTACCACCTGCCAGCGGGCGAAGGTGGTCAGAGCAGCGCCACCAGGGTTGCTGGAGCCCTTAGCCACACCACACAGGCCGTGGGAAGTGGTGTCCATGGACTTCATCACAGATCTGCCTTCGTCCAGGGGTAAGACTGCAGTGTTGGTGGTGGTGGACCTTATGTCCAAAATGTGTCACTTTATACCGTGTGCCAGGGCAGTCTCGGCAGAAGAGACAGCCAAACTGTTTGTTGATCACATTTTCAGACTGCATGGATTACCTTTAAGGGTTATTTCGGATCGTGGCCGCCAATTTGTTTCCAGGTTCTGGCGGCGGCTCATGAACCTCCTGCAGGTGGAGGTCAGCTTGTCGACGGCTAGACACCCGCAGACCAACGGACAAGCGGAGAGGGTCAACGCCATTCTGCAGCAGTACCTGAGATGCTACGTCAGCCAGCGGCAAACGGACTGGGTGGATCGCTTGCCACTAGCAGAATTTGCCTACAACAATGCAGTGCACGTCTCCACAGGGGTGTCGCCCTTTAAGGCCAATTACGGGCGCGACCTCAGATCTTTCCCAGAGAGGGAGAGGGAGGAGGAGGAGGAGGAGGGCCCACAGGCTGAGGATTGGGCTGAGGAACTGGAGACGGTGCACCAGCAGCTCAGAGAACACTTGGAGAGGGCCAAGGAAGCGTACAAAAAGGGGGCAGATCGCCACAGGCGACAAGGGGAGGTCATCAGGGTGGGGGACAAGGTGTGGTTGTCCTCGGAGGGCCTTCCCACCAGAGGGAGGTGCAAAAAGCTGGCACCCAAAAGGCTGGGCCCCTTCACGGTCACGCAACAGGTAAACCCGGTGGCATACAGGCTGGCACTGCCAGAGGACATGAGGGTGCATCCAGTGTTTCATAGATCGCTGCTGTCGCCGTACAGGGAAAGCAGCAGGCTCCGAGACAGCGAACAAACCCCCGAGGGAGGGGGGGAGAGGGAAGGCAGGGAGCAACTCAATGAGGCCACGGCCATCCTGGATTCAAGGTGGGGGGTGGGGGGACTGGAGTACCTCATGGCATGGGAGGATGCTCCACCGTCCCAGAATGAATGGGTCCCAGCCACTCAGATACAGGAGGAATTCTTGGTGGAAGAATTTCACGCCCTCTTTCCCCACAGACCCAAGCCCTGGCACATGGAAAGGGAGGGGGAGGAGGAGGAGGCACGGGAGAGCAGCTCACCATGGCGCTGGGAAGCGGAGTTTGAGGAACCAGAGGATGAGGTATGGGTGTCACCGAGATCCACCCAGTCAGAGGAAGGAGCAGATTGGCAGAACGTTTTTACCCCCACCAGCTCTGACGCCACGGACCTTTTGGGATTCCCGTCCGCCCAGGCGGAAGGGGGGGGCTCGCAGGACTGGGGGGAGGTATTCACGCCAACGGGCTCGGAGAGCACTGAGTTCTTAGGCTTCCAGTCGTCACCGACACATGGGGGGGGCCTGGGGAGGGGTGAAGGAGAGCTTGGGAGGGGGGTGGATGTGAGGGACAGGGGATATCGCGAAGTCCCTCCCCTCCTGAGTTCAAGCCCGTCCCCGAGCAAAGGGGAAAGCAGGGAGAGTTCCGATTCCAGTGGGGAAGCAGGAAGTCGTGTCCGAGGCTCAGGCAAGGTAGAGGAGCCAGGGTCCCAGGTGGGACAGGAAGGGGCAAGCAAGGGGGGAAGACCCATCCCTCCAACTCCAGAATTACGCAGGAAGAGGAGGGGCAAGAGGATGGGTCTGCCAAAGCTTTTGTGTTGGAGAAAGACGCGCCAAAAGCCATTAGGAGGTTCTGAAACCGACTGACAACATCGCTCCGTGTAAATAGCAATGACTTGAGCACTGTAAATACGCAGCACCAATAAAAGAATAAAATGCAGAGCTGCGTAGCGTCGTTACTCTGAAGTAGTCCACTCCGGCCACTGTGACAAAAACGCAGCTTGCATGGGAGGCGAATCCAAAACCCACCCCAGTCTGTGCACCAGCATGGTGAATTTCGCCCAATATGCGCGAACTGTCATATTTCCTTGGCGTAAATTATGCAGTTCCTCCTTAGTCTGGTCCAAATGACTATCGGACGAATACATCGTCCTCAAACCTTCTAGAAATTGTTGGACATTTTTCATGCAAGGATTCTTGGTTGCGATTAATGGTCTTAGCCACTCCCTGGCTGCTCCGGTGAGATGTTCCACAATAAACGCTACTCTGTGCTCATCATCGGGGAACTCATTCTGGTGCAGCTCAAGAGCATACACGATCTCAGTCTCAAAGCCCTGAAACTCCTTCGGGTCTCCATTGAACTTGCTTACAAGGGTCCCTGCTCTCCTTCCTGGCAGCACTTGGACTTGGGGAGCCCCTCCCGCCTTGTTTTTCTCTGCATCCAGCTTGTTTTGGAGGTCTACCGCCACCGCCCTTAAATGCTGCTCTTTTTCCTGGAGCTCTCTCACCTGTTCCGCAAGTTGTAGCCGGTCGTCCTGGACCTTCTTAGTCTCCTCTTTAGCTGCCTTCAATGCTCCCTGCGCCTGCAGCGACAGCTGTTGCAGTTCTAGCTGGGCTTGCTCAGCGATCTGCCGCCACTTCTCCGCCTCGGACACGCTCATCCCGGCAACTCCGAAGTAGCCCAAAAATGATTAGGAGGTTGCTGTCACAGTGGCCGGAGTGGACTACTTCAGAGTAACGACGCTACGCAGCTCTGCATTTTATTCTTTTATTGGTGCTGCGTATTTACAGTGCTCAAGTCATTGCTATTTACACGGAGCGATGTTGTCAGTCGGTTTCAGAACCTCCTAATGGCTTTTGGCGCGTCTTTCTCCAACACAAAAGCTTTGGCAGACCCATCCTCTTGCCCCTCCTCTTCCTGCGTAATTCTGGAGTTGGAGGGATGGGTCTTCCCCCCTTGCTTGCCCCTTCCTGTCCCACCTGGGACCCTGGCTCCTCTACCTTGCCTGAGCCTCGGACACGACTTCCTGCTTCCCCACTGGAATCGGAACTCTCCCTGCTTTCCCCTTTGCTCGGGGACGGGCTTGAACTCAGGAGGGGAGGGACTTCGCGATATCCCCTGTCCCTCACAGGTCGTGAGTAAAAGGATAATTGGACTTAATTTTTAATTGGATAATGTGGTCCATGGGAAGAGATTTAAAAACGGGAGTCAATCTCTACCCACTGATTGATTAGGAAGCAGTAAAATGTCATAAAGCTGGAAACAAAGTTGAAGAGATTTTAAATCCCCAAAGAAAGACCTTAATTTCCCCCCCTAAAAAGCAGGGTGTACCGGTAAAATGAGTCAAATTGAAGCAGAACACATTGTTGGAGTGTCAGAATGTATAGATAGAAGGCAAATAAGCGTTCCATGGCTTTATTTCGCTTAGTTGCTTACTCTTGAGTAGAACTGCATATTCACTCCAGGAATAAGCACCTTTGTAAAATGAGTCAAATTGAAGCAGAACACATTGTTGGAGTGTCAGAATGCATAGATAGAAGGCAAATAAGCGTTCCATGGCTTTATTTCGCTTAGTTGCTTACTCTT